>NW_011494926.1:176667-192443 GCF_000754665.1 Bison bison bison
TCTATGTATGTATATACTGCAGATGGTGATTGCAGCCAAGAAAGCAAAAGATGCTTACTCCTTGGAAGGAAAGTTATGACCAATCTAGATAGCATATTAAAAAGCAGAGACATTATTTTGCCAACAAAGGTCTGTCTACAAAGCTATGGTTTTTCCAGTGATCATGTATGGATGTGAGATTTGGACTGTGAAGAAAGCTGAGCGCCAAAGAATTGATGCTTTTGAACTGTGGTGTTGGAGAAGACCCTTGGCAGTCCCTTGGACTGCAAGGGGATCCAACCAGTCCATTCTAAAGGAGATCAGTCCTGGGTGTTCACTGGAGGAACTGATGCTGAAGCTGAAACTCCAGTACTTTGGCCACCTCATGCGAAAAGTTGACTCATTGGAAGACTCTGATGCTGGGAGGGATTGGGGGCAGGAGGAGAAAGGGACGACAAAGGATGAGATGGCTGGATGGCATCACCGGCTCGATGGACATGAGTTTAATAAACTCCGGGAGTTGGTGATGGACAGGGAGGCCTGGCGTGCTGTGATTCATGGGGTCACAAAGAGTTGGACACGATTGAGAGATTGAATGGAACTGAACTGAACTGAATGTGTATTAAGATAATATTAAGTGTAAAAATAAAATGGAAGAAGTTATAATAAAAAAATCTGCAATACATAGATCTGCCTTCCTCAGTGACAATGAGAAAATATGAATCCTAATCCATGATTATATATCTAAAAATATAATTTATGTGTAAATGATGTCCATTATTTGGCAAGCTAATAAGGACAGAGGAGCCTGGTGGGCTGCCCTCTATGGGGTCGCACAGAGTCGGACATGACTGAAGTGACTTAGCAGCAGTAGCAGCAATAAGCTCTACAATATAATTATGAACAATATATAATGGAAATATGGAAAGCCTAACAACTGATATTAAGTGAGGTCTTTATATACAAAGTATTTTGAATTAAGTTAAGATTTCAATATTTTGGGAAAATATGTATATTTATATCAAAAAGTTATTGTGTGGTAAGATGAGAGAAACAATAGGTCAAAGTAGGAGCCAACTGAGAAATAAGTTGAATTAGAAAACTATGGTGTCATGGAAACCAGGACAAAAATGTTTTAAGAAAAGAAGTTTCAAAAGTTACCAAAAAGTGCATTCTCATTAAGAATTTGAAAAGATCTGTTTTATTTGAGGATAACAGAAAATTGATGAGATATTCAGAATATGAGAGAGTAGACAACTAAACTATAGAAATATTTTGGTCATTTTTTAAATTAAAAGAACCACAAATAAATAGATGATTGCTGAGGTGATTGAATGGGACCAGAAGAATGTATTTTAAAAAATAGGAAATAAGATGGTTCATGTATATGGGTATGAATTATATAATAATTTAGAAGAGTTGGTTAAAATAAGGTATAGATATAATACTTATGGAATTAATCCTTAAGAAAATGACAAAAGATCAGTTTCCCAGAACATGAATAGAACAGACAGGACTTTAATAAAGGCCAAAGCTGTTTATGTGGAGAAGGAAATGGCAACCCACTCCAGTGTTCTTGCCTGGAGAATCCCATGGACAGAGAAGCCTGGTAGGCTGCAGTCGATGGGGTTGCACAGAGTCGGACACGACTGAAGCTCTTGGCAGCAGAAGAAGCTGTTTATGACACCAAACCAAACATGGATCCGCTTTCTCACATACTGTAAAGTCAATCTGTGGACATCAGGTTGCAATGAAGGAAAGCAAAGTGTTTATTGCAGGACACCAGAGAAGGGAATGACAAACCACTTCAGTATTCTTGCCTTAAGAACCCCACGAACAGAATGAAAAGGCAAAATATAAGGCAATGAAAGATTAACTCCCCAGGTCGGTAGGTGCCCAATATGCTACTGGCGATCAGTGGAGAAATAAGTCCAGAAAGAATAAAGAGATGGAACCAAAGAAAAATCAACACCCAGTTGTGCTGATAGAAGCAAAGTCCGATGCTGTGAAGAGCAATATAGCATAGGAACCTGGAAGGTTAGGTCCATGAATCAAGGTAAATTAGAAATGGTCAAACAGGAGATGGGAAGAGTGAATGTCGACATTCTAGGAATCAGCTAACTAAAATGGACTGGAATGGGTGAATTTAACTCAGATGACCATTATGTCTACTACTGTGGGCAAGAATCCCTTAGAAGAAATGGAGTAGCTATCATAGTCAACAAAAGAGTCCAAAATGCAGTACTTGGATGAAATCTCCAAAACGACAGAATGATCTCTGGTTGTTTCCAAGGCAAACCATTCAATATCATGGTAATCCAAGTCTATGCCCCAACCAGTAATACTGAAGAAGCTGAAGTTGAATGGTTCTATGAAGCCCTACAAGACCTTCTAGAAATAGCACCCCAAAAGATGTCCTTTTCATTATAGGGGACTGGAACGCAAAAATAGAAAGTCAAGAAACACCTGGAGTAACAGGCAATTTTTTTTCTTTGGAGTACAGAATGAAGCAGGGAAAAGGCTAAACGAGTTTTGCCAAGAGAACTCACAGGTCGTAGCAAACACCCTCTTCCAGCAACACAAGAGAATACTCTACACATGGACATCACCAGATGGCCAACACCAAAATCAGATTGATTATATTCTTTGCAGCCAAAGATGGAGAAGCTCTAAACATTCAGCAAAAACTAGACTAGGAACTGACTGTGCCTCAGATCATGAACTGCTTATTGCCAAACTCAGACTTAAACTGAAGAAAGTAGGGAAAACCACTAGACCATTCAGGTATGACCTAAATCAAATTCCTTATGATTATACAGTGGAAGTGGCAATTAGATTTAAGGGACTAGATCTGATAGAGTGCTTGGTGAACTATGGACAGAGGTTCGTGACATTGTACAGGAGGCAGGGATCAAGAACATCCCCAAGAAAAAGAAATGCAAAAAAGCAAAATGGCTGTCTGAGGAGGCCTTACAAATAGTTGTGAAAAGAAGAGAAGCAAAAAACAAAGGAGAAAAGGAAAGATATACCTATTTGAATGCAGAGTTCCAAAAAACAGCAAGGAGAGATAAGAAAGCCTTCTTCAGCTATCAGTGCAAATAAATAGAGGAAAACAATAGAATAGGAAGACTAGAGATCTCTTCAAGAAAATTAGAGATACCAAGGGAACATTTCATGCAAAGATGAGCTCAATAAAGGACAGAAATGGTATGGACCTAACAGAAGCAGAAGATTTTAAGAAGAGTTGGCAAGAATACGCAGAAGAACTGTACAAAAAAGAGCTTCACGACCCAGATAATCACAATGGTGTGATCACTCACCTAGAGCCAGACACCCTGGAATATGAAGTCAAGTAGGCCTTAGGAAGCATCACTACAAACAAAGCTAGTGGAGGTGATGGAATTCCAGTTGCATTATTTCAAATCCTGAAAGATGATGCTGTGAAAGTGCTGCACTCAATACGTCAGCAAATTCGGAAATCTCAGCAGTGGCCAAAGGACTGGAAAAGGTCAGTTTTCATTCCAGTCCCAAAGAAAGACAATGCCAAAGAATGCTCAAACTACCGCACAATTGCACTCATTTCACATGCTAGTAAAATAGTGCTCAAAATTCTCCAATCAGGCTTCAGCAATACATGAACCGTGAATGTCCAGATGTTCAAGCTGGTTTTAGAAAAGGCATAGGAACCTGACATCAAATTTCCAACATCTGCTGGATCATTAAAAAAACAAAGAGTTCCAGAGAAACATCTATTTCTGCTTTATTGATTATTACAAAGGTTTTGACTGTGTGGATCACAACACACTTGGAAACTGTGGAAGAGGTGGAAATACCAGAGCACCTGACATGCCTCTTGAGAAATCTGTATGCAGGTCAGGGAGCAACAGTTAGAACTGCACGTGGAACAACAGACTCCTTCCAAATAAGAAGAGGAGTATGTAAAGGCTGTGTATTGTCACCCTGCTTATTTAACTTTTATGCAGAGTACATCATAAGAAAAGCTGGGCTGGATGAAGCACAAGCTGTAATCAGGATTGCAGGGAGAAATATCAATGACCTCAGATATGATGGTTCACTCTATCGGAAAGAGGAGAATGAAAAAGTTGGCTTAAAGCTCAACATTCAGAAATCAAGATCATGGCATCCGGTCCCATCACTTCATGGATAATTGATGGGGGAACAGTGAAAACAGTGGCTGACTTTGTATTTTTGGGCTCCAAAATTACTGCAGATGGTGACTGCAGCCATGAAATTTAAAAGACACTTACTCCTTGGAAGGAAAGTTGTGACCAACCTAGACAGCATATTAAAAAGCAGAGACGTTACTTTAACAACAGAGGTCTGCCTAGTTAAAGCTATGGTTTTTCCAGTAGTCATGTATGGATGTTAGAGCTGGACTATAAAGAAAGCTGAGCATGTGAGAGCTGATGCTTTGGACCGTGGTGTTGGAAAAGACTCTTGAGAGTCCGTTGGACTTCAAGAACATCCAACCAGTCAATCCTAAAGGAAATCAGTCCTGGGTGTTCATTGGAAGGACTAATGTTGAAGCTGAAAGTCCAATTCGTTGGCCACCTGATGCAAAGAGCCGACTCATTTGAAAAGACCCTGATTCTGGGAAAGATTGAGGGCAGGAGGAGAAGGGGACAACAGAGGAAGAGATGGTTGTATGGCATCACCGACTCAATGAAACATGAGTTTGGGTAAACTCAGAGTGGGACATGACTGAGCAACTGAACTGAACAGTTAACTCTATCTACCTTGTGGGGGTTCAGTTTCTGCAAAACAGCTTGCAATACATGGCTTAGAATATTATCTATAGCTTTTGAGGAAAAACTTAATGTCCTTGACTTTGTTTAATGACTAAACTATTACTGTTTTTTCTTGCTTGACTATTTTCCTTTCTTTCTGCATTTTCTCACTTTGCCTGTTAAATCTATTCTTTGGAACTTGGGGAAGGCCTGGTAGACTAAAATTTGTCTGCAGACAAAAGGCAGGCAGAGGACAGGGGTTCTATTCTGAGAGAGCCCCATAAGGTCCTGTTCAGTTGCGTTTATCTACCTAGAGAACTGAGAGAAAAGGAAAACATAATAAAAATATGTAAATAAAAATTATAAATTGAATGCAAATTTTAAATTGGAAAATTGAGGGTAATTTCCAGTATTATCTACTGTATTTTTCAAATATTTATAAACTGAAAAGTTGTTATCATATCGGCAATATTAAGATCAATGTGGAGCTGCTGCTGCTGCTGCTGCTAAGTCGCATCAGTCGTGTCCAACTCTGTGCGACCCCATAGACGGCAGCCCAACAGGCTCCTCTGTCCCTGGGATTCTCCAGGCAAGAATACTGGAGTGGGTTGCCATTTCCTTCTTCAGTGCATGAAAGTGAAAAGTGAAAGTGAATTCGCTCAGTCGTGTCCAACTCTTAGCAACCCCATGGACCACAGCCAACCAGGCTCCTCTGTCCATGGGATTCTCCAGGAAAGAGTACTGGAGTGGGGTGCCATTGCCTTCTCCGAATGTGGAGCTATACAAGAGTAAATTTTGGTAAGATGCCCTGATTTTCAAGGGGAGTAATAGGGAATGGCAACTCACTCCAGTATTTCTGCTTGGGAAATCCCATGAACTGAGGAGCCTGTTTGGGCTACAGTCCATGGGGTTGCAGAGTCAAACACAGCTGAGTGACTGAACGACAACAGCAATATAAAATTAATGGGAAGCTTTAAATGCACAGATGAGGCTTGAGGTCAAAGTTCTTGGTAAAATAAATTAATTTGGGGTGATTTTTCTCCAGCAATATTGAGCTACTGTACAGGTGAGCTATTTACTTAGTTTCATTATGTTAGACAGCAGTTGTCTTATCTAGTGAGATACTGCCCCCCTACACTATGTATATAATAGAAAGGAGAAAGGTATATTTTTCACAGCAGTTATAGGGTATTGTTATTGTCAAATTATATGATCTGATTTGGTGAGAAGAAAGACTTGCTATAAATAGAAAATATTTAAGGGTAATGCATTGGTGAACTGGAAAGTATCATATGGCTAAAAATATTTGTTTTAGAGCAAGCAAGGAAGAAAAATAGGAAGTGATAGGAAAAAGGTTTTTTGCTTTTTTTAATTTTTCAACTTGGGTAAAGAATTTGACGGGTATATTGTTGAATGAGTCATCTAAAATGGTGGTAACAGTCACCATAATAAAAGACATCACAAGAAAACATAAAAGACATAAATCTGGCTGGTAAAGACCCCAATAAGTTAAGGAATATGATTGAAAAAACCATAATGAAAGCTGGGAGGAACAGAAACAGTTAGTTAGTATAGCCAAACAGTGTCCTTTAATGGAACTCAAGCTTGTGAGCTAAGAAGGAGGTCTAGTTGCTTTGCTTGCAGCAAAAGACAAATGAGATAGTCCCACTTATTGAACCTGAATATGGGGAGTGGAAAAGAAATACACTCTGCTTGATTAGTTATGGGTGATACAGTGTTTTCATGGACAAAATGGTTAAAAACAAGAAAGAAGTGAAGGGGCATTAGGGAAATAGTAAGACTTGAGGAGTCCTGT
This sequence comes from Bison bison bison, assembly GCF_000754665.1. NCBI lineage: Eukaryota > Metazoa > Chordata > Mammalia > Artiodactyla > Bovidae > Bison > Bison bison. Next base: position 183,211 of record NW_011494926.1, read on the forward strand.
TAGTAGTAATTACAGTGCTCACAGATCTGAAAGGGATGTGGGGATTCAGTTGGATTAGAAATTATACAATAGCATTAGCATGGGAATCTTAGTCATAAGAGGTGGTTTGAGAGTATTAGATTTTTTTTTTTTTAAGTATACAGTGCAGTGTAGTTCATTATAGGCACAATGTTATATGTCAGATATTTAGAACTTATTTATCTTGTGTTTAAGCTGAATAGCGTCTCTCCATTTCCCCCTCCCAACAGCATCTGTCATTCACCATTCTACTCTCTGTTTCTGTGACTTTGACTATTTTAGATACCTCACATAAGTCACATCCCACAGTTTTTTTTTTTTTTCCTTCTGTGACTAGCTTATTTCACCTAGTAAAGTCCTGTATGTTAATATATATTGTCATATGTGGCAGAATATTTTTTATTTTTTAAGACTGTTTTTATTCAGTTGTTAAGTTGTGTCTGAATCTTTGAAACCCCAGGCCAGGTTTTCCTGTGCTTCACTATCTCCTGGAGTTTGCTCAAGCTCATGTCCATTGAGTCAGTGATCCCATCCAACCGTCTCATCCTCTGTCACCCCCTTCTCCTCCTGCCTTCAGTCTTTCCCAGCATCAGGTCTTTTCCAGTGAGTTGGCTCTTCACATCAGGTTGCCAAAGTATTGGAGCTTCAGCTTTAGCATTAGTACTCCCAATGAATATTCAGGGTTGGTATCTTTTAGGATGGACTGGTTTGATCTCCTTGCAGTCCAAAGGACTCTATATAGAGTTTTCTGTAGCACTACAATTCAAAAACATCAATTCTTCAGCGTTCAGCCTTCTCTGTGGCCTAACTTTCACATTCATACTTGACTACAGGAAAAACCGTAGCTTTGACTATACAAACCTTTGTCGGCAAAGTGATGTCTCTGCTTCTTAATACACTGTCTAGGTTTATCATAGCTTTTCTTCCAAGGAGCAAGCGTCTTTTAATTCCGTGGGTTTTAGAGCCTAAGAAAATAAAATCTGTCACTCTTTCCACATTTTTCCACTTTGCTTGCCATTAAGTTTAAGCCTGAATAATATTCAATTGTATATATATTGTATGTAAATGTAATATCTTCTTTCTCCATTCATTTGATGGATGTTTAGTCAGTTTCCACATTCTGACTATTGTGAATACTGTTCCAATGAACATGGAAGTTTAAGTTATTGTTTGAAATACTGACTTCAGTTTTATTTTTGTTACATATCCAGATTTCTGATTGGCAGATCATATTGAAGCTCTTTTTTTGTTTGTTTTAGTTTTTTTAAGGAGTCTCCATACTGTTTTCCATAGCAACTACACTACACTATTTTGCATTCTCACCAGCAGTTTGTCAAACTTCTATTTTTTCTACACCTTTACCATTATTTGTCATCTCTCAGTTTTTTGATGAGCCATCCTAACAAGTGTTTTCATGCATCATTATGATTTTAATTTTCATTTACAGGCACCACTTGCCAGGGTCCAGCCCCGGTGGATCCAGGGAATTCGAAGCGGGGATGGCATCGGCAAGGATCAGGAAACAATTGCTTAATTAAACGTTAATTAAGGATATAAAGAATGGTTAAATAAGGATAGCTCAGTGAGGAAATTCAGTGGAGAAAAGAGGCTGAATAATTCAGCCAGAAGGTGAGAGAAAGAACGACACGGGGAGACCAAGCTTTGGTGAACAAGGCCCGCACTTTATTTTCCAAAGTAGTTTTCATACCTTAAGTTATGCATAGAGGATAATGGGGGAAGGGGTAGAGTCATGCAGTAAGCCAGGTTTTCTTCCTGCAGATTTATCATATGCAAAAGTTTAGGTGATTTAAATCATCTTCTGGCCTGGAGGCCTGTTAACATTTTAAGACCCTTTCTTCAGAAAAGTTATTTTTCTCTAAAGGTGATTAGTCAGGCGCCACCCTCCAAAAGCATTAGATAAAGTTGCATTCCTACAGGGCAAAGGTGTGGTGGGCTATAACAAGAAAAAGAATTAACTCAAGGGTCCAAGGTTACAAACATTAAAGCTATTACTTACACCAATTATATTAATCAATACACTGCCAGGGACACAGCAGGTAAGGGATATGGAAACTTAGCAGCAAACATTGGCCCAACAAGTGAAAAACCCTTCACCAATACAATTTCTAATCAATCTTTTAACTGCTCAAAGGAATCTGTATTCAGACAGTTTAGAACATCTCATGCCTCTCAAGGTTGTGAACTAAAACACTCTTGTCACTCCCAGGACAGCCCCCCATAAAGTCAGAGGTGTAGGTGAGAGCACAAAGCAGTAAAGTAGGCAGACTCTGGTTTTGGGGGTAGATGCTCAAGAATTTCCAGGGGGACTCCTGAGGCTCGATCCCGCCTTTGTGTATGCCGAGCCTCCTTTCTCATGACCTTTGCCATGGGCGGAGTTCCTCACGCTGGCTCCCAGCACTTTTCATATTTTAAAACTTGGTTTGTTTTTGTCTTTGCTCTTCAGCTAAAGGTGTTCCTTGTATATTTTGAATATTAGCTGTTATCAGATATGTGATTTGCAAATATCTTTCCCTCATTCCATAAATTGCCTTTTATGTCGAAGCCTTTGCTTTGATGTCATCCCACTCACCTTTTTTTGTTGTTGCTGCCTGGGTTTTTGGTGTCATATCTGAGAGAAATGGGTTTTTAAGGTGTCTGAAATAAACAGAGATGTCACAATTGATGGGAATAATGTAGTTATCCTTTAAGAAGCACTGTAATACATTCAGATTATGAAATTGGGAACATGGCCTAGGTTGAAGGGTTATATTGAATTATTTGTGAGAATGATGAAAATAATACATATACATATGTTTGGCTATATGTGTAATGTGTGTGTGATTTTCCACATTTAGACGAATTATTAACCTCTCTGACTCTTACAAGTAATTTCATTGAAGCAGAAGAATACGAGGATCAGAGTTCTAAGAATTTAATTTTCTAAATTAAATGTTAAAAGGAATATTAACTAGTAGAGCATCTCTTTCCTTATATAAATTCTGCAAGGAAAGATTTCATAAAATCCTATCTGAAAATTAACAATTAAGGCCTGTAATTGCAAAAGGCTTAAATGTTAATGAATTTTATAAAATATTTATGAATTAGATTCAAAAGGCATACCGATTAAGATTAGAGGTCACACAAGCCAATTAACTAATTAAGAAATATCACTGTAGAATAAATTATATAATGTGCCAAATGTTTTTAATACCAAGATGATCCAACACAGGAAATATGTGATCTGGGTTATAAATATTAATGGTTATCTTTATAAATCTTATATAATAAAAAGTAGGAGGAAAATTGGTTAACCTTTTTCATATTAACAATATTCAATTTGAAGCAAATTCAGTTTTGTTTTTTTTTTTAACAAGAGTTAGGACATATTGAGGAAAGAATAGATGCAGTCTCTAAATCAAATATGTCCAGAAAAATAATTTTAAAATTAAGTTTCTTGAGGTATAAGTATGTCTTCCTTTCTTATACTTTCTCTGTATTCCTTTTTAAACTATAAATTTGGGGCTTTCTGTTGAGAACTTTCAAAGATTTTTAAGTTTTTCATCTCTTCAATTTTTGCACATTTTTATGTTTTGTATGCTGATTCAGTTACACATTACTCATTTATGGTTATTTGCCTCTTTTATTTCTTGGTATTAGTCATGCATGCCTGGATGCAAATCAGATGTTTTCCAGATAAAGATTATTATGTCATTTCTTCAGCTGCTGATACTTCACCACCACCACACCAGTACATTCATTCAGCCACACATAGTTAAATCAGATACAATTGTAAAGAGTAAAAATTACTTAAAACCAACTGAAAAGTGGCTTACTCAGTAAAATGGTCATTGTCTCAGATAACAGATTTTATGGAAATAGGATCATTTCAAGATGGGATAATTTAGAGCCATATCAACATATTTGGCACTTGTTTCATCATCATTTTGCTGTGCCATCCTCAGCATATTGGTAGATTCTGGTTTTAGGATTGCAGAATGTCTATTGTGGGAATAAACAGTAAAAATATGAAGCTATCCAACAGAGAGAAGAGTCAAATTCCTGTTTAATACTTTCTGTTAGCAGGAAATACATAATTATCTAGAAACTTCCCAAAGGACTTTCAATTCTCATTAACTAGAATTGGGTCAGAAAATTTCTTCTGCAGAAATAAACAAATAGCAGCAAGGGAATAAGATAATCTCTGTTGTCCTAAGCAAATTATTTTGTACCCTTGAACTAGAGAGTCTCATTCCCTGAACCCATTGCCACTAACGAACTTTAAAACAAAACTGGAGCTATGTCATCAAAGCCAAAGTGGAAGTATAGAATAGGAAAACAACTTCACTGGGTCATTAAGAAATAAATAACTTTTTTTTTTTTTTTTTAAGGATACTCTTTTGGTTTGTGTGATCTCAGTTTAGCAGTATCCCAGTTACATTGCATTTTGCACTGCAGAAGACATTTAGCAGTTACTGCTTATGGAGGTTCAGTGTGACATTTGTTGCCCAGTTTTTCATATCTTTATGCCTACTGAGTTCTTAATTGGAGTAAATGGCATAGCCAATGTTTTTACCAAACCTATGTAAATTAAGGTAAGATAAGGCAAAGTAAAGTAGGGTAAGAATCTGATCATAATCACATTCATCTCCAAACATACATGTTTGAAGTTCAAAAAGTGAAGGGTCTTCTGGAAAGGAGATAACTTTGTTAAAATTACCTCACTACTTCAGGCAGTACATGAATAGAAAAACCATTTTAATTTCGTGATCATCCTCAGTACCACTAGTGATCAGGCAGGTAAGAGAAGCTACTGATACTAAGAAGAGCAAAGCATAAGAAATATCCTTTGTTTTAAAGACAGAAAAAAATTGTAGATGTGTGGAACCAGTTAATATCAATCAGATTTGTCACTTTCTTTTCTTGAGGAACCTGTGAGTAAGTGGATTGCTGAGTCCTGATCAGAAACCAAATAGTATGGTGAGAAGTCTGTTGCATGTCAACCACCTGCCAACCGCGCCCCCACCACTCCCCCCCCCCCCCAAAAAAAAAGCAGCGTTTCAAAGAAAGTGGCCACAATCCTTGACATCAGCACTCTTTAGATATTAATACATTTGATATTTTGCTCTTTAGCTCCAGGATGATTACATAGACTCCCTTGCTGCTAAGTTGCTTCAGTCGTGTCCGACTCTGTGTGACCCTATAGACGGCAGCCCACCAGGCTTCCCCATCCCTGGGATTCTCCAGGTAAGAACACTGGAGTGGGTTGCCATTTCCTTCTCCAATGCATGAAAGTGAAAAGTGAAAGTGAAGTCACTCAGTCGTGTCTGACTCTTAGCAACCCCATGGACTGCAGCCTACAAGGTTCCTCCATTCATGCGATTTTCCAGGCAAGAGTACTGGAGTGGGACATAGACTCCCTTAGTGTATTATATCTATCCATATTTAATATGATTGATCACACCTTTTTACATGCTGTGATTAACTTCACGGAGCCCAAACCCACGGCTAATCATGGTTTCTAGCCTAGTTTCTGTCTCTGCCCACTATTTTGACTACAGATTAAATCCACAGGTTATATAAGATGATAATGAACATGACGATGATGACATTATTTTTAAAATTAAGCAAAAAAAAAAAAAATACTCAAAACCTCCTAGAATAGAAGCAAATGTCTATAGGCAACTTTTTTTTAAATTAAGAAACATTTTGATATTAATTATATGTGGCAAATTAACACACTTCTTTTAGTCTATGCCTTTTTTAAATGTACACAAACAAAAATAAATAGAACTAAAAAAATGAGTCCATGTCACAAATTAATAGGAATTTTGCTGTATATTTCAGATGTAATTTATACCTATGAGATAGAAGAGTTATTCACTAATACAGAACAATGTTATATATGTATATGTTTATCCAATTTTTATCTGAAATCTGGCTTTGGTATAAATTCATCATGAGATTATTTTTTACGTCATTACATGGAAAAGTCTTGGAATAACTTTACTTCAAAATGGAAAATAGGAGAAAACAGTTATATTTAACACAGTACATTTCAATGTGAACATTTTTGTCAATTTCTCCCCAAGTTATGAGGACAAGAAAAACCACAAAAAAGGAATAAACCTCTTCTTACATATTCAAATGTTTCCTGGAGACTGTATCCTTCAGTGGAGAACTACTCTTCCAGATAAATACATCCTTTACTTCTCTATTTTTATGTCTTGATCTCTCATCGGTATATTTTATTTTTATGAAATTTTATTTATTCTTTCTGTCATTATTTAACTCCAAATAATGGAAGAGCCAGGGACCCTATTCTGATATTTTGGTTTTTGTCCATCTAAGACTTATTTAATTTCATTTGGCATATTTTGAATTACAGTTATATATGGATGACTCTCTTGAATCTTGAATTATTTATACAGCATAAGCCTCTTTAACCAAGAAACCACAAAATAAAAGAGTTTCAATGAGGTAAAATTTTATTTTTCACTCATATTACAGTAGAAGGAAGTGGGAGATGGGAAGAGAACTATAGCACGTAAGATATTCTGTGTCCCCAGCATGGAGAAGGTAACTGTTCCTAACTAATTCTGTGTGGCCAGCATTATCCTATCAAAGTCAGAAAAACACATTAGAAAAAAAGAAAACAACAGATAAATATCTTATGAAATTAGATGCAAAACTCCTGAAAAAATATTAACAAACCCATTCCAACTGCATATTAAAAATATCATAAACTATGACCAGCTTATTTAACTTATATGCAGAGTACATCATGAGAAACACTGGACTGGAAGAAACACAAGCTGGAATCAAGATTGCCAGGAGAAATATCAATAACCTCAGATATGCAGATGACACCACCCTTATGGCAGAAAGTAAAGAGGAACTAAAAAGCCTCTTGGTGAAAGTGAAAGAGGAGAGTGAAAAAGTTGGCTTAAGGCTCAACATTCAGAAAACGAAGATCATGGCATCTGGTCCCATCACTTCATGGGAAATAGATGGGGAAACAGTGGAAACAGTGTCAGACTTTATTTTGGGGGGGCTCCAAAATCACTGCAGATGGTGACTGCAGCCATGAAACTAAAAGACGCTTACTCCTTGGAAGAAAAGTTATGACTAACCTAGATAGCATATTCAAAAGCAGAGACATTACTTTGCCAACAAAGGTCCGTCAAGTCAAGGCTATGGTTTTTCCAGTAGTCATGTATGGATGTGAGAGTTGGACTGTGAAGAAAGCTGAGCACTGAAGAACTGATGCTTTTGAACTGTGGTGTTGCAGACTCTTGAGAGTCCCTTGGACTGCAAGGAGATCCAACCAGTCCATTCTAAAGGAGATCAGTCCTGGTTGTTCATTGGAAGGACTGATGCTGAAGCTGAAACTCCAGTACTTTGGCCACCTCATGCGAAGAGTTGACTCATTGGAAAAGACTCTGATGCTGGGAGGGATTGGGGGCAGGAGGAGAAGGGGACGACAGAGGATGAGATGGCTGGATGGCATCACTGACTTGCTGGACATGTGTTTGGGTAAATTCTGGGAGTTGGTGATCACAGGGAGGCCAGGCGTGCTGCAGTTCACGGGATCACAAAGAGTTGGACATGACTGAGCAAGTGAACTGAGCTGATGATGAGGTTAGATTAATCTCAGGAATGTAAAGTTGATTAAAAGTAAATTCATCAATCAATGTAATACACAGCATTACTGAAATGACAGGGGAAAGAAAAACAGATAATAACTATATCTATATTGATATAGAAAAAAGCATTTGAAAGAATCCAACACCCTTTTGTGATTAAAAATGAACAGAAAAGTAGGAATAGACTTAACTTCTTCAAGGTGGTAAAGGGTATTTATGAAAAAAATGAAATCTAACAACATATTCAGTCAAAAGACTGAAAATTTTTCTGCAATGTTTAAGAAAAAGTCACCCATAATATTTCACTGCTGCTATTCAAATTGCCTTGGAAGTTCTAAAATTCTTAGAGAAAACATAGGAGTAAATCTTCATGACTTTGCATTTGTCAATGAAAATTTATATATAATAATAACACAAAGGGAATAAGGAAAAGTATTAGAAAATTTGGGCTGAATCAAAATAAACTACTTTTGCCCATCAAGGACATTGTCAAGAAACTTAAATAAAAAAAGCCTACAGAATGGTAAAAATATTACAGATTGTACTTATGATTGTATATCTGATACTTTAGTATCCAGAATATGTAATGGAACTTTCACAACTCAACCATAAAAAAGTTTGAACAATTCAAGTGAAGAATGAGCAAAAGAGTTGAAAAAACACTCGTCCAAAGAAGATAAGTATTGAGTTAGTACATAGGAAGAAGCTCCATCTGATTAATAATTAAGCAAATGTAAATCATGAGATACCACTTCCAATCCACTAGGATGCTATAATTTTTAAAAAATGCATTGTGTTCGTAAGGACATGGAGAAATTAGAACACGCCTACATTACTGACAGGAATGTAAAATGTTTCAGTCACGGTGGAAATATTTTGGCATTTCCTCAAAAAGTTGAACACAGAATAATCCTATGACTCAGTGATTCTACCCTTAGAAATATATGCAAACAAATAAATTGTCATACAAGATTATTTAAGTGCTGTTGATAATTCTATTGTCATTCAGTTACTCAGTCGTGTCTGACTCTTTGTGACCCCGTGGACTGCAGCATGCCAGGCTTCTTTACACTTCGCTATCTCCCAGAGTTTGCTCTAATTCATGTCCACTGAGTCAGTGATGCCATCCAACCACCCCATCATCTGTTGCCCCATTCTTCTGCCTTCAATCTTTCCCAGCATGAGGGTCTTTTCCAGTGAGTTGATCTTCGCATCAGGTGGCCGAAGTATTGGAGCTTCAGCTTCAACATCAGTCCTTCCAATGAACAACCAGGACTGATTTCCTTTAGGATGGACTGGTTGGATTTCCTTGCAGTCCAAGGGACTCTCAAGTCTTCTTCAACACCACAGTTCAAAAGCATCAATTTTTCAGCACTCAATTTTCTTTATAGTCCAACTCTCACATCCATACATGACCAATGTAAAAACCATAGCCTTGACTAGACGGACCATTGCTGACAAAGTAATGTGTCTGCTTTTGAATATGCTATCTAGGTTGGCCATAACTTTCCTTCCAAGAAGTAAGCGTCTTTTAATTTCATGGCTGCAATCACCATTTGCACTGATTTTGGA
>NW_011494926.1:192543-193140 GCF_000754665.1 Bison bison bison
GAAAAATAAAGTCAGCCACTCTTTCCACTGTTTCCCCATCTATTTGCCATGAAGTGATGGGACCAGATGGCATGATCTTTGTCTTCTGAATATTGAGCTTTAAGCCAACTTTTTCACTCTCCTTTCACTTTCATGAAGAGGTTCTTTAGTTCTTCACTTTCTGCCATAAGGGTGGTGTCATCTGCATATCTGAGGTTATTGATATTTCTCCTGGCAATCCTGATTCCAGCTTGTGTTTCTTCCAGTCCAATGTTTCTCATGATGTACTCTGCATATAAGTTAAATAAGCAGGGTGACAATATACGAACTTCTTTTCCTATTTGGAACCAGTCTGTGGTTCCATGTCCAGTTCTAACTGACCTGCATACAGATTTCTCAAGAGGCATGTCAGGTGGTCTGGTATTCCCATCTCATTCAGAATTTTCCACAGTTTATTGTGATCCACACAGTCAAAGGCTTTGGCATAGTCAATAAAGCAGAATTAGATGTTTTTCTGGAACTCTCTTGCTTTTTCCATGATCCAGCGGATGCTGGCAATTTGATCTCTGGTTCCTCTGCCTTTTCTAAAACCAGCTTGAATATCTGGAGGTTCAGGGT
>NW_011494926.1:193240-198635 GCF_000754665.1 Bison bison bison
TCAGGGTTCACGTAGTCCTGAAACCTGGCTTGGAGAATTTTAAGCATCACTTTACTAGCGTGTGAGATGAGTGCAATTGTGTGGTAGGCAAGGCAATGGCATCCTACTCCAGTACTCTTGCCTGGAGAATCCCATGGATGGAGGAGCCTGGTAGGCTGCAGTCCATGGGGTCGCTAAGAGTCAGACATGACTGAACGACTTTACTTTCACTTTTCAATTTCATGCATTGGAGAAGGAAATGACAACCTACTCCAGTGTTCTGGCCTGGAGAATCCCAGGGACGGGGGAGCCTGGTGGGCTGCCCTCTCTGGGGTCGCAGAGAGTTGGACACGACTGAAGCGACTTAGCAGCAGCAGCAGCAGCAGCAGCATTCTTTGGCATTGCCTTTTTTGGGATTGAAATGAAAACTGACCTTTTCCAGTCCTGTGGCCACTGCTGAGTTTTCCAAATTTACTGGCATATTGATTGCAGCAGATTCACAGCATCATCTTTCAGGATTTGAAAGAGCTCAACTGGAATCCAACACATCCACTAGCTTTGTTTGTAGTGATGCTTTCTAAGGCCCACTTGCCTTCACATTCCAGGATGTCTGGCTCTAGGTGAGTGATCACACCATCATGTATTACTGCTTAAAAACACAGCAAGTTAATTGCAGTTACAGTCTAATATTGACAAAAAAATAACATTCTTACAATAACCAGTATTATAGCAAGATACCTTCACTATGACTTTTGAAAATAAAACAGAAAGGACTTTAATAATAAATCCACTAAGTCCCTACCCACTTTAGAAGAGAGAGGAGGCATTGTCACCATTATTTTAGGGATGCTTTTGTTTGCTGAAAGGTTACTCTTTCCCTTTTTACAGTTATATTCTTGTAAACATAGAAGGGTTCCTCCAGGGCAAAACCGTTGGGAAAATTAAGGATGCCTGTAAGAGCCATGAACAGGTGTTTCCTTCTGCATTTTATATCTGTGTGGGTACAAGATTTTAAAATCTACTCTTGTTCATTTTGGAGCAGGTGAAAGAAACTTCAGAGAGAGGGAAAATAAGAAAGTATGGTTGACCAGCGGTTGCCACCACTCCTATTACATATTGTGGGAGAGTCCATGATTTTCTGATGGATAATGTGGACATTGTGGAAAGTAAGTATAGTTGAGTCATGTTGTAGTATCCTAACAAAGGGCCTTCTCAACAGGCTAGAGTTTGTAGTAAAAAAGAGGCTAGGAATGAGAACCTGAGAACCCATGATGGTGGGAGCTGTAGCTGGAAAGATGGAGATGGAGATGTTGGATCAACACCAAGCCTTCCCCATCAACTGATTGAGTGGTTGGGTAGCTTTGTAGGGACCCATCATAAACCTGTATGCACCCTATATAAAAGTACAACATTGGGGTGTTTATCATTCAGAAAACATCTGCAGCCAGACAATATAAAGCAGAAAAGCAGTAACCACCAACAGAAAGGAAAATGCTTCCTTACAAGCCTCATATAAAAAATCAGTATTGGGATTTCACTGGCAGTCCAGTGGTCAAGGCTTTGTGCTTCCTGTGCAGGGATACAGGAGGTGCAAGTTCAATCCCTATTTGAGGAACTAAGATCCCACATGTCACATGGCCAAATAAAAATAAATAAATAAATAGGACACACACAATCACATATATGTAAATTTTAAAAATAAGCAATACTAAAAAAAAAAAAGTGTCTCCAGAGGAACTAGTGTCAAGAAGATCAAAGAAGGAGAAATTCCAAGTTCTTTGAGCCAAAGTTTTGTCTACGTTGGAATAAAAGGAAAAGTTTAAATGCACAATATAATTGGAGATTTATACTGTTTTAGAATTACTTTTAATAGCTCTAAGTAGCCAGAAAATAACATAATATGCCCCAAATATGTCATAGCCTAGAGTATAGTAGTTATCTATTGCTACTTATCAAAATCTTCCATTGTTTATGTAGAATTCATTTTAGATTTGTGGGAACCTCAAATCACAAATTTTAGTGTACATTTATTGTAGCTTATTTTTTTGGTAATACTTTTTGGAATTCATTGTTTTGCTAAATTGTTTTCTTCTCTTATAGGTACTCAATATAATATTATAGGAAAACATTGAATATTAGATATTAATATCATAATAAATATACAACAGAGACCCCAGATTTCCAGTTTTATATTAGAATTTATTTTATATTGTATATTTATTTGTGGAGTAAGTGTACATGTTTACTGGATACTCTTTTCTTAGTCCCAATGAATTTTAAAAAAGACACCCTCATTATTGTTGTAATGATACATGCAAATTCTCCCCTTATTAATAATACATCTATCTTGTAAATCTTATCAGATAGCACATGACATGTACTAAATCCTCATGTTGATGAAGGCATTACAATAAATATGAATACAAATAGGTCAAATTTTGCTTTACCATGCGATCTTTACATATAAATGCTCAATATGAGTAAATCTTTGAAACAAAATCACTATTTTCTTTTCCTTGAATGGGCTACTTACTTGAACTTTATTTCATCCTTAGTTTAATCATGTTTAAATTTCCAGCAGTATTCAGTCTCAGATATTAGGTGTATATACATATTAAGTCATTGCAAGGACCATCGAAGCTTTTATTTTAACCATTCTACCAAATAGATGGAAAAAATGAAAAAAGTGACAGACTTTATTTTTTTGGCCTCCAAAATCACTGCAGAATGTGACTGCAGTCATGAAATTAAAAGACGCTTGCTTCTTGGAAGAAAAGCTATGACCAAACTAGACAGCATATTAAAAGCAGAGACTTGACTTTGTCTAAAACGGTCCATATAGTCAAGCCATGGTTATCCAGTAGTCATGTACTGATGTGAGAGTTGGACCATAAAGAAGGCTGAGCACTGAAGATTTGTGGTGCTACAGTGCTGGAGAAGACTCTTGAGAATCCCTTGGACAGCAAGGAGATCAAACCAGTCATATCTAAAGGAAATCAGCCCTGAATATTCATTGGAAGGACTGATGCTGAAGCTGAAGCTCCAATACTTTGGCCACCTGATGCAAAGAGCCAACTCACTGGAAAAGACCCTTATGCTGGGAAAGATTGAGGGCAGGAGGAGAAGGGGAAAACAGAGGATTGACATGGTCGGATGGTATCATTGACTCAGTGAACATGAATCTGAGCAAACTCCAGGAGATAGTGAAGGACAGATAAGCCTGGTGTGCTGAAGTCCATGAGGTCCCTAAGAGTTGGACACAACGGAGTAACTGAACATCAGTTCTACCAAAACTGTTCCCAGCAATAACATTCACATTTCTAAATCAAATAAGTACTCTAAAAACTCTATTAAAATTATGTAGCTAATAGACCTACTGTCCTAGAATGTCTACAGTATTACTAAATTTCTAAATAATTATGCTATGTGGTGGCAGTTTAGTCACTAAGTTGTGCCCTACTCTTGCAATTCAATGGACTGTAATCCACCAGGGTCCTCTGTACATGAGGTTTTCCAGACAAGAATACTGGTGTGGGTTGCCGTTTCCTTCTCCAGGGGATCCTCCCAACACAGGGACTGAACCTGCATTTCCTGCATTGGCAGGTGTATTCTTTCACCATTGAACCACCAGGAAAGCCCAACTATGCCATAGATTTGCTCTAATAAATATTTTTTGTTTATATATCATGAAATTTTGGTTAGATAACATTCTTAGATTGATAAAAAACAAATCAAAGTTTAAAAATTGTGATAATGTGTGGCTAGGGTCAGGTTCTCTCGTGGCTCAGCTGGTAAAGAATCCGCCTGCAATGTGGGAGACCTGGGTTTGATCACTGGGTTGGAAAGATACCCTGGAGAAAGGAAAGGCTAACCACTCCAGTATTCTGGCCTAGAGAATTCCATAGACTGTAATAGACCATGGGGTTTCAAAGACTCAGACACGACTGAGCGACCTTCACTTTCACTTTTCAGGGTCAGGTAGACTCATAAAGACTATATTTAAATCATCCAAATTAGAGACAGTGTGAACCTTTGCTGTAAGAATAGTATATGTAATATAAAGATCAAAAAACATGAATTTATGGAAATTGATTAGTACTGATAAAAATGTCAAGTAAAATGAACCCTTTGAGATTCAAGTATCTGTTTGTAAATATGAGGCTTGTGGTGTCACATAACTTCCAAGGGTATTTTGAAGAGAGGACAGGTTTGCAGAAAGTGAAGGTCAAAGTAGATCATGAGGATAATTTAATATTATCTACTCAGAAATAGAATGACAGCATTGTTTAATGTACAAGGCTGGGCACTTATAGAGAGATAAGAAATTCTCAAATAATTAGTATTACATGAGACCAAAACATTTTTTTTTTACACTGATGAACATGCAAATCATTATTTTTGCATTAATAATTTCCTTTCAAAAATACATGTATTTTAATAAAGAACAGCATCAATGACATATTTTATATGTGTACCTCGACAAATAGAAAAATTATTTTTGAAACACACGAGCTTACTTTAATGAATTTCTCAGTCATATATGTTTAATAATATGTTGCTACTTTTTGAAGATTGTATTTTTTGGTGATGTGTTCTTTTATATAGTTATATATTTTTCTTTTTCATAAAAATGCTAACCAATTTCTTCCAAGTTACATTTTCTGGTTAATGAGCAAATTGTTGACACTTTGAATTGCCTTTTCTCCTTAGACCACAATTTTTAGTTATTTTTGAATGATAAATTCTTTATGACAAACTACAAATGCTTTACTATATAGTTCATTGAGTTTTGACAAAATATGCCATATATAACCAACACCAGGTTTAGGTATGTAGTGTATATACATAATTGTATATATATATATGTAATCTCAGAAAATCCTTTGGACCTCACTTATTTATGTCTTCTCATACCCACCATCTTGACAACCAAAATTTTGATTTATATCTTTATACAATAGATTTGTCCCTTACAGAATTTTGCGTGAATGGAATAATAACAGTATGTACTGTTTTGTGTCTTGCTTCTTTCACTGAGAAAATTTTCTTCATGTTGTAGTGGGTAGAAATACTTCATTCTTTTTATTTGAATAGGTTATTTTCTATATGTTTATATCAAATATGTTTATTCAAATATACATAGTTTGATTCCAGTTTCTGTATGTATATTGCTAAGTCACTTCAGTTGTGTCCGACTCTGTGCGACCCCATAGATGGCAGCCCACCAGGCTTCCCCGTCCCTGGGATTCTCCAGGCAAGAACACTGGAGTGGGTTGCCATTTCCTTCTCCAATGCATGAAAGTGAAAAGTGAAAGTGAAGTCGCTCAGTCGTGTCTGACCCTCAGCAACCCCATGGACTGCAGCTTACCAGGCTCCTCTGTCCATGGGATTTTCCAGGCAAGAGTACTGGAGTAAA
>NW_011494926.1:198735-200653 GCF_000754665.1 Bison bison bison
GTCCATGGGATTTTCCAGGCAAGAGTACTGGAGTGGGCTGCCATATTAGTATTAATAAAAATGTTAAGTAAACTGAACCCTTTTAGATTCAAGCATCTGACTATAAATATAAATATATATATTTATATAATGTATGCTATATATAAATATTAAATGTTTAATTTCAAATTATAATCTATTCATAGGCTTCCCTGGTGGCTAAGATGGTAAAGAATCCACCTGTAATGCAGGAAACCTGGGTTTGATCTCTAGGTTTGGAAGATCCCCTAGAGGAGAGCAAAGCAATCCACTCCAGTGTTCGCCTGGAGAATCCCCATAGACAGAGGAGCCTGGCAGGCTACAGTCCAAGGGATCAGAGGGAGTTGGACAGGACTGAGCAACTAATCACATTTATATACAGCATAATCCTATTTTTCTCCAAATTATTGTAGAATGCAGTATGTTCAGTTTTTCAAATAGTCACTAGCATACTACAACAGGACTTTCTAAGAAAATCAAGCTCTAATATATGCTAAACAAAACAATGCCCTATGATAGATTATCTATTACTTATTATTTATCATAATGTAGATTTTATTCAGCAACACAATTCTGTACATAGCACACCTTACAGATGCATAACAAATTGAATATGTATCAACCTGTAATGGAAATTTTTAACAACTACAAAAGAAATAAAATGTTTGACTTACGTGTCATATCAGCTAAATGCCCAAGTCAAATATACAAAATTTTGCTTGTGGCATCTTTTTCTTCTTTTACTGACTGGTAACTTTGATAGCATCTGCATTACAAAAATCCATAAAAGTTGGTTTGTCACATTAAAGAAAACTGAAGCAAGTTATGGAAATTATCCCAAGCCTACTGCTTGATGTCTTCATTAAGACGTGCCTGCTAAATCACTTTAGCAGTGATTCAACTCTTTGCCACCCTACAGACTGTAGCCCACCAGACTCCTCTGTCCATGGAATTCTCCTAGCAAAAATACTGGAGTGGGTAGCCATCCTCTCCAGGGGATCTTCCTGACTCAGGGATTGAACTTGTCTCTCTTATGTCCCCTGCAGTGGCAGGAAGGTTCTTTACTACTAGTACCACCTGGGAAGCCCTAATTGAAACAGTATTATATAATGAATGTTGTAGGTACATTTTCAAGTTTGCAAATGTGTTACTAAGTGAACCTATTCCTAAAACAGAAATTATAACCTTTCTGTGGCTTATTTCCAATTTTGACCTCTAGCCTGCCACCTTTACATACTACATGGACCTTCTTTGTGTCCCTAGATTACACCAAGTTTCTTTCTTTTTTTTAATCTTAATTTTTTGTTTATATTTTTTAATTGGAGGAAAATCACTTTACAATGTTGTGAATGTTTCTGCCATACCACAATGCAAATCAGCTATACCTATACATATATCCCCTCTTCCTAAGCCTCCCTTGCCTCCTCCCATCCCATCCTCTTAGGTCATCACAGAGCACCTGGCTGGGCTCCCTGTGTTATACAGCAACTCCTCAGCAGCTATCTATTTCACATGTGAAAGTGAAAGTTTCTTAGTTGTGTCCCACTCTTTGCGACCCCATGGATTATGCAGTCCATGGACTTCTCCAGGCCAGAATACTGAAGTGGGTAGCCTTTCCCTTCTCCAGGGATCTTCCCAACCCAGGGATCAAACCAAGGTTTCCCACATTTCAGGCAGATTCTTTACCAGCTGAGCCACAAGGGAAACCCATTTTACATATGGTAGTATATATATGTCTATGCTACTTTCTCCATTCAGTCCCCTCTCTCCTTACCCCACTGTGTCCACAAGTCCATTCTCCATGTCTGTGTCTCCATTCCTCCCCTCCAAATAGGTTCATCATTACTGCACCAAGTTTTTGGTGTTTTTTTCTGATTTAAACTTTCATGCATCCTATTTC
>NW_011494926.1:200753-203602 GCF_000754665.1 Bison bison bison
CTGCAAATCGGTTCATCATTACTGCACCAAGTTTTTGGTGTTTTTTTTCTGATTTAAACTTTCATGCATCCTATTTCTTCTGCTACAAATACCTTTCTAGCTTCCTCACCACCTCTCACACTCCTGAGTCAGTCCCAAACCATGATTCATATCTGCCCACTCTCACTAGATGAGATTTCCTGGCTTTTAAGTTCATATTCAATAGTTTAAGTACATCTGTAAGCCTTTCCTGTTTTCTTAAAGTGGAATGCTTCATGGATGCTGTAGTCATTGTCTGTCATTCACCAGTATGTGTGACAATAATCAATAATTATTATACATGAATTGATCCAAAATTTACACTAAAATAATATTTAATGCAATCTTCCTTAAAAAAAAGTCAGGGAAGGTAGTGTTCTCTTTATACACTGATTCACTCAATATTTCATCACTTTTATTTATCATCATCAATAAAAATACAATAGTAAAGAGACAAATGAGCAGTGTGGTCCAGATAGGAAAATACATGTTCCAAGACCCCCAAGGAACACCTGAAACTGAGGATACTACCAAGCCCTATACATACTATGATTTTTTTTCCCTATGCTAATGGGCAGGTAGAGAATACAGCATGGATATACCTGAGAAAAGAATGATCAATGCCCAAAGGCAGGATGGAGCAGGGCAGCACATGGCTAGATCATACTGCTCAGAAATATGCTCAATTTTAAACTTATAAATTGATTTCTAGGATTTTTCATTCAGTGTTTTCTGACCTTGGATAACTGAAACTATCTACAGTGAAACAGGATAAAGAAGAACTACTGTAGACGTGAACATATTATTAAAATTGTTACTTCAAAGTGCACTGTGATAAAATTTACCACAATGACATTTAAACTATACATTTTTCCTAGTTGTGTGGTATAACTGAACTAGTAATTTTAATTTCTTGAGGGTTGAGACTGTATCTTATCGTCAATGGCAGCGGTCTCAAAATTGGGATTTTAAGAGACAGAAATATGTGTAAATTGCATACATAAATGTTATTTTTACCAAGGAATGAAAGACATGAACAAAATCCTTATTTTATCTAGTTATAAATGATTGTTGGCAAAATTTATCTCAGAAAATTAGTATATAACATACAAATATATGTGTATACAGATTGATGTATATTTATCCATATTCATAATCTGTCTGTGATGCAGAGTGTTTGCTCTCAACCTGAGCAAATCAAAAGGAAATGCCATTTGTATATGAATTCAAATGGTTGTTCATGATTGGTCTGTATCAGTATGACAAATATATCATTTGAAATATAATTTTATGTGTGCACATGTGTGTGTGTGTGAGAGAGAGATGCAGAATTTGAGAGTATACCCCCATAAGCTCCTCAAGCAGACACCTGATATAACTTTCTTCACCCCAGATTAGCTGTTAAAACATTCATTTAGAAACAATGTTTTATTCTATTACAGAAAAATAAATGACAAGACAAAATATTCAGTCTTTCTGCCATTCCATCTAACTTGATGATGCAGTCACTATGGATACTAAAGTGATTATATGAAACACACATATACACAGATGCACACTTATTGGTACATGCCACCTACAAGCACACTTTTTAAAGTTTCAAAGTCATTTCTGTTTCCTTTTCCTGACGAGCATTGTACACAGTGGTTCACAATTTAATTTCCAGTGCTAAACCCTATGTTGTTCTGACACCATTCTAGCTATTAATATGGTCGATATTACACTTAGACTTATCTGAATAAGCCTGTTTATCTGAGCAATTCTAGTCTTTTTTGGGAGTAAAATATGAGACTGTCATATTTTATTAGCTAATGATGGAAATGTATCTTTAGGAACAGAAGAGACAAACCCTTTCTATTTTTATTCTACACAGTTCAAAGAATTTCTGCTACTATTTTGCTCTGTTGCCACATTTAAGGAATTTATTTCAGCATTCTATGTCTAATGTTGTAGATAAATATAAAATGTATTAAAATACTATTTTTGTGCAAGTTCTAAGGGCCAAACAAGTATCTTTTATCTCTTTTATAATGAAAACTGGTGAATACAACTCCTTTTGATGTAATTTTGAAGAGTCCTTGTTCTTAAAAGATGGGTTGCTAATGATCAGCTAGGTTACCAATTCTCTTATGAAATTAAACCTCTTTTTGATCTACAACTTTGAGGCAAAATGTTCTATAAGATAATGAACAGTCACCTCATTAAGCCCCTCACATCCTTTAGTGAGCCAAATCAACATCCTGGATGTGTAACATTTCTCAGAGATGCATGCTGAATTTAACCTAGACCATGTACTATATTGTCCTTTTGTCTCACTCATCGGTTTTTATCAGCACAAACTACAGTGAAGAGTATTCTTTTATTTTCTATCATTAATACATTCACTAAATTCCTCTGAATTCTGCCTTACATTTATATGTGTGTATCGTTCCTTTTCTCCTTTGCCTTTAACTTCTCTACTTTTCTCAGCTATGTGTAAGACCTCCTCAGACAGTCATTTTGCCTTTTTGCATTTCTTTTTCTTGAGGATGGTATTGATCACTGGCTCCTGTACAATGTCACGAACCTCAGTCCATAGATCTTCAGGCATGCTATTTATCAGATTTAGTCCCTTGAATCTATTTCTCACTTTCACTGTATAATCATAAGGGATTTGATTTAGGTCATACCTGAATGGTCTAGTGGTTTTTCCTACTTTCTTCAATATAAGTCTGAATTTGGCAATAAGCAGTTCATGATCTGAGCCACAGTCAGCTCCCGGTCTTGTTTTTGCTGATTGTATAGAGCTTCTCCATCTTTGGCTGCAAAGAATATAATCAATCTGATTTCAG
>NW_011494926.1:204160-204581 GCF_000754665.1 Bison bison bison
CCCCTTCTCCTCCTGCCCCCAATCCCTCCCAGCATCAGAGTCTTTTCCAATGAGTCAACTCTTCGCATGAAGTGGCCAAAGTACTAGAGTTTCAGCTTCAGCATCATTCCTTCCAAAGAAATCCCAGGGCTGATCTCCTTCAAAATGGACAGGTTGGATCTTCTTGCAGTCCAAGGGACTCTCAAGAGTCTTCTCCAACACCACAGTTCAAAAGCATCAATTCTTCAGCACTCAGCTTTCTTCACAGTCCAACTCTCACATCCATACATGATCACAGGAAAAACCATAGCCTTGACTAGACGACCTTTGTTGGCAAAGTAACGTCTCTGCTTTTGATATGCTATCTAGGTGGTCATAACTTTTCTTCCAAGGAGTAAGCGTTCTTTTAATTTCATGGCTTGCAGTCACCATCTGCAGTGTA
>NW_011494926.1:204681-205471 GCF_000754665.1 Bison bison bison
CATGATCTGAGCCACAGTCAGCTCCCGGTCTTGTTTTTGCTGATTGTATAGAGCTTCTCCATCTTTGGCTGCAAAGAATATAATCAATCTGATTTCAGTATTGATCATCTGGTGATGTCGTTGAGTCTTCCCTTGAGTTGTTGGAAGAGGGTGTTTACTATGACCACTATGTTGTCTTGGCAAAACTGTGTTAGCCTTTGATCTGCTTCGTTTTGTACTTCAAGGCGAAATTTGCCTGTTACTCCAGGGATCTCTTGACTTCCTATATTTGCATTCCAGTCCCCTATAATGAAAAGGACCTCTTTTTGAGGTATTAGTTCTAGCAGGCCTTGTAGGTCTTCATCAGTTCAGTTTAGTTGCTCAGTCGTGTCTGACTCTTTGCAACCCCATGAATCGCAGCACGCCAGGCCTCCCTGTCCATCACCAACTCCTGGAGTTCACTCAGACTCACGTCCATCGAGTCAGTGATGCCATCCAGCCATGTCATCCTCTGTCGTCCCCTTCTCCTCCTGCCCCCAAATCTCTCCCAGCATCAGAGTCTTTTCCAATGAGTCAACTCTTCACATGAGGTGGCCAAAGTACTGGAGTTTCAGCTTTAGCATCATTCCTTCCAAAGAAATCCCAGGGCTGATCTCCTTCAAAATGGACAGGTTGGATCTCCTTGCAGTCCAAGGGACTCTCAAGAGTCATCTCAACACCACAGTTCAAAAGCATCAATTCTTCGGTGCTCAGCCTTCTTCACAGTCCAACTCTCACATCCATACATGACCATGGGAAAAACCATAGGTGG
>NW_011494926.1:205571-211922 GCF_000754665.1 Bison bison bison
TATTAGTTTTGCCA
Organism: Bison bison bison; assembly: GCF_000754665.1. NCBI lineage: Eukaryota > Metazoa > Chordata > Mammalia > Artiodactyla > Bovidae > Bison > Bison bison. The sequence goes on from NW_011494926.1 coordinate 205,586, forward strand.
AATATCTAAGGGATTCTTGCCCACAGTTGTAGATATAATGGTCATCTGGGTTAAATTCACCCATTCCAGTCCATTTTACTTCACTGATTCCTAAAATGTCAACATTCACTCTTGCCATCTCCTGTTTGACCACTTCCAATTTACCTTGATTCATGGACCTAACATTCCAGGTTCCTATGCCATATTGTTCTTTACAGAAGTGGACTTTATTTCCAACATCAGTCACATCCACAACTGGGTGTTGCTTTTGCTTTGGCTCCATTTCTTCATTCTTTCTGGACTTATTTCTCTACTGTTCTTCAGTAGCATATTGGGCACCTACTGACCTGGGGAGTTCATCTTTCTGTGTCCTATATTTCTGCTATTTTATACTGTTCATTGGGTTCTGAAGGCAAGACTACTGAAGTGGTTTGCCATTCCCCTCTCCGGTAGACCATGCTTTGTCAGAACTCTCCACCATGACCCGTCCATCTTGGGTCAAGATTGCTGGGAGAAATACCAATAACCTCAGATATGCAGATGACACCACCCTTATGGCAGAAAGCAAAAAAGAACTAAAGAGCCTCTCGATGAAAGTGAAAGAGGAGAGTGAAAAAGTTGGCTTAAAACTCAACATTCAGAAAACTAAGATCATGGCATCCGGTCCCATCACTCCATGGCACATAGATTGGGAAACAATGGAAACAGTGAGAGACTTTATTTCTGGGGGCTCCAAAATCACTGCAGATGGTGATTGCAGCCATGAAATTAAAAGACGCTTACTCCTTGGAGGGAAAGCTATGACCAACCTAGATAGCATATTGAAAAGCAGAGACATTACTTTGCCAACAAAGGTCTATTTAGTCAAAGCTATGTTTTTTCTAGTACTAATGTATGGATTTGAGAGTTGGACTATGAAGAAAGCTGAGCGCCAAAGAATTGATGCTTTTGAACTGAGGTATTGGAGAAGACTCTTGAGAGTCCCTTGGACTGCAAGGAGATCCAACCAGTTTATCCTAAGGGAAAACAGTCCTGAATATTCATTGGAAGGACGGATGCTGAAGCTCCATAATTTGGCCATCTGATGTGAAGAACTGATGCCCTGGAAAAGACCCTAATGCTATGAAAGATTGAAGGCAGGAAGAGCAGGGATCGACAGAGGACGAGATGGTTGGATGGCATCATCTACTCAATGGACATGAGTTTGAGCAAGCTCTGGGATTGGTGATAGACAGGGAAGCCTGGTGTGCTGCAGTCCATGGGATCACAAAGAGTCGGACACAACTGAGTGAATGAACTGAACTGAACTGCCTTACATGCAAATAGTTAAGTTTGCACTTCTTCATCCCCTGACAGATGTGATGTAGTGACATTTGTACTGCATGATGTTAGTTTCATCTATTATTAATGATGTAATCTTTAATCCCTTGGTTATTATGGTGTCAACCAGGTCTAGTCTGTAAATTTATGCCTATAATATGTAAGTTTAAAGAGATATTTTGAACTCTAAAACTGTCTTATTCATCATAAAGATTTTACCCCCATGTTTAGCATTCACTGATGATTCTTTGCTAAATCAACCTTGACGGCAGGAAAGTGATGGTTTTGTAATTCCATCATTCCTTCCAAATTTCTTTATTATATTCATCTTATAAGGAAAACATTTTCCCCCCACACCCCCATGTATTTTACATAGGAATATCAGAAAAAGTTGCATTGATTCTATACCAAAATTTGAATAGAATTGGCATTATTAATACACTAAATGCATCATACATGCACTTTTACTTTTTCCATATATTTTGTTTCTCTTGAGCCACATTAAGCAAAAATAGAAACATTCTTTGATAATGAGTGATGTTGAGCATCTTTTCATGTGTTTGTTAGCCATCTGTATGTCTTCTTTGGAGAAATGTCTATTTAGTTCTTTGGCCCACTTTTTGATTGGGTCGTTTATTTTTCTGGAATTGAGCTGTAGGAGTTGCTTGTATATTTTTGAGATTAGTTGTTTGTCAGTTGCTTCATTTGCTATTATTTTCTCCCATTATGAAGGCTGTCTTTTCACCTTGCTAATAGTTTCCTTTGATGTGCAGAAGCTTTTAAGGTTAATTAGGTCCCATTTGTTTATTTTTTATTTTATTTCCAATATTCTGGGAGGTGGGTCATAGAGGATCCTGCTGTGATGTATGTCAGAGAGTGTTTTGCCTATGAAACATTCTTTATTTAACACTTTTATTTGCTCTGTAGTACATTTTTATGTTGCTGTGATACATTTGACCAATAATTAGAGTTTAATAAAATGTATCCTTAAAACTCCAATGGATTCTTTAATCTTAATGAGTTCAGAAATTAGTTGTGAATTATTTTTTAATGGTGTGTGTGGGTGTAAAATAACTTAAAGTTATCTTGGATATCTAGCATTTTATATATCATGAAAAATGTTTTTTGTCATGTTTCTCTATCTTTTGAGGGATAATTGCACACATTTAACTGATAAAATTCTTAGCAATAAGAGTATCACCACACTTTCACTATGTATTTACCTTTTTTTTTAAACAACATACTGTAATATTGGGAATCCAAAGATGTCTACAATCACTGGACCAATACACAATGGAGTATTACTCAGCCATTAAAAAGAATACATTTGAATCAGTTCTAATGAGGTAGATGAAACTGGAGCCTGTTATATAGAGTGAAGTTAGCCAGAAAGAAAAACACCAATACAGTATACTAACGCATATATATAGAATTTAGAAAGATGGTAATGATAACCCTGTATGCGAGACAGCAAGAGATACAGATGTATAGAACAATCTTTTGGACTCTGTGGGAGAGGGAGAGGGTGGGATGATTTGGGAGAATGGCATTGAAACATGTATAATATCATAAAAGAAATGAATCTCCAGTCCAGGTTCAATGCAGGATACAGGACGCTTGGGGCTGGTGCACTGGGATGACCCAGAAGGATGGTATGGGGAGGGCGGTTCAGGATGGGGAACACATGTACACCCGTGGCGGATTCATGTTAATGTATGGCAAAACCAATACAATATTGTAAAGTAACTAGCCTCCAATTAAAATAAATAAATTTAAATTAAAAAAAAAACATAGGGGAAAGGAGGCTAAAATAGTGATTAGGTTAAGGACCTTGAGATAAGGAGATTATTGATGTCAGCCCTCACTAAATACATTAGTCTGTAAAACCAGAGTACCTGTGCCTACTAAGGGGAGACTAAGAAGAAGATACAACTACTGAAGAAACTGAGAGTTAGCTTTGCTGTCACTGGAGATAGAAGAAGGGGGCCATGAGCCAAGGTATACAGATATCCTTTAGAATAAAGAAATTCTTCAGATTTAGGTCAGAAATATAATTTACATATACAAAGGACAAGCATCCAAAAAGGAATATAATGAAGGCAAATAAAATATTTCATCATTCTTACTCTAAGTTATTCTAAAATATAACTTTAAATAGAAAATACTAACTGCTTTGGGTTGACTGTTTAGGTTCTTGTCACATTAATGAAGACCTAGTCCCCATTTTGAATGGGCTTTTGAAGGTAAGCAGGGTTAGATTATCCTGAGAGATAGGGTTTTCTTGATGCAATCATTGGCCTTAGATAAAAAGGAGACAAGAGATCGCTCAGGCATGTGAGGCTTTGGCAAGAAGATGGTTGTCTGCAAAATAAGAAAAGGGCTCTCACCAGACATCTAATCTGCTGACACTTTGATCTTGAACTTTCCACACTGCAGAACTATGAGAAAAAAATGTTTGTTGCTAAAACTAAGCAATCTATGGTATTCTATCATAGCAGCGAATATGCATGAATAGTTCAATAAAAAAAAATATCAAAAGGGGTGGAAGGGAGGTATTTCACTACTCTAAAATACGTGCACAATATGTAAAACAATATAGAGTTATTTGAATGTGGTTTGTGAATAAGTAAAATTATATATTGGAAACACTAAGGCTATCACTAAAATGCATTTAGAACCATAATTGATATTCTAATGGAGGAAATGGAATTGAAGCATTAAAAAATCAATTAACACCAGACAAAGCAGGAAAATGTTGATGTCAGAAGAGAGGAGAAATGGAATGTAGAGAAAACAGTTACAAATATAGCAGATACTAATTCAACTATATGAATAACTTCTAAATTAAATTGGCGTAAATTAACCAACTTAAAAAAAAAAAAGCTTATCCAAAATAATAAAAAATTTCAAGCTATATTTTCTATAAGAAATTCACATTAAATATAAAGAGAAAGGTAGATTAAAGGTAAAGGGATGGAAAACTAAATACCATTCTCACATTAATCAAAGGAAAGCTAGAGTAATTATATTACTTCCGACAAAGCCAAATTCAAAACAAGGGACTTTATCAGGGATAGAATTATTATATGAAGATAAATACACTAATTCTCAAAATAAAACTTTCCTAAATTGTATATAATGCAGGAGACACAAGTTTGATTCCTCGGTCAGGAAGCTCCCCTAGAGAAGGAAATGGCAATCCAATCCAGTATTCCTGCCTGGGAAATCCAATGGCCAGAGGAACCTGGTGGGCTACTGTCAGAAGGGTTGCAAGAGTCAGACTTGACTTAGCAACTAAACCACCACCACCACCACCAAGAGACTATGAAAACCTTTGAATAAAAGACTAATAGACCTGGAAAAAGAAAAAAAAAAATTCTATTTTCAGTAGTTGACAAATCAAGGAGGGAGAAAAACAATGAAGTTATAGTTGCCCCCAACAGCACTATCAGTGAAATTGATCTACTTGACATGTAAGGTGTATTTCGATCACCAGCCAGCTGGTTACAGATTCTTCTCAAGGTCAACTGGGATATTTATGAAGTAAAACAATACTCCAAGATATAAAACACAACTTAAAAGGATAGCAATTTATACAAAGTATTTTCTAAAATCACAGTGGAATTAAACTAGACATTCAGTTCAGTTCAGTTGCTCAGTCATATCCGACTCTTTGTGATCCCATGAATCACAGCACACCAGGCCTCCCTGTCCATCATCAACTCCCAGAGTTCACCCAAACTTATGTGCATTGAGTCAGTGATGCCATCCAGCCATCTCATTCTCTGTCGTCCTCTTCTCCTCCTGCCCCCAAATCCCTCCTAGCATCAGAGTTTTTTTCCAATGAGTCAACTCTTCCATGAGGTGGCCAAAGTATTGGAGTTTCAGCTTCAGCATCAGTCCTTCCAATGAACAACCAGGACTGATCTCCTTCAGAATGGACTGGTTGGATCTCCTTGCAGTCCAAGGGACTCTCAAGAGTCTTCTCCAACACCACAGTTCAAAAGCATCAATTCTTCAGTGCTCAGCTTTCTTCACAGTCCAACTCTCACATCCATACATGACCACTGGAAAAACCATAGCCTTGACTGGATGGACCTTTGTTGGCAAAGTAATATCTCTGCTTTTGAATATGCTATCTAGGTTGATCATAACTTTCCTTCCAATGAGTAAGCGTCTTTTAATTTCATGGCTGCAATCACCATCTGCAGTGATTATAGAGCCCCCCACCCCCAAATAAAGTCTGACACTGTTTCCACTGTTTCCCCATCTATTTCCCATGAGACGATGGGACCAGATGCCATGATCTTCATTTTCTGAATGTTGAGCTTTAAGCCAAATTTTTTACTCTCCACTTTCACTTTCATCAAGAGGCTTTTTAGTTCCTCTTCACTTTCTGCCATAAGGGTGGTGTCATCTGCATATCTGAGGTTATGGATATTTCTCCCAGCAATCTTGATTCCAGCTTGTGCTTCTTCCAGCCCAGCATTTCTCATGATGTACTCTGCATATAAGTTAAATAAACAGGGTGACAATATACAGCCTTGACATACTCCTTTTCCTATTTGGAACCAGTCTGTTGTTCCATGTCCAGTTCTAACTGTTGCTTCCTGACCTGCATACAGGTTTCTCAAGGGGCAGATCAAGTGGTCTGGTATTCCCGTCTCTTTCAGAATTTTCCACAGTTTATTGTGATCCACACAGTCAAAGGCTTTGGCATAGTCAAGAAATCAGAAATAGATATTTTTCTGGAACTCTCTTGCTTTTTTGATGATCCAGAGGATGTTGGCAATTTGATCTCTGGTTCCTCTGCCTTTTCTAAAACCAGCTTGAACATCTGGAAGTTTACAGTTCACGTATTGCTGAAGCCTGCTTTGGAGAATTTTGAGCATTTCAAACTAGACATTAATAGCAAAAAATAGCTTAAAAATGTCAAATATTCAAAAATCACACAACAAATTTGTATATAGCACCTTGGTAATTTAGAACCAATTTAAATTATTAAAAAGCTCAAGAGGAATTTTAAATATTTAGAACT
>NW_011494926.1:212022-221604 GCF_000754665.1 Bison bison bison
TTTAGAACTAAATAAAATTAATATAAACCTAGTTAAATTTTCCAAATCTTGTGCTAGCATTTCTAAGGCTAAAATTATGGCATAAACTGTGTATGTTATAAAATAAGAAATTTCTAAAATCAATAATCTAAGTCTTTACCTTAGAAAACTAGATAAAGAATAGCAATTGAGGTCTAAAACAAGCAGAAGATTCATAAATTAGAGCAAAAATCAATGAAACTGGAAACAAGACAGTTTAGAAAACAATGAAGTCGAATGCTTGTGTTTTGAAAAGATTGATAAAACTGATAAGAATCTATATACATTAATCAAGAAAAGTAGGGAAGAAGCACATTACCAATGTAAAAAATGAAAGTAGGTTCATTAGTAATGATCTCATGGACATTAAATGGATAATGAATACTACAAATGACTGTCTACAGATTTGATAACTTAGATGAATTGAACCAATTAGTCTAAGTATGGGCTAATTAACTTCAGCAAAATGGGGTAGATAGAGATGAACAAAATGATAATCTGGTAAATGTCTTCTTCTTTAAACCTAAATCATATTGAGTGGGCCAGAATGCCAGTCAACTTGCTACTTCTAGGAGGCTGTATTTTGAAAGTCCTGAATGGATTTTTGATTTAGCCAAAAGGATTAAGCAGTTTAGAGGCAATGAAATTCAAATTCTGGAAACATTATTTAAAAATTCCAAGTTAGTAGAATCATATACAAGGATTTTAGAGCATCAGAAAAAGAGATATCTTTCAAACTAGAAACAATAATTTGAGTCAGAAGAAATACCAAGAACCAGTTTGTTGTGAGCATTTAAAAGTGGTTGAATAGTTGTATGTAGTCAGATGTAACTGTCTTAAAATAATCTGGGTGATGGTAGGTCAAAACAGACCCAGATCACATGCCATAAAGAAGTTCAGTTTATAGAAAACATGGTAATCTAATAGAGAAATTGCTACACTGATTTTGGATGGGATAACAGATTCTGAAAAGATTCAAATAATATAGCAGATGAGGAATACAGTCAAGCTATTTGTACATTCAAATTTGAGGAGAGGTAACAAGCAACACAAGATGCTAGGAAGGAGATTAACAATAGCAAACCTCAGTTAAATTGATACAACAGGCAAGACAAAATCTCAGCCTCGTGGGGATAACTAGAATATCAGTTATCCAAACTAGTACAGAAAATCCAAACAACGATACTAACAGAATTGTGTAGTGGTGAGTAACAGAGTGGTAAGTTAAATTTCTTTAAATTCCCCAGTAGCCAATTGAAAAATTGCATTGTGTAAAGACAAAGATGGAATTAAACCTACAGACTGGATTCAATGAGTTACAACTGTGTGAAGAAGTAAACTGTAGAAACCAGAAGTACCTAAAATATGAAATTATCCTGCATTTATTTCACATTATTTTACCTGGCCTTGTAATTCTCAACTGTTTTTGATATTGTTGTTTGTTTTTTGTTGATGTTTTACTAATTTTATATTTATTTTTGACTGTTCTGGATCTTTATTGCTGAGCAGGCTTTTCTCTGACTGTGGTGAGCAGGGCCTACACTTTGTTGCAGTGAACAGGCTACTCATTTCAGTTACGTCTTGTTGCAGAGCATGGGTTCTAGGGAATGCCAGCTTCAGTAGCTGTGGCACTTGCACTCAATAGTTACATTCTGGGCTCTAGAACACAGTCTGGATAGCTGTGGTGGAGATGCTTAGTTGCTCTGCAACATGTGGGGTCCTCCCAGACCAGGGATCAGGCCCATGTCTCTTGCATTGAAAGGCAGATTCTTTACCACTGAGCCAACAGGGAAGCCCTCTCATGTTTTTTAAGTATGATATTACACACTCTACACTGAATCATTAGGGGCAGAATTTGGAAATTAACAAAAGATGCTGTCATTATGCTCTACTATCTTTATTGTTGTGTTTTCAATCACTAAGTTATGTTCAACTCTTTGCAATCCCATGAACTACAGAGGCCCAGCCTCCCCTGTCCTTCATTATCTGCTGGAGTTTGCTCAAACTCATATCCATTGAGTCAGAGATGGTATCCAACAATCTTATCCTCATCCTATCTTTTCAGTTCAGTTCAGTGGCTCAGTCATATCTGACTCTTGGTGACACCATGGACTCCAGCACCCCAGACTTCCCTGTCTATCACCAACTCCTGGAGCTTGCTCAAACTCATGTACATCTAGTCAGTGATGCCATCCAACCATCTCATCCTCTGTTGTCCCCTTTCCTCCTGCCTTAAATTTCCCCCAGCATTAGGGTCTTTTCTAATGAGTTGGCTCTTCACATCAGATGACCAAAGTATTAAAGTTTCAGCTTCAACATCAGTCCTCCCAATGAATATTCAGGACTGATTTCCTTTAGGATTGACAGGTTTGATCTCCTTGGAGTTCAAGAGATTCTCAAGTCTTCTCCAACACTTCAAAAGGATCAAAAGGAACAATTCTTCAGTGCTCAGCTTTCTTTGTGGTCCAACTCTCACATCCATGCATGACTACTGGAAAAACCATAATTTTGACTAGATGGACCTTTGTCAACAAAGTAATGTCTTTGCTTTTTAATACGCTTTCTAGGTTTGTCATAGCTTTTCTTCCAAGGAGCAAGCATCTTTTAATACCATGGCTGCAGTCACCATCTGCAGCGATTTGGGAGCCCAAGAATATAAAATTTGTCACTATTTCCACTGGTTCCCCATCGATTTACCATGAAGTGATAGGAATGAATGCCATGATCTTCATTTTTTGAATATCGAGTTTTAATCCAACTTTGTCACTCTCATCTTTTACCTTCATCAGGAGGATATTTTGTTCCTCTTATCTTTCTGCCATAAGGGTGGTTTCATCCTATCTTTACTGGCAAATAAATTAATACCTATGACAAAGTATAAATTGTATTCCACTTATGAAGAATATTTCAAATTTCCATGTTATCTGTTCTCATAATCTTAATTCTACATTTCCAGACACAATAGGTTATGATCATTAATAAGTAAAATAATAGCATGGCAATAAATTAAAAATGAAACAAAACTTCATCAGTGTTGAGGTCTAACTAAACCTAGGTTGACCACACTTGAAGCTTTGCCATATTCACCTGGTGGCTCAGAGATTAAAGTGTCTGCCTCCAATGTGGGAGACCTGGGTTCAATGCCTGGGTTCTATCTTTGGGTCTGGAAGATCCCCTGGAGAAGGAAATGGCAACCCACTCCAGTAATCTTGCCTGGAAAATCCCATGGACAGAGGGGCCTGGTAGGCTACAGTCCACAGGGTCTCAAAGAGTAGGACACGACTGAGCGACTTCACTTTCTTTCACTTTCATATTCACCATGTTTATTTCTAGTACAATGCCTGGCAATTATCTGATTTTCTCTAAATAAAGGTTGACTAGATTGATGTCCCAGACATTTTAGTAAGTTATCTTCCACATATCACCGAACTCATCACATTTCATCTTAGTGCATGTTAGTATCAGAGAGAGATTATTGATCCAATGATATCAGTATATCTACTTGAAAAACACACATATAAAACATAAGAGCTTTGAGTTTGAGTTTATTCAGTGATTTCAGGTCAGTTCATTTCAGTCATTCAGTCATGCCCAGCACTTTGCAACCCCATGGACTGCAGCACACCAGGCTTCCATATCCATTACCAACTCACAGAGCTTACTCAAACTCATGACCATTGCATCAGTGATGCCATCCAACTGTCTCATCCTCTGTTGTTACCTTCTCCTTCCGCCTGCAATATTTCCCAGCATCAGGATCTTTTCCAGTGGTTCCATTCTTCTCATCAGGAGCCAAAGTACTGGAGTTTCAGTTTCAGCATCACGGCTTCAAATGATTATTCAAGACTGATTTCCTTTAGGATAGACTGGTTGGATCTCCTTGCAGTCCAAGGGACTCTCAAGAGTCTTCTCCAACACCACAGTTCAAAACAGTCAGTTCTTTGGCTTCAGCTTTCTTTATAGTCCAACTCTCACATCCATACATGACTACTAGAAAAAAAACATACCTTGGAGTAGATGGACCTTTGTTAGTAAAGTAATGCCTCTGCTTTTTAATAAGCTGTCTATGTTGGTCATAGCTTTTCCTCTAAGGAACAAAAAGAAAGAAAGTGAAGTCACTCAGTTGTGTCTGACTCTTTGTGAGTCCATGGACTGTAGCCTACCAGGCTCCTCTGTCCATGGGATTTGCCAGGCAAGAATACTGGAGTGGGTTGTCATTTCCTTCTCCAGAGGATCTTCCAGACCCAGGGATTGAACCTGGGTCTCCTGTATTGTAGGCAGATGCTTTACCATCTGAGCCACCAGGGCATGGCTGTAGTCACCATCTGCAGTGATTTTGGAGCCCAAAATAATAAAAGTCTGTCACTGTTTCCATTGTTTCTCCATCTTTTTGCCATGAAGTGATGGGACCAGATGCCTTGATTTTGGTTTTCTGAATGTTGAGCTTTAATCCAATTGTTTCACTCTCCTCTTTCACTTTCATCAAGAGACTCTTTATTGTTCATTTTCTGCCAAGAAGGTTGTGTCATCTATGTATCTGAGATTATTGATTTGTCTCCCAGCAATCTTGATTCCAACTTGTGCTTCATCCAGACTGGCATTTCACATAATGTACTCTGCATATAATTTAAAAAAGCAGAGTGACAATAAACAGGCTTGGCCTACTCCTTTCCTGATTTGAAACCAGTCTATTGTTCCATGTCCAGTTCTAACTGTTGCTTCTTGACCTGCATATAGATTCTTAGGAGGGAGGTCAGGTGGTCTGGTATTCCCATCTCTTTATGGATTTTCTACAGTTTGTTGTGATCCACACAGTTAAAGGATTTGGCATAGTCAATAAAGCAAAAGATGTTTTTCTGGAATTCTCTTGCTTTTTCCATGATCCAGCAGATGTTGGCAATTTGATCTCAAGTTCCTCTGCCTTTTCTAAATCTATCTTGAACATCTGGAAGTTCATGATTCACGTACTGTTGAAGCCTGACTTGGAGAATTTTGAGCATTGCTTTGCTAGCATGTGAAATGAGTGCAGTTGTACAGAGTTTGAACATTCTTTGGCATTGCCTTTCTTTAGGATTGGAATGAAAACTGACCTTTCCTGTGGTCACTGCTGCGTTTTACAGATTTGCTGGCATACTGAGTGCAGCACTTTCACAGCATCATCGTTTAGGATTTGAAATAGCTCAACTGGAATTCCATCACCTCCACTATTTTGTTCAGAGTGATGCTTCCTAAGGCCTACTTGACTTCACGTTCCAGGATATCTGGGTCTAGGTGAGGGCTCACACCATTGTTGTTATCTGGTATAGTTCTTCTGTGTATTCTTTCCACCTCTTCTGAATATCTACTGCTTCTGTTAGGTCCATACCATTTCTGTACTTAATTGTGCCCATGTTTGCATGGCATGTTCCCTTGGTATCTCTAATTTTGTTGAAGAGATTTCTAGTCTTTCCCATTCTATTGTTTTCTTTTATTTCTTTGCATTGATCACTGAGGAAGGCTTTCTTCTTTCTTCTTGCTGTTATGCAAGGAATCTGCATTCAAATGGGTGTATCTTTCCTTTTCTCCTTTGCCTTTAGCTTCTCTTCTTTGCTCAGCTAGTTTGTAAGGCCTCCTCAGATATCCATTTTGCCTTTTTGCATTTCTTTTTCTTGGGGATGGTCTTGATCCCTGCCTCCTATACGTCACGAACCTATGTCCATAGTTCTTCTGGCACTCTATATATCAGATCTAGTCCTTTAAATCTATTTCTCACTTCCTCTCTGTATAATCATAAGGGATTTGACTTAGGTCATACCTGCATGGTCTAGTGGTTTTCCCTGCTGCTGCTGCTGCTGCTAAGTTGCTTCAGTCGTGTCTGACTCTGTGCGACCCCATAGACGGCAGCCCACCAGGCTCCCCCATCCTCGGGATTCTCCAGGCAAGAACACTAGAGTGAGTTGCCATTTTCCTCTCCAATGCATGAAAATGAAAAGTGAAAGTGAAGTCGGTCAGTTGTGTCCAACTCTGCGACTCCATGGACTGCAGCCCACCAGGCTCCTCCACCCATGGAAGTTTCCAGGCAAGAGAACTGGAGTGGGGTGCCATTGCCTTCTCCAGTGGTTTTCCCTACTTTCTTCAATTAAGAATTTGGCAATAAGGAATTCATGATATGAGCCACAGTCAGCTCCTGGTCTTGTTTTTGCTAACTGTATAGATCTTTTCCATCTTTGGCTGCAAAGAATATAATCAATCTGTTTTCGATATTGACCATCTGGTGATGTCCATGTGTAGAGCCTTCTCTTGTGTTGTTGAAAGAGGGTGTTTACAATGACCAGTGCATTCTCTTGGCAAAACTGTGTTAGCCTTGGACCTGCTTTATTTTTTACTCCAAGGCCAAATTTGCCTGTAACTCTGGGTAGCTCTTGACTTCTTACTTTTGCATTCCAGTCCACTATAATGAAGACGACATCTATTTTGGGTATTAATTCTAGAAGGTTTTGTACATCTTAGACTATAACGCAGAGATAGCTTTGTGGATAAGCTACAAAGAGGTAGCGGAATAGGTCAGTATATATGTGATTTTGGTGAAGTGGTGTATTCAGTCTCAGTAGAAGGTCACTGGTCACAAGAAACAGATATCTCAGTTATGATTTTAGTGCTTTTCTATATGGGATGATGCAATAACCCAGATTTGTAAAAAATTTCTCCTGAAGTGATTCTGTTTATCTAAGGACATGTGTTGCCTCTTTCTCCAGATCATAGAAAGTGTCATTCTGATTTTTGCCTGGAATTCTTTTTCAGAGTATGTTGTAGGTCTGGGACTACAGTGTTTAGTGACTTGTAGAACCAGATGGCAAGTGATAGTCTTTGTTTGCAAATATGTATGTTACAGACAACTTTAAATTCTGCAAAACCTCAAACTCCTGGGATTTTTTGGAATAAAGATATATCTTAGGGAGCAAGACTTTAAAATATTTTTAGGTGATCATTTAAGGATTTAACAAGGTCTGTATTTCACTGCACATCATGTATAGTTTAAAAAAACATTAGGTCATATTAAACTTTAATAAATCACTATCTATTTACAATGAATCCATATTAAGCAGAGATAAAGAACAAAATACATACATAATTATGTTGCTGTAATTGTGAATTTGGATGGAATACTTTTTTCACAAAATTCACCCTAATCCCTACTTTCATATACTTGTAACTTTTAAAGCCTGGTTCTCCAATTATTTATGTTATGTTGCTGTTCCTCTGAATTCATTGAGAAAATTATAAGGTAGCATAAAACTTCTTTCTAGCAATCACTGGGGATTTGGGTATTATCTTTCTTTTACCATTGACTTAGAAACCCCCCTGAGATTCAGAGGTGGTAACTGGGCAGCAGCTCCTTGGTATAGCCCTTTGAGGGCAAGACGGTGGGGACATTGCCTCCATTTCTCCATCTCTAATCCTCAGTGCTAGTGTGTTTTATGAGGAGGAAATGTTCCTTATACCCCCTCAGTAAACTATAATTATTTCAATTGTTTTGTCTGCCCATTATTAAATGATATACTTTCCTTGCTGTGAGTTTCTATTTCTGCTTCACATTTCCGAATTCCTATCTTCCCTGCACTCCTTTTGTGAAGTTTCCACAACTCTTTACACTTCTCTCTTTTATTTAAATTGAAGGATAATTACTTTACAATGTTGTGTTGGTTTCCACTGTATAACAGTGTGAAATAGCCATACATGTGTTTACATATATTCCCTCTCTCTTGAGCTTCCTTCCGCCCCCCTCCCCTCCTCACCCCAAATTCCACCCATGTAGGTCATTATGGAGTGATGGGAGCAGGGCTCCCTGAGTTATACAGCAGCTTCCACCTAGCTATCTGTTTTACTTATGATAGTGTATATATGTCATTGCTACTCTGTCCATTTGTCCCATACTCTCCTTTCCCTGCTGTGTCCACAAGTTCTCTATGTCTGTATCTCTGTTCTTGCTCTGCAGATAGATTCATCAGTGCCATTTTTCTTGACTCCATCTATATGGTTTAATATACGATATATGTTTTTCTGTTTCTGACTTACTTCAGTCTGTATGACCACCTCTAGGTTAACAGCATCCCTATAGCTGACTCAATTTCATTTCTTTTTATAGCTGAGTAATATTTCACTGTATATATGCACCATGACTTCTTTATCCATTCATCTGTTAAAATCACTGTGCTCCTTAAACTCTGTGTTATGACTGGCCTTTACCTGAGCATTTGTCTCATTTTGACAACTAGAATTTCTTCTTCTTTCTCTTCTCCTCATTACTCCCTTGACCTTGCTTTCAAAAACGTCCATTTCAAATCACTCTGTGCAAGCCATTCCAGTAAGCTCTCAAATAGACACATAAGAAGAAAGAATTGTTATCTATTTTAAACGGTTCTACAACCCAGGGGTTGATCCATCATCTCTGGAAGGTAGTTTCTTGGGAGGAATAGTTGAAACTTTATATATACAAAGATATATATATATATATATGAAGGCTCAATAGTTTGAATTAAAACCTATGACACTGATTCTACAACTGAATTTAACTTCTGTGAGCCCTTTCTATATATACTGCAGACAATTTAATATAATTCCCTCCTTATTTTCTCCTTGCATTACAATAAAAGCTTTTATTGATTTAGATTTTTTAAAGCAGTTACTGATTCAAAATTCTTTTAGGCTTTCTTTCACCATTTACTCTAATAAGTCAGTACTTCAGAAACTTGAGTACTGCTGCCTGGTGGAGAAAAATAAGTATCTATGCATCACAGTGCTAGGGTGGGTTGTCCTCTTCCTAAGATGTATGTTTTTTTTTGCAAAAATAGTGTCTGGTACTGACTCTATCAAGTGACATCATCATTTAGACAGTTTATTCTCACAGATAAATCCACTGGGTTCCTAGGAGGCTCAGTGGTAAATAATCTGCCTGCCGATGCAGGAGACATAGGTTCCACCCCTGGGTCAGGAAGATCCCCTGGAGAAGGTAATGGTAACCCACTCCAATATTCTTGCTTGGAAAATTCCATGGGCAGAGGAACCTGGGAGGCTACAGTTCATGGGGTCGCAAAGAGTAGGACATGACTAAGTGGCAAACACTTTTGTGAAGAGAGATAAGATACGATACAGTGCATGGATTCTAACCTGGACTTTTATGCCCTCAAGACAACTTAGCAACTAAACAGTTCAGTACTGTTCAGTCAGTCATTCGGGAATGACTCTCTGCGACCCCATGGACTGCAGCACACCATGCCTCCCTGTCCATCACCCACTGCAGGAGCTTGCTCAATCTCATGTCCATCACGTTGGTGATGAGATGCAACCATCTCATCTTCTCTCGTCCCCTTCTTCTACCTTCAATCTTTCCCAACATCAGTGCCTTTTCCAGTGAGTCTGTTCTTCACATCATGTGGCCAAAGTATTGGAGTTTCAGTTTCAGCATCAGTCCTTCCAATGAATATTCAGGACTGATTTCCTTTAGGATAGACTGGTTAGATCTCCAGCAGTCCAAAGGACTCTTAAGACTTCTCCAACACCAGTTCAAAAGCATTAATTCTTTTG
>NW_011494926.1:222211-252865 GCF_000754665.1 Bison bison bison
TTAGTTATTCTACGCTTTCTGCCATAAGGATGGTATCATCTGCATATCTGAGTTTATTGGTATTTCTCCTGTCAAACTTGATTCCAATTTGTGCTTCATGCAGCCCAGCATTTCTCATGATGTACTCTGCATATAAGTTAAATAAGCAGGGTGACAATATACAACTTTGAGGTACCCCTTTTCCTGTTTGAAACCAGTCTGTTGTTCCATGTCCAGTTCTAACTGTTGCTTCCTGACCTGCATACAGATTTCTCAAGAGGCAGGTATTCTCATCTCTTTCAGAATTTTCTGCAGTTTATTGTGATCCACACAGTCACAGACTTTGGCATAGTCAATTAAAGAGAATTTGATGTTTTTCTGTAGCTCTCTTGCCTTTTCAATGATCCAGCGGATGTTGGCAACTTGATCTCAGGTTCCTCTGCCGTTTCTAAAACCAGCTTAAACATCTGGAAGTTCACGTATTGCTGAAGCCTGGCTTAGAGAATTTGAGCATTACTTTACTAACATGTAAGATGAGTGCAACTGTGCGGTAGTTTGAGCATTCTTTGGCATTGTCTTTCTTTGGGATTGGAATGAAAACTGACCTTTTCCAGTCCTGTGGCCTCTGCTGAGTTTTCCAAATTTGTTGGCATATTGAGTGCAGCACTTTCACAGCATCATCTTTTAGGGTTTGAAATAGCTCCACTGGAATTCCATCACCTCCACTAGCTTTGTTCTTAATGATGCTTCCTGAGGTCCACTTGACTTCACATTCCAGGATGTCTGGCTCTAGGTGAGTGATTACACCTTCATGATTATCTGGATCATGACTATCTTTTTTGTACAGTTCTTATGTGTATGCTTGCCACCTCTTCTTAATATCTTCTGCCTCTGTTAGGTCCTAATCATTTCTGTCCATTATTGAGCCCATCTTTGCATGAAATGTTCCCTTTTTCTATCTCTAATTTTCTTGAAGAGATCTCTAGTCTTTCCCATTCTGTTGTTTTCCTCTGGTTCTTTGCACTGATCACTGAGGAAGGCTTTCTTTTCTCTCCTTGCTATTCTTTGGAACTCTGCATTCAAATGGGTATATAGTTTCTTTTCTCCGTTCTTTTTCATTTTTCTTCTTTTCACAGCTATTTGTTTTGCCTTCTCAGACAGCCATTTTGCTTTTTTGAATTTTTTTTTTTTCCCCTTGGGAATGGTCTTGATCCCTGCTTCCTGTACAATGTCACAAACTCTGTCCATAGTTCATCAGGCACTCTATCAGATTAGTCCCTTAAATCTATTTCTCACTTCCACTGTATAATCATAAGGGATTTGATTTAGGTCTAGACCTGAATGGTCTAGTGGTTTTCCATACTTTCTTCAATTTAAGTCTTAATTTGACAATAAGGAGTTCATGATCTGAGCCACAGTCAACTCCTGGTCTTGTTTTTGCTGACTGTGTAGAGCTTCTCCATCTTTGGCTGCAAAGAATATAATCAATCTGATTTCAGTGTTAGCCATATGGTCATGTCCTTGTGTTGACTCTTCTCATGTGTTATTGAAGAGGGGATAATCATATGGGATTTTATTTCAGTCGTACCTTAATGGTCTAGTGGCATTCTCTACTTTCTTCCACTCAAGTCATGATTTGACCAAACTGTGTCTGAGTGTGTCCTGTGGAGGAATGTGTCAGCAATGGCCTGCTGCAGGGGCAGGAGCTCTGGGTGCAGCAGACCTGGGTATGGCATATGCCCTCTTGGAAGAGGTCGCTGTTAGCCCCACCATAGACGTGTCAGAACTTACACAATACGGGGGAAACATTCTCTTGGAGGGCACAAACAAAACCTTGTGCATACCTGGACCCAGGATAAGGGAGCAGTGACCCCACAAGAGACTGACCCAGACATGCCAATGATTGTATAGGCATCTCCAACTGAGGCATGGGTCAGTGGTGACCCACTCCAGGGCCTTTTGAAGGAGGTTGCCACTATCTTCATTACCACCATGGAAGTTTGTCCTCAGGTCAAGCAACAGGGAGGGAAAACAGCCCCACGCATCAACAGAAAAAGTAAAGATTTACTGAACATGATTCTGCCCATCAGAGCAACACCAAGGTTTCCCCTCAGTTAGTCTCTCTTATCTTCATTCTGTCTGCCCTCCATCAGAGGGCAGACAGAATGAAAACCACAATCACAGAAAACTAATCAAACTGATCACATGGACCACAGCCTTGTCTAGCTCAATGAAACTATGAGCCATGCTGGGTAGGGATATCCAAGATGGATGGGGCATGAAGGAGAGGTCTGATGAAACGTAGTCCACTGGAGAAGGGAATGGCAAACCACTTCAGTAGTCTTGCCTTGATAACACCATGAACAGTAGGAAAAAGCAAAAAGTTATGACACTGAAAAATGAACTCCCCAGGTCAGTAGGTGTTGAATATGCTACTGGAGAACAGTGGAGAAATAACTCCAGAAAGAATGAAGAGACAAAACCAAGGCACAAACAACACTGAGTTGTGATTGTGACTGGTGATAGAAGCGAAGTCCGATGCTGTAAAGAACAATATTGCATAGGAACCTGGAATGTTAGGTCCATGAATCAAGGTAAATTGGAAGTGGTCAAACAGGAGATGGCAAGAGTGAACATCAACATTTTAAGAATCAGTGAACTAAAATGGACTGGATTGGGTGAATTTAACTCAGATGACCATTATATCTGCTACTGTGGGCAAGAACCCCTTAGAAAAATGGAGTAGCCTTCATGGTCAACAAAAGAGTCCAAAATGCAGTACTTGGATGCAAAATGACAGTGATTTCTGTTTGTTTCCAAGGCAAACCATTCAATACCACAGTAATCCAAGTATTTGCCCCCACCAATAATGCTGAAGAAGCTGAAGTTGAATGGTTCTATGAAGACCTACAAGACCTTCTAGAACTAACACCCAAAAAAGATGTCCTTTTCATTATATGGGTCAGTTAGTCAGTTCAGTCACTCAGTCGTGTCTGACTCTTTGCAACCTCATGAATCACAGCACGCCAGGGATCCCTGTCCATCACCAACTCCTGGAGTTTCCTCAAACTTATGTCCATCGAGTCAATGGTGCCATCCAGCCATCTCATCCTCTGTCATCCCCTTCTCCTCAGGTCTTTTCCAATGAATCAACTCTTCTCATGAGGTGGCCAAAGTATTGGAGTTTCAGCTTTAGCATCAGTCCTTCCAATGATCACCCAGGGCTGATCTCCTTTAGAATGGACTGGTTGGATCTCCTTGCAGTCCAAGGGGCTCTCAAGAGTCTTTTCGAACACCACAGTTCAAAAGCATCAATTCTTCGGCGCTCAGCTTTCTTCACAGTCCAACTCTCACATCCATACATGACCACTGGAAAAACCATAGCCTTGACTAGACGGACCTTTACTAGCAAAGTAATGTCTCTGCTTTTGAATATGCTATCTAGGTTGGTCATAACTTTCCTTCCAAGGAGTAAGGGTCTTTTACTTTCATGGCTGCAATCAGGGGCGGTGACTGAGAGGAGTTTCCACACACCAGAGGTCAGGGGCGGCGGCCAAGAGGAGCTACCCCATGTTTGAGGTAAGGAGCAGCGGCTGCACTTTGCTCGAGCAGCCATGAAGGGATACCCCACGTCCAAGGTAAGAGAAACCCTAGTAAGATGGTAGGTGTTGCAAGAGGGCATCAGAAGGCAGACACACTGAAACCATAATCCCAGAAAACTAGCCAGTCTGATCACAAGGACCACAGCCTTGTCTAACTCAATGAAACCAGCCATGCCGTGTCTAGCCACCCAAGATGGGACGGTCATGGTGGAGAGGTCTGACAGAATGTGGTCCACTGGAGAAGGGAATGGCAAACCACTTCAGTATTCTTGCCTTGAGAACCTCATGAACAGTATGAAAAGGCAAAATGGTAAGATACTGAAAGAGGAACTCCCCACGTCGGTAAGTGCCCAATATGTTACTGGAGATCAGTGGAGAAATAACTCCAGAAAGAATGAACGGATGGATCCAAAGCAAAAACAGTACCGTTGTGGATGTGACTGGTAATAGAAGCATGGTCCGATGCTGTAAACACCAATATTGCATAGGAACCTGGAATGTTAGTGAAAAGTTGTTGCTGAATGAAAAGACAGCCAGGATTCTTGGCCTCCGGAAGAGAAGAATTCAATCCGGGGCCAGAGACGAGGTTTGATCACTCAGAGCTTTGTGTAATAAAGTGTTATTAAAGTATAAAGGAGATAGAGAAAGCTTCTGACATAGGCATCAGAAGGGGGCAGAAAGAGTATTCCCCTGCTAGTCTTCAGTTGGATATTATATAGTCACTAGCAGTCTGTTAATGAAAGAAAGAAATGTCTTAAAACTCAAAATGTCCTGGCTATTATAAACATTGCTTCGATGAACCTAGATGTCCATCAGCAGATGAATGGATAAGAAAGCTGTGGTACATATACACAATGGAGTATTATTCAGCCATTAAAATGAATACATTTGAATCAGTTCTAATGAGGTAGATGAAACTGGAGCCTATTATACAGAGTGAAGTAAGCCAGAAAGAAAAACACCAATACAGTATACTAATGCATATATATGGAATTTAGAAAGATGGTAACAATAACTCTGTATATGAGACAGCAAAGAGACACTGATGTATAGAACAGTCTTATGGACTCTGTGGGAGAGGGAGAGGGTGGGAAGATTTGGGAGAATGGCATTGAAACATGTATAATATCATGTATGAAACGAGTCGCCAGTCCAGGTTCGATGCATGATACTGGATGCTTGGGGCTGGTGCACTGGGACGACCCAGAGGGAGGGTATGGAGAGGGAAGAGGGAGCAGGGTTCAGGATGGGGAACACATGTATACCTGTGGAAGATTCATCTCGATATTTGGCAAAACCAATACAATATTGTAAAGTTTAAAAATAAAATTAAAAAAAAAAAAACTCAGAATGGCACCAGGCCCCTCACCCATAAGATGCATTTTGGGATAATCTTGGCACCACATGGTTCATCCTGGGCCATAAAATGATTAACTTAATTCTTGTAGAAGGCAGATTACCATACAAATATTTTCGTTTACATAGATTAGGGGAACAATATCTGAGTATAACATACTGGTTTGTCAAGTAGGTTCTGAGCCGTTAGGAGGAACCGACTTGAAGACAAGAGTCTGGGGTAAATGCATAGTACATTAGCATAGCTTAAGACAAACATTTCCATAAGAAAAATGCATTGGTTATCTCAAGGTTTGAGAATAGTTAACTTCAGGTGAAACCAGGTGTCATTATGGCAACACAGTATTTTAAGAGAAACCTCCTTTTTAAATTTGTATAGAGAAGGAAAAAATATCTCTAGTTTGTTTCCTCCTGCTGCTTAAGAGAGATAAAAATGTCTGACACTTGCAGGCTATTTCCTTCGTTTGGAGACCCCTGGCCTTCCTGCCTGTTACCCTCTCATCCCCCTCTTTTCTTTTAGGAGAATTATGTTGCCTAGGGAAAAGGGGCATCGTTCTCGTTCCATAACTGCTTCGGAGCTGACAAGGGGCATTGTCCCTAAATTGGTGAAACAACATATTTTCCTAATCCTCATATTGAGGATATTTGATCCAGGGGCCCCAAATAGTAGTTGGAGGAAGCTGCAGCAGTAGCAGGAGTTTGAGCAACCATTTGTAACTTAAAAGCTTTCATGAGACTAGAAACAAATCCAATTACACAGTTACAGATGCAAGGCAAAATAGTAATTAAAACAAGTTAAAATCAAAATTAAAAGTCACGTTATATCCATAGTTAAAGTGAAATGTGTTGCACCAGTCCATTTTAGCGTTGTTAGATTTCATCAGATGAAGAATAGGCATCACATATGATTATTGTTGAAGGTATTCACACACTTAGAGAAAGTCTTTTCCTTGAAGTGGATATGTCCACCATGGGAAGCCTTCCACTGATGAAGAGGGGAGTGCTCCACAGACCCAGCAGTTAGACTGATTGTGGAATACAGTGTAGGAGTGAGCCCAGGACAGGAAGGCATTGTCTTGAGGATCAAACGGCAGACTTAGGATTTTTGGAGTCAGCAGAAGTAAGCTCACATAGGTTATCAGGCCCATCTGAAAAGTACAAAATCAGAGCATAGAAAGTAAAGACATAAAATGGAGTCACTTAGTTTTGGTCAGGGTGCCACCTCTTAACTTGAGTGTGATGTACCCACGAATCAATTCCTGGCACTTTGACAGCTGTGGGAGAAGAAAGGATAACCTGGTAAGGGCCTTCCCAGAGGGGCTAGAGGGATGGGCCCCCAGATCCCAATGTTTTTTTGAGGACCTCGGTTCCTGGCTCAAATAGAGGCTTGCTTGACTCAGAGGCTGGGTCAGGAGTTGTCTCCCAGAGTTCTGTTAATGCCTGTTGAAAAGCTGAGAGCTAAGTTACATAACTAATTAATTTCAAGGCTTCAGGGTCTATAACAATGTCTGTGCGTAAGAAAGGCCTTCCATAAATACATTCAGAGGGGGACAGTCCCTCCTTTTTGGGGGGCAGTTTGAGCCCTCATTAAAGCTATGGGTAGGGCTTTAATTCAATTGTCCTGCGTCTCTTGAGTTAATTTGTGCAGATGTCTTTTGATAATGTCATTAGATTTTTCAACCTTTCCTGAGGATTGGGGTCTCCAGGAACAGTGTAAGTGATATTCTATTCCTAGAGCTTTAGATAATCCCTGAGTTACAGCAGCTCTAAAGGTGGAGCCATTGTCACTCTGAAGGCTCTGTGGCAGCCCAAACCTGGGGATAATTTCATGGATTAAAATCTTTATAACCTCCTTAGCCTGCTCACTACGACAGGGAAAAGCCTCAATCCATCCAGTAAAAGTATCTATGCAAACTTGTAAGCAAGAATATCCATTAGCTTTTGGCATATGGGTAAAATCAATTTCCCAGGCCTCTCCAGGATACTTCCCACTTTGTTGTAATCCAGATTTTGCTAGCTTTTCAGTCTTTGGGTTATTTTTCTGACAAACCTCACACCTTT
Organism: Bison bison bison; assembly: GCF_000754665.1. Taxonomy (NCBI): domain Eukaryota; kingdom Metazoa; phylum Chordata; class Mammalia; order Artiodactyla; family Bovidae; genus Bison; species Bison bison. The sequence continues at coordinate 229,210 of NW_011494926.1, forward strand.
TGATAATGTTCTTTGAAGTTTTCATTAAATTTTTACCTTCAAACAAACGAGAAGCCATTTGGTAAGTACTCTCTGCACCCAAATGAAAACTATGAAGTAAAACCTTAAGAATTTTCCACTGAGCATTTTCAGGAATTATTAATCATCCATCCTTGGACTGTAACCATCCTTTATCAGTAATCTTTGCTCCTCTTTTCTCATACCTTTTTAATTCTTTCTCAGAATATTGTGGTTTTTCCTGTTCACAGGACCTGTCCAGATCAAAGGCGTCTGTAGTGAAGGGGTTTCATAAATTGCCGCTTTTCTGCCTTGACAGTCAGCCAACTGATTACCTTTGGCTACTTTACTCCCATGCCTGCTGTGCCCTTTGCAATGCATAACAGCTGCTTCTTTAGGACACTATATAGCAGTTAAAAGTCTCTTGATCTCTCTGAAATGCTTAATAGGTTCTCCTGTTGCTGTTTTAAACTGTCTTTCTTTCCATATTGCAGCATAAGCATGTAAAGTCAAATAAGCATACTTAGAATCAGTGTAGATATTTACTCACTGCCCTTTGCTTAACTCTAGAGCTCTGGGCCGAGCCACAAGCTCTGCTAACTGAGCACTGGTTCCTTGGGGGAGAGATTTTGCTTCTAAAACCTGTTCAGCAGTCACCACAGCATAACCTACTTTACGCTTTCCATCCCGAACAAAAGATCTGCCATCTGTAAATATTTCCATGTCAGGATTGTCTAATAGGGTATCCATTAGATCCTCCCGAGCTGCATAGTTTAAAGTTAGGAATTGGGAACAATCGTGATCAGGTGTTTCATTTTCCTTCTCAGGAAGGAAAGTGATAGGATTTAAATTTCCACAACTTTAAGCTTAGTCACAGGTCCTTCTAACAACAATGACTGATACTTAAGAAGCCTACTGTCTGTCATCCAAATATTAACCTTAGAATTTAAGATTCCACTCACATCATGAGAAGTCAGTACAGTAAGGTTTCATCCATTAATTATTTTTAAAGCTTCAGGTGCTAATAAAGCCGTTGCCCCAATTACTCTTAGGCAGTAGGGCCACCCACGTGAAATTACATCTAATTCTCTGCTTAGATTAGCAATAGGTTGCTGATGAGGCCCTTGGAGTTGTGTCAAAACTCCCAAGGCCATACCTTTTCTTTCAGTGACAAACAAATTCTGACCCTGTGGGCAAGCTCAGAGCTGGAGCTTGTAGGAGAGCAGTCTGAAGAATCTTAAAAGCCTTTTGAATTTCTGGAGACCAAACTAGTTTGTCGGGTTAGGCCTGTTGAGTTTCAGCTATAAGTTTATATAAAGGCCAGTCAAGTTCCCCATAACCCAGAATCGAAATGCGACAATAACCTGTGATTCCCAAAAATCCTCTCAATTGTCTTAAAGTCATTCAGTTCAGTCGCTCTGTCGTGTCCAACTCTTTGCGACCCCATGAACCGCAACACGCCAGGCATCTCTGTCCATCACCAACTCCCGGAGTTCACTCAGACTCATGTCCATCGAGTCAGCGATGCCATCCAGCCATCTCATCCTCTGTTGTCCCCTTCTCCTCCTGCCCCCAATCCCTCCCAGCATCAGAGTCTTTTCCAACGAGTCAACCCTTCACATGAGGTGGCCAAAGTACTGGAGTTTCAGCTTTAGCATGATTCCTTCCAAAGAAATCCAAGGGCTAATCTCCTTCAGAATGAACTGGTTGGATCTCCTTGCAGTCCAAGGGACTCTCAAGAGTCTTCTCCAACACCACAGTTCCAAAGCATCAATTCTTTGGTGCTCAGCCTTCTTCACAGTCCAACACTCACATCCATACATGACCACAGGAAAAACCATAGCCTTGACTAGAAGGACCTTTGTTGGCAAAGGAATGTCTCTGCTTTTGAATATGCTATCTAGGTTGGACATAACTTTCCTTCCAAGCGGGAAGCATCTTTTAATTTCATGGCTGTAATCACCATCAGCAGTGATTTTGGAGCCCAAAAAAATAAAGTCTGACACTGTTTCCACTGTTTCCCCATCATTCCCCATGAAGTGATGGGACCGGATGCTATGATCTTTGTTTTCTGAATGTTGAGCTTTAAGCCAACTTTTTCACTCTCCACTTTCACTTTCATCAAGAGGCTTTTTAGTTCCTCTTCACTTTCTGCCATAAGGGTGGTGTCATCTGCATATCTGAGGTTATTGATATTTTTCCTGGCAATCTTGATTCCAGCTTGTGTTTCTTCCGGTCCAGCATATCTCATGATGTACTCTGCATATAAGTTAAATTAGCAGGGTGACAATATACAGCCTTGACGTACTCCTTTTCCTATTTGGAACCAGTCTGTTGTTCCATGTCCAGTTCTAACTGTTGCTTCCTGACCTGCATACAGATTTCTCAAGAGGCAGGTCAGGTGGTCTGGTATTCCCATCTCTTTCAGAATTTTCCACAGTTTATTGTGATCCACACAGTCACAAGCTTTGCCATAGTCAATAAAGCAGAAATAGATGTTTCTGGAACTCTCTTGCTTTTTCCATGATCCAGCAGATGTTGGCAATTTGATCTCTGATTCCTCTGCCTTTTCTAAAATCAGCTTGAACATCTGGAAGTTCACGGTTCACATATTGCTGAAGCCTGGCTTGGAGAATTTTGAGCATTACTTTACTAGCATGTTTGATGAGTGCAATTGTGTGGTAGTTTGAGCATTCTTTGGCTTTGCCTTTCTTTGGGATTGGAATGAAAACTGACCTTTTCCAGTCCTGTGGCCACTGCTGAGTTTTCCAAATTTGCTGGCATATTGAGTGCAGCGCTTTCACAGCGTCATCTTTCAGGATTTGAAATAGCTCAACTGGAATTCCATCACCTCCACCAGCTTTGTCCGTAGTGATGCTTTCTAAGGACCACTTCACTTCACATTCCAGGATGTCTGGCTGTAGGTCAGTTTAATATAGGTTTAATTCTCTCAGAGCCTATGGCCCTTGTCCCTTCTAATATGATTAGGCACAGATATCTAACCAATTGTTGACAAAGCTGAGACAAAGTTTCTCTTGATGCCTTGTAACTGCAGCCTGACAGAAAGTTTAAGAAATCTTCTGAGGCTCGTGAACAAGCTTCCTCTGTCTCAGCACAGAGCAAAATATCATCTACATATTGTAATACCACAGTTTCAGAGCTATTAAAGTTTTGTAGATTCCATGACAAACTTTGTCCAAATAAGTGAAGACTGTCACAAAATCCCTGGGGCAGAACTGCCCAGGTTAACTGAGAAGCTGGCTTCGTAGGGTCTTCCAAGGCAAATACAAATTGACTTTCCTCTGCCAAAGGCACTGAATAGAAGGCATTTTGAAATCAATTACTGAGAAATATTTGGCTCATTCAGGAATTTCACACAATAGAGTATAAGGATTAGGCACCACGGGGTGTAAAGGAACTATAGCCTCATTTATTATTTGTAAATCTTGAACTAGTCTCCATTTACCATTTGATTTTTTTATACCCAAAAATAGGAGTGTTACAGGGACTGTTACGGGGAATTAATAGTTCCTGCTCCGTTAAATTTTCGATGATGGGTTTTAACCCTTCCTTAACCTCCGGTTTCAGTGGATACTGCTTCTTATGTGAAAATAAGTGCCGGTCTTTGAGCTTGACAACTACAGGAATAGCATTTTGTGTTCGACCCACAGATTTCCCATCAGCCTATACTCTAGGATTTACATGTTGTTCAACTAAAGGGAGAGAAAGGGAGGGCTCCATATTCATGAAAACAGAGGCTCAGTATATCCTTCCCCAAAAGGGGTGAGGGAGATTCTGGCACGATCAGAAACTCCTGTGAAGACAGCACAGAATCCCAGTTACAAGATAAAGAATAACTGAAATAATACCTTTTGGCTTGTCCAGATAGTCCCATTACAGAAGTGAACGGGGAAGAAAGTGGGCCAGCAGCTTCAGTAAGCACAGAGTAAGTAAGTTGCCCCAGTATCTAAAAGAAAATCGATGGATTGGCCCCCCACAATTATTAATAGCTGGGGTTCATCAGGTGTAATTAGGATGGGAGCTTATGTAGGGACCCCCAGGCACCTTCAGTCCTGAATGTCTTCAGAGTCTGACACCGGAGACCTATGCCTCTGGGGGCAGTCTGTCTTTCAGTGTGGGTCCTTTGCAGACCGGACTTGGAGCCGGGGCAGCTTAGATGCCTGAGGGCAATCCCGCTTGAGGTTCCCCTCCTTTCCACCGTAATAGTAAGCCCATCCCTTTACACCTGGGTCCCTCTGGGCATTTTTCTTAGGCTGTTTAAGAACGATTTTCATAGCCATTGTGAAGGCTTCTGCCTTTTCCTTTGTCTTTCTCTGCCTTTCTTTCTTTTTCCTAATATTCCCTACCATAATAGACTGTCTGAGCCAGTTGTAACAGAGTATCTAAAGATTGATTTGGTCCATACACCCGTTTTAATAGCTTACGGCGGATATCTGGAGCCAACTGAATGAGAAGTCTATCCTTTAAGATCACTTTCCCCTCTTCATATTCGGGATCAATCTCAGTGAATCTGCGAAGGGCCTCTGTCAGTCTATCTAGGAATTTACCAGGAGCTTCCTTCTCCTCCTGTTCTATGTCTGCCAATTTGACATAGTTTAAAGGTAAAGAAAGCTGAGTGCCCAAGAATTGATGCTTTTGAACTGTGGTGTTGGAGAAGACTCTTGAGAGTCCCTTGGACTGCAAGGAGATTCAACCAGTCCATCCTAAAGGAGATCAGTCCTGGGTGTTCTTTAGAAGGAATGATGCTAAAGCTGAAACTCCAGTACTTTGGCCACATCATGAGAAGAGTTGACTCAATGGAAAAGACCCTGATGCTGGGGTCAGGGCAGGAGAAGTAGGGGACGACAGGGGATGAGATGACTGGATGGCATCACCGACTTGATGGACGTGAGTCTGAGTGAACTCCCAGAGTTGGTGATGGACAGGGAGGCCTGGCATGCTGCAATTCATGGGATCACAAAGAGCTGAACATGACTGAGTGACTGAACTGAACTGAACTGAACTGAAAGGCTTGGAACGCGCCTGCCTGAGTCCTTCAAGAATACATCTGACAAAATGACTGATCCCATCTTCCTTTAGCGGTGTTGTAGTCCCGGTCTAGTTCTGTAGTTGGGACCACGTGATTCCCAGTGGGGAGGGCCACTATCTCGTCCTCCCTCTTCCCTACCGATTCATTACCAAGCCATTCATCTCCATAAGCAACCCCTTTTCCCAAAACTCAAGTCTTTGAGTCGGGAGTCAGCGTTTGTTCCAAGATACACATCACATCCTTCCAAGTAAGGTCATAAAGCAGAGTAACACCTTTAAAAGCTCTAATACATTTTTCTGTGTCCTCTAAATAGTCTTCCAGATCCTCCTTGATTCTTTATATTTCTTGATAAGAAAAAGGCTTATTAACTCTCAGCGACTGATTATTTCTTCCGATGGGTGTTTCATGAAGAAGCAACAGCTTGTGTGGCTATTCCTCAGTCTCTTTGGCTGCTCTGCGCATATGACCCCAGGGATAGTTTGGAGAAACTATATTAAAAAAATAGTTTTTCTTTTTCTCTTTGTCTCCTGTCCTCCCTCTCATCTCTTACTTCAGTGGTCTGAGTTTCTATTGAAACCAGAGTAGTCTGAGGTCATACTGAGACAGTAGTTGTTTGGACCTCCACGTGGGTACTTTGAATCTCAGTTTGGATTTCCACTGAGACCAAGGCAGTTTGAATCTCAGTTTGTGTTTCCACTGAGACCAAGGCAGTTTGAATGTCAGTTTGGGTTTCCACTGAGACAAAGGCAACCCTTCTGAGGGAGGTTCTCTGGCTTTCAGTTTGCTCAGTTTGGAGCCCCGGGTACAGGGGCAAAGTAGGAGGACAGGAGGGAGCTGAAAGTTTCAAGCCCAAATCTATACCCTTAGGACATATGTCTAGCATATTTCGCAGAGAGAAAAAGGGCAACACATATGCTACTTCTACCTATTTCCCTTGTTCCTTACAGAACCGGTCTAATTGTAAAACAGTATTATATTTAAGAGGCCCTCCAACTGGCCACCATTTGCTGTCCTCCAATGGATACTGTGGTCATGCAGTATCACATAGGAAGACCAGGTATGTTTCTTTAAGTCCTGGGGATCAAATCTATCCCAGTTTTTCAGGACACAGTTCAAAGGAATGAGGCTGGAATTGTTAGCTCCCATCTGTAAGAGACAAAAAAAGCAACCAGCACCATCTTTCTGCTGGAGGCGTCCCTCCCTGCTCTAGATGGGGGTGTAGACAGAATTTACACCAAAAGCTTTTCCTTCCTGGTTGGACTTAGTCTGTCCCTGACTGACGCAGGCACCGTACTCATCCTTCCTGGTTCTACCACTGAGACGGGTTGGGGGTGTACCAGGGGTTGACCTGATAGCATCCCTGACTGACGTCCAGCTCTTCACCATTAACCTTGCTTGCCTCTGATGCCACCCGGGTGCAATCAGAGTAACCTTCTGGAATGCGTCACAAGCTAAGACTGCTGGGGGAAACATTTGTCACCCGAGTGCCTGTACATGACCCTGAATATATTCCTGACCACAATAAGACCGTTACGAACATAAAACTGAGATGTTCCTTCTAAGCATCACCACGTCAGTATAAGAGCCTCCTCTGGTCCACTAAGAGCCAGCATTACCAAAGAGGGGGGAAAAAAAAACAAAAAAACATTGTGGTCCCAATCTGAGTAACCTTTAACCTCAGAGATGTTCTTGGAGCTAGAGCTCCATCTAGCTTCCGAACTTTCGATTCCTAGCGAGGCTAGGCACTTTCCTGACTACCAATCCAAGTTTGGGACCTAAGTAACAGTACACAGTGACAGTATAGATCACAAGTCCCTTGAAAGTCTTTGATCCAATAGATTAGGTTAATACTTCTAATTCCCAAGTAGTTAGGAAGTGGTCAAAGAGACCAAAAAGTCTGACTGAGAAAGGAGAGTTCAGTCCACACGCATTGCCCATTTCTGGTCGGTTCCTGAAGGAGACACTGGGTGCCTCTTGACATTGGTAGGTCGGTATAAACCCCTGACAGGTTTCTGGCATAAACTGTATGAGATAACCGTGGAACCGCAGAGCAGGGCTCCTCACTTGCTTCGCGCAGGGCATGTCATTCATTCACAGAAGCACAACATAGAGTTAGTAAAGCACAGCACAAGTACAGGAGTTGGTGATGGACTGGGAGGCCTGGCATGCTGCGATTCATGGGGTCGCAAAGAGTGGGACACAACTGAGTGACTGAACTGAGCTGAACTGAATCACCATCTCAGTGATTTTGGAGCCCAGAAAAATAAAGTCTGACACTGTTTCCCCATCTATTTCCCATGAACTGATGGGACCAGATGCCATGATCTTAGTTTTCTGAATGTTGAGCTTTAGGCCAATGTTTTCACTCTCCTTTTTCACTTTCATCAAGAGGCTTTTTAGTTCCTCTTCACTTTCTGCCATAAGGGTGGTGTCATCTGCATATCTAAGGTTATTGATGTTTCTCCTGGCAATCTTGATTCCAGCTTGTGTTTCTTCCAGCCCAGCGTTTCTCATGATGTACATTATAGGGGACTGGAATGCAAAAGTAGGAAATTAAGAGATCCCTGGAGCAACAAGCAAATTTGGCCTTGAGTACAAAAAGAAGCATGTCAAAGACTAATAGAGTTTTGCCAAGAGAACACACTGGTCATAGCAAACACCGTCTTCCAAGAACACAAAAGAAGACTCTACACTTGGACATCACCAGATGGTCAATACTAAAATCAGATTGATTTTATTCTTTGCAGTTAAAGGTGGAAAAGCTGTATTCATTCAGCAAAAACGAGACTGGGAGCTGACTGTGGCTCAGATCATGAGCTCCTTATTTGCAAATTCAGACTTAAATTGAAGAAAGCATCTAAACAGCAACAACATAAATCCATGGACTATTTATTATTTATTTCCACCTACTACCATCTTCTTAGATTATATCCCCTCTTTCTGAGATGTGTAGCATTGGTAATATTCATGTGCTCATTATCTCATGATGAGATTACTTACATGTCACTCTTTGGTCTTTGCACAACTTAGGCTTTAGAATAAGTCAAAATTTTTAAATTCATGCCTAAATTTACCAGTGCAACTCAAATCTGATAGTATAAGACATATTTCAATTACCTCACTGAAGCCTGAAGCTGGAAAATGATAACGTGCTCTCCCTCTGATTGGTTCACAAATTTCATGTAGAACAACCTCATATATCCCTTACGTTCTCAATTTTTCTCATTTGTGACTGCTTAAGAACCAGGGGTTCTTGCACTTAATGCTGCCTCTCACTTTCAGCTCTTTATCTCCAAATTCTCACAGGTATATTCAGCACTTTCATTTCAAAAGACCATTTAGCTTCTCGCCTGTGGCTAGTAGGGGTCAGCTAGACAACTGGTCTTCACACTTTAAGACGTTTATCTGTTTGTACCAATTTTTAAACATTCTAGAATATCTCACAATGAGAATTACACTTATTTTAATTTAGAACCTAAAAATGGGGTTCTTGCCCACTTGTCTCCAAGAAAAATGGAGGCTCCATACCTGATATTTAGATGGAATAATCTGAAAGGATATAAGTTGGGAAGGAATGTATAAAAATAACTTTATTTCTCAAGTAATCAACCTATCACCAATTAATATTCCAAATATATCATCATGCACCTGCTTGTTAAATTTAGATTTTTATAATCAGTAGTTATCTAACTCCTAATGTACCTTTGATTCTCCCCTCCCCCAACCCCAGCAGGTTCTGCTGTGAACATCTGCTTACTTATTCTAAAACCATTAACAAATTCATTCTTCAATAAATGTCTCAGACAGTTTCAATCCTTCACCTCTCATATTGGTCTTTTCTTCTCAACATATGCTTTGTTGTCTGTATTTGTGACCCAGTATATAAGATGATCCATTGGATCATAGAAAAAACAAGAGACCTCCATAAAAGCATCTGCTTGTTTACGCTAAAGCCTTTGATTGTGTGGATCACGACAAACTGGAAAATTCTTAAAGAGCTGGGAATACCAGACCACCTTACCTGCCCCCTGAGAAATCTGTATGCCAGTAAGGAAGCAAAAGTTAGAACCGGACATGGAAGAATGGATTGGTTCCAAATTGGGACAGGAAGACGTCAAGGCTGTGTATTGTCACCCTGCTTATTTAACTTATATGCAGAGTACATCATGCAAAATGCCAGGCTGGATGGAGCACAAACTGGAATCAAGATTTCCAGGAGAAATAACAACCAACTAATATATGCAGATGACACCACCCTTATGGCAGAAAGTGAAAAGAAACTAAAGAGCCTCTGGGTGAAAGTGAAACAGGAGTATGAAAAAGCTAGCTTAAAACTCAACATTTGAAAAACTAAGATCAGGCATCCAGTCCCATCACTTCATGGAAAATATATGGGGAAACAATGGGAACAGTGAGAGACTTTATTTTTGGGCACTCCAAAATCACTGCAGATGGTGACTACAGCCATGAAATTTAAAGACTCTTGCTTCTTGGAAGAATAGCTATGACCAACTTAGACAGCATATTAAAAAGCAGAGACATAACTTTGCCAACAAAGGTCTATCTAGTCCAAGCTATCATTTTTCCAATAGTCATGTATGGATGTGAGAGTTGGACCATAAAGAAAGCAGAACACCAAAGAATTGATGCTTTTTAACTGTGATGTTGCAGAAGACTCTTGAGAGTCCCTTGGACAGCAAGGAGATCAAACCACTCAATCCTAAAGGAAATCATTCCTGAATATTCATTGGAAGGACTGATGCTGAAGCTGAAGCTACACTATTTTGACCACCTGACACAGAGAACTGGCTCATTAGAAAAAATCCTGCTGCTGGGAAAGATTGAAGTCAGGAGGAGAAGGAGACAGCAGAGGATGAGATGGTTGGATGGCTCACCGACTAGATGGTCATGATTTTGAATAAGCTCCAGGAGCTGGTGATGGTCAAGGAAGCTTGTCATGCTGCAATCCTTGGGGTGGCAAAGAGTCAGACACGACTGAGTGACTGAACTACTTTGAATCTAAGATGGATTCAAAAAACAGCATTCTTTCTCTCATGGTAAGATTATGTAGGCATAGACAGCTCATATTACTGTAAGAATTTATTATTTTAATTTTTTCAGTCCCAATCTGTAGCACTTATTTCTATAATAAATACATCTTAAGGAATCCTGTAAATAGCTAGAGAACACACATTTTAAAAATGCTTTTCTGCTGTTAAATAGTCTTTTCATTTATTTTCTTTTTTCATTTTATCTCTATTTTCATTGTTTTACTTTCCTAGTTTTCTTTCCTCGTGTATTTTCTATTTTTCCTTTGATATATAGTTTATTTTGAAATATCCTTTTTAATTCCCAAACTCAGGGAAAACTTTGCATTTGTTCATAATGTTTAACAATTATATTATTTTGAAAACCATGTCCTTCACAATTTCAGTCCTTTTTTTTTTATGTTTTAAGGCACACAAGCATTTTTTATATGCTTGAAAAGAAAGTTTATCAGTCATTAATTAGTAGCAGAATTCTACACATCTATTACCCCAAACTTGTTAATGATGTTGTTCAATATCATTATTTCATTGGTTCAGTATTTATACTAACTTTTAGTCTGCTTTTTCTTTGAATTTCTGAGTGTTTTAAAAATCTCTTTAAAAATCCATTTGACTGTTTGAACACAATATTTTGTCAATTTTTTCTGATGTATTTTGAAATGATATTGATAGATTTAAAATAATTTTCTTTTTTTAACCTATCTACTTTTGGAATTAAGTCACATATTATACATAAATCCCTCATTCAGCACTGACTTTGCAGAGATTTCAACTTTATTACCTTTCACTCAACAGAGATGGACAAACATGTTTATAACCTAGACTCACAATTTCTAGATCATGCCAATTTCTTTCCAAAAGTGGTGTATACATTTAACTTTTTATGTACTGACTGATCAGATTTGTGGATGTATTTGTATTGTATATGATTAGCTTGTGTCTGTGGACATCTCTTCAAACATACTGACATCAAAGCAATTCAAATAAGTTTTATAGGCATTTGAAGGGTAGACAGTAAATTAACTTTGATCTTAAATTAGTCACTAACTTTTTTAGAAAGTGTACAGATAATTAAAATGGGGAAATACGGACATATCTTAATACTCATTTGCATAATTTATGAGGCATTATACAATAATTTATAAAAAAAGAACACACATTTGAATATCAATCCTTTCCGGAATCTGTAATTATCAATATATGTTAAATAAAATTTTAATAATATCAGCTCAATTTCAAATGAAGGTTCAATATCTGACTAGACTAACAGTGAGTATAACCTATAAAATTATGCTCACTATGATGTATATTCCTGGAGGAGGAAATGGCAACCCACCCCAGTAGTCTTGCCTAAAAATTCCATGGGCAGAGGAGCCTGGGGAATATAATAGTCCAGGGAGTGGCAAAGAGTCGGACATGACTGAGCAACTGAGCTGATGATGCTTTTTTTATATTCTTAGAATTTGAACCCCAAATTTGATTTGTACTTACAAATTATGGAATAAAGAGACAATTTTTTGGTTGTTTGTTTTAGATTTTCCCATATAAGATATTATGAGGGGTACCATTCAGATGGTCATTTAAACAATAAACAAAATGAGAGATTTCAGAATTATAAGGAACGTTGAGGCATTATCCTTCCTCTCCCAGCATTTCAACCAGTTGATAGATTGATTTAACCTGACATGGTTTACTAAATCTATAAGTATAACATGCATTTTATTTGAGATTATGTCAAAAGCACCATCTTCAGATCAGTTTCTGAAGAAATTGCAGGTTTTCTAAGAATTTGGGAGTTTTTGTGACCTTGGAGTGTGAGTGACAGCTTTCTACCTCAAGAATTCTGAAGCTGGATTTTGCCTGAGAGGACTGTTGGTAGCCAGGCACAAGAAAAGCTTAACAATAATAGGTAACACAGAGGTACAGAACAAATATATAGATACCAAGAGGGAAAGGGGTAGAAGGAATTGTGAGATTGGGATTGATGCATCCACACTACTGATATTATGTATAAAGTAGATAACTAATGAACACATACTGTATAGAACAGGGAACTCTACTCAATGCTTTGTGGTTATCTGAATGGGAGGTAAATCCAAAAGAGAGGGAACATATGGACTATATGTATACATATGATTGAGTTTGTTTGCTATATGGTAGAAACTAACAACATTGTAAAGCAACTATTCTGTAATAAATTAATTTTTAAAAAAGTGATTTCCCATAGTCTAAGAGCTTGTCTTGAAAAGTAATCAATTCCTGGAAGTAACAAGGGAAGCCTCTATTGAGAGATAGGACTCCATGCAAAGATTTGTTGACTAAAAGGAATGCACAAGGTTAAAGCTGTGAGTTGACTTTATTCAGTGTTTTTCTGAGGACAATAGCCCAAGAAACAGCCTCTAAGATAGCACTGAGAAACTGTTCTGATGAGGAAAGGAGGGAAGAAAATGCTACGTGTGATTTTGGCCAATAGGATACATGCTACCACACACAAATCTCTGTAGAAGGTTGCTGCTAGTCAGGAAAAGCAGTTTCCTTAGTTAAACATTTTAGTGCTCTTTCTAAGTGTGGGATGATGCAAGAACCTGAATTCCTAAAAAGATTCTCCTGAAAATATCTAACTATCTGAAGGTCTGTTCTACCAGTTTTCCCAGAGCACAGAGTGCTTCATCCCTGACATCTGCTGTGAACTCTTTTGGGATGGTTTCTAAGGTCAGTGGCTACTGTGGCTAGTGACTCAATCCTTGTAGAGCCGGATGGCTAGTGACATTCTGTAATTGGAAGACTCCAGTAAGAACATTTTTATAAATGGTACAGAAACCAGAATTGTGTGGGTCATATTAATATAACACCTTTTGGAACAACATGAAGCCACTGGAATTGAGACATAATTCTGACCTATAACCATCTGTAATTCTGAAAGGTAGATACTGAAGGAAAAGAGAGAATAAATCAAACTTAGTTGCTAGAAAATAACATGAATGATAATGACTATACTTTTCCTTCCTTTTTAAGGCTTAAATCTATTATTTTTGATAAGAATTTTTTTTAAGTCTACCAACAACAACAACATACAAAATATCAAGAGATGTTTTAGAGAAATTAAACCAGGCTTAAGAACGCTTCCCACAGATTAGTTCAAAACTGTCAGTATTTATCATGTAACTCTTTTTGCATGTCATCACATCACATAAACAAACAAAACAAATATACCACAAAGCAAAAATTCTGCTTAAATGGCCAAACATGCTGGCAACTTTATTTGCAGGGCAATGAAAGTAGGAACTGTACTACATACTGTACACAAGAAATACTAATACCAACCTCAATATGTTTTCAGTCCTACTTAGAGTAGGTCCCTAATATCTCTACTTCCCTAGCATTTAGAAAGAAAGAAAGAAAGTGAAGTCGCTTAGTCATGTCCAACTCTTCGCGACCTCATGGATTGTAGCCTACCAGGCTCCTCCGTCCATGGGATTTTCCAGGCAAGAATACTGGAGTGGATTGCCATTTCCTTAACTACAGATCTAATTACAGGCATATACATCATTTCTTATGTTAAACAACTGCATCCATTTTCCATTTTCACCATTTTTAAGTCTAACTATTATGCTAATTTAACAAAATCTAAGATACCAAATTCACTTGAAGGCTTGAGCTGGAAAAATTATAAATATTTTTGATTTTAAGTTTTCTTTTTCAGGTCAATTTATTAATCCATTTAATTGGGGGAAATCATGAACTAAGCTATTTAATTTTTTTCATTATTTTTCCTTATGTTGCTTATCAGTCCAGTTCAGTCACTCAGTTGTATCTGATTCTTTGCCACCCCATGAACTGCAGCATGCTAGGCCTCCCTGTCCATCACCAACTCCCAGAGTTCACCCAAACTCATGTGCATCGAGTCGGTGATGCCATCCAGCCATCTCATCCTCTGTTGTCCCCTTCTCCTGCCCGCAATCTCTCCCAACATCAGAGTCTTTTCCAGTGAGTCAACTCTTCGCATGAGGTGGCCAAAGTATTGGAGTTTTAGCTTTAGCATCATTCCTTCCAAAGAAATCCCAGGGCTGATTTCCTTCAGAATGGACTGGTTGGATCTCCTTGCAGTCCAAGGGACTCTCAAGAGTCTTCTCCAGTACCACAGTTCAAAAACATCAATTCTTCTGTGCTCAGCTTTCTTTATAGTCCAACTCTCACATCCATACATGACCACTGGAAAAACCATAGCCTTGACTAGACGGACCTTTGTTGGAAAGTAATGTCTCTGCTTTTGACTATGCTATCTAGGTTGGTCATAACTTTCCTTCCAAGGAGTGAGCATTTTTTTAATTTCATGCCTGTAATCACCACCTGCAGTGATTTTGAAGCCCCCCAAAAGAAAGTCTGACACTGTTTCCCCATCTACTTCCCATGAAGTGATGGGACCAGATGCCATGATCTTCATTTTCTGAATGTTGAGCTTTCAGCCAACTTTTTCACTCTCCTCTTTCACTTTCATCAAGAGGCTTTTTATTTCCTCTTCACTTTCTGCCATAACGGTGGTGTCATGTGCATGTCTGAGGTTATTGATATTTCTCTTGGCAATCTTGATTCCATCTTGTGCTGGAATGTTGCTTATAGATTCTGATTAAAAAAAAAAAAAAACTGATTCAGCACATAACACAAGTTTGCATAATTCACTGCTTCCCTTGGCACATAAGGGGATAAGCTAAGTCTCTTCAGTCCTGTATGACTCTGTGCAACCCCATGGAATTATAGACAAAAGAGGTGTTCAACACTCACTGATCTTACATTCCAATGAAGGTTGGCAATTATTCATGTCAAGTTTGAAGAGTGCTTTGATAAAGGAAGAATAGTGTATATATTAATAGGCATAAGCTATAATAAGAGACCCTACAGTCTGAGTGATGAAAAATAGACCAGAAGAAGTAATATTTAAATTGTAATTAATAACTTGAATAGCTGTTGGTGAGGAAGGCTGATGTTGCTTCTGTCTTGATTTTAGATATTAGCAAATTGAAAACGTTTCAGAAGGAAGTTAATTTCCAAAGAATAGATATATAATAGCATGGTGTATATTCCTGGTAATATGGCTGTGTGACAAATTACAGGGAAACTTAGTGGCATTAAATAACCATTTATTACATTCACAGATTTTGTGGGTCAGGAAAACTTGACTTATATACATGGCCTTTGATGCTGGTTGTTGACTTTGGATTCCAGTTTCTCTCTATAGGGGACGTTTCATGTGGTTTCTCTATATGGACTCTTTGGGGCTTTCTTACAGCATGGTGGCTAGATTCTAAGGGTAAATGTCCTGAGAGAGATAGAGAGAAACAGAGAGAGAGACTAGAGAGCTAGAGGTAGAAAAAGGAGGAAGCCAGATCCTTTTCAAGGCTGAGCCTTGAAAGAGGTCTAGGATTGTGTTCACTGTACTCTACTGGCTAAAGGAGTAGCAGGCTCCCACTAAATGCAAATGGAAATAACATCAAGTCTGTTTCTTAATGGGGGGGGGGTTGCCACTTATGTGTATAACAGTCATCTCAGACAGTGCATTCTTCCACAGTCCACTTTGGCAACTGAACATGTGTAGAATTGCTGAAGCATGCTGTGCAAGAGAAAGGAGATGCAGCACTTTATGAGATATGTTTTAGAAGGGTTATGGCAAGATATTGATGAATTTCTTGTAGAAGAAAGTTTTCATAATATTAGTATATTGCAAAGATCTCTGTATGATTACTTTGTAAGAATGGAGCAAGTTTAACCATTGAGAATATTCTAAAGAGTTTATTTAAAAAAAAAAGTTATAGAGGTTAAAATAAAATCCAAAGTACTGAGGAAAAAAATAGGTGAAACATACTTTGAACATTTAAAATGGGAAGGCTATGTGGTTAATTGGCTGTGAAGGAGCAGGGAAAAAGGAGTGAAAATGACAAGCAGATTTCTGGCATAACCAACTTGATGAATCTTAGTACCATATAAACAGGCAGAAAAGTGGGAATCTATGTAAATTAAAAAACAACAACAACAACAACACATACACATGGGCCAATGATTTGCATGCTGGGTTTTAGATAAAGATTCTGAATACAAAACTGAATGTCTTATGCTACAACACATGAGATTAGTTAGAAATGAAAATAATATAGACTTAACTTCCCAGTATCAAGAGAATAGTTGAAACCATGGACTATAAGAGGTGACTTTGAAGGAATACATAGAAATGGAAAGAAAAGAGAGTTTATGGAAGAGTCTTGCAACAACATCAAGGGACTGATGAAAGCTAACATATATAGGTTGTAGTGTTTACTGTGTTCCAGCATTCTAACGACTTAAAACACATGATCTTGTTTCATCTTACAGCTATCACATGAAGAAGATGTCATTCTTATTGTCATTAAATGATTAATAGCAGAATCAAGAGAGGTTAAGATAACAGAGCATGGATTCTCATTTCAGTTCCATTCAGTCACTCAGTAGTGTCCGACTTTTTGCGACCCCACAGTCTGCAGGAAGAAAGCTTCTCTGTCCATCACCAGCTCCCAGAGCCTGCTCAAATTCATGTCCATTGAGTCAGTAATGCCATCCAACCATCTCATCCTCTATCATCCTCTTGTCCTCCTGCCTGTAATCCTTCCAAACATGAGGGTCTTTTCCAGTGAGTCAGTTCTTCCCATCAGGTGGCCAAAGTATTAGAGTTTCAGCTTTGACATCAATCCTTCCAATGAATATTCAGGACTTATTTTCTTTAGGATTGACCAGTTTGACTTTGCAGTCCAGGGGACTCTCAAGAATCTTCTCCAGCACCATAATTCAAGCATCAGCTCTTCAGCACTCAGCTTTCTTTATAGTCCAACTCTCACATCCATATATGACTACTGGAAAAACCATAGCTTTGATTAGACAGACCATTTTTGGCAAAGTAATGTCTCTGCTTTTTAATATGCTGTCTAGGTTGGTCACAGAGAAGGCAATGGCACTCCACTCCAGCACTCTTGCCTGGAAAATCCGGTGGACAGAGGAGCCTGGTAGGCTGCAGTCCATTGGGTTGCTAAGAGTCGGACAGGACTGAGCGACTTCACTTTCACTTTTCACTTTCATGCATTGGAGAAGGAAATGGCAACCCACTCCAGTGTTCTTGCCTGGAGAATCCCAGGGACGGGGGAGCCTGGTGGGCTGAAGTCCATGGGGTCGCTAAGAGTCGGACACAACTGAGCGACTTCACTTTCACTTCACTTCACTAGATTGGTCATAGCTTTTCTTCCAAGGAGCAAGTGTCTTTTAATTTCATAGCTGCAGTCACCACCTGCAGTAATTTTGGAGCCCAAGAAAAAAAGTCTGTCATTTTTTCCATTGTTTACTCATTTATTTGCCATGAAATGATGGGCCTGGATGCCATGATCTTAGTTTCTTGAATGTTGAGTTTTAAGTCAAATTTTTCACTCTCCTCTTTCACTTTCATCAAGAGGCTCTTTAGTTCTTCGTTTTCTGCCATAACAGTGGTGTCATCTGCTTATCTGAGGTTATTGATATTTCTCCTGGCAATCTTGATTCCAGCTTGTGCTTTATCCAGCCCAGCATTTCACATGATGTACTCTGCATCTAAGTTATATAAGCAGGGTGGCAGTGTACAGCTTTGACATACTCCATCCACAATTTGGAACCAGACCACAGTTGTTCCATGTCTGGTTCTAACTGTTGCTTCTTGACCTGCATACAGATTTCTCAGAGGCAGGTAAGGTGGTCTGGTATTCCCAGCTCTTAAAGAATTTTCCACAGTTTGTCATGATTCACACAGTCAAAGGTTTTAGCATAGTCAGTGAAGCAGAGGTAGATGTTTTTCTGGACTTCTCTTGTTTTTTCTATGATCCAGTGGATGTTGGCAATTTGATCTCTGGTTCCTCTGCCTTTTCTTTATCCAGCTTGAACATCTCAGTTCACGTACTGTTGAAACCTCACTTGGAGCATTACTTTGCTAGCCTGTGAGATGAGGGCAGTTGTGCAATAATTTGAGCATTCTTGGGCATTGCCTTTCTTTGGGATTGGAATGAAAACTGCTTTTCCAGTCCTGTGGCCACTGCTGAGTTTTCCAAATTTGCTGGCATATTGAGTGCAGCACTTTCACAGCATCATCTTTCAGGATTTGAAATAGCTCCACTGGAATTCCATCACCTCCACTAGCTTTGTTCATAGTGATGCTTCCTAAGGCCCATTTGACTTCATATTCCAGGATGTCTGGCTCTAGGTGAGTGATCACACCATTGTGATTACCTGGGTCATGAAGATCTTTTTTGTACAGTTCTTCTGTGTGTTCTTGCCACCTCTTCTTAATATCTTATGCTTCTGTTAGGTCCCCACCATTTCTGTCCTTAATTGTGCCCATTTTTGCATGAAATGTACCCTTGTTACCTCTAATTTTCTTGAAGAGATCTCTAGTCTTTCCCATTCTATTGTTTTCTTCTATTTCTTTGCATTGATCGCTGAGGAAGGCTTTCTAATCTCTCCTTGCTATTCTTTGGAACTCTGCATTCAGATGGGTATATCTTTCCTTTTCTCCTTTGCTTTTCACTTCTCTTCTTTTCACAGCTATTTGTAAGGCCTCCTCAGACAGCCATTTTGCCTTTTTGCATTTCTTTTTCTTGGGGATGGTCTTGATTCCTGTCTTCTATACAATGTCACGAACCTCTGTCCATAGTTCATCAGGCACTCTTATCAGATCTAGTCCCTTAAATCTGTTTCACACTTCCAGTGTATAGTCATAAGGGATTTGATTTAGGTCATACCTGATTTTCTTGATATATAGTTGCCTAAAGCATTCTGTTAGTTTCTACCATACAGCAAAGTGCATCAGTCATGCATATACATATATCCCGTCTTTTTTTTATTTGCTTCCCATTTATGTCACCACAGAGCATTGTGTAGACTTCCCTGTGCCATACAGTAGGTTCTCATTACTTTTCTCTTTTATACATAGTAGTGTATATATGTCAATCCTAATCTCCTAATTCATCCTACTCCTTCTATCCCCCTTTGATGTCCATATGTTTGTTCTCCACGTCTGTGTCTCTAGTTCTGCTTTGCAAATAGGTTCACCCATAACACTTTTCTAGAGACCACATATATGCATTAAACAATATTTGTTTTTCTCTTTCTTGCTTACTTCATTCTGTATGACATTCTCTAGGTCCATCCATGTCTCTGCAAAGCAACAGTTTTGTTCCTTTTAAATCAAAACTACAATGAATTATCACCTCATGCCAATCAGAACGGCCATATTGTCAAAAATTTTCTGAGCAGTAAATACTGGAAAGGGTGTAGAGAAAAGGGAACCCTGCTACACTGTTGGTGGGAATGTGGACTGATGCAGCCGCTGTGGAGAACAATATGGAAATTCCTTAAAAAGCTAAAAATAAAGCTATCATATGATCCAGAAGTCCAATGTCTGGTCATATACCTAGAGAAAACCATAATTCCAAAAGATACATGCACCCCAATGTTTATTCTAGCACTGTTTTCACAGCCAGGACATGGAAACAACATAAGTGTCTATCAATAGAGAATGTATAAAGAAGAATCGATATATATATATATATATATATATAATATTGACTTAATAAAAATTGTAATATTGACTGTATGGGGAAGGGAATGCAGAGATGATGGTAAAGTTTGAAAACTAAATCCACCTCTTTCATAAAAGGAAGTCAATTAACAAAGTCTAAAAAAAAATGGTTAATGATTCCTAAATGTTTTGAAAGTTTTCTAGATACCAATCAAGATTTAGATAAATATTTTCTACAATAAATGTTATAATATCTAAAGATGGTATCATTCATTATCAGAAATGGACCACTAACTTTTAATTTAAGCTTTATTTGTTCCCCAGATGTACATTAGCGGGTCAATATTTGCAACCTAGTTCATTCTTGATTACTGACTTAAGTCAGCTTAATTGAATGCAGACATGACAAATGACAAGAAATCCTATGACAGTAATACCATTTAAAAAAAAAAAAACACAAAGTATTTGGCATCATTTTATTGCAATTCTAAATCACTGTTTTGTTGAAGATTATTTGGAAGGCTTTTTGCACTTTCCTAATCAACATTATAATAGTTCAAAACACTACATAGGGCATATATAAGGTGCTTAGTTGCTCAGTTGTGTCCAGTTCTTTGTGGCCCCAGGGACTGTAGCCTGCCAGGTCCCTTTGCCCATGGAATTTTCCAGGCAAAAATACTGGAGTGGTTTGCCATTTCCTACTCCCAGGGATCTTCTTGATCAAGGGATCGAACCTACATCTCCTGCATTGGCTGATGGACTCTTTGCCACACCACCTGGAGAGCCCTAGAGGATATATGAGACTATAGGTTAAAATATAAGTTGCTTATATATACTTATAATTTGCTATTTTAAGTACCCTGTGATAACCAAATTCTAAATTATTTTACCTCTTATAAGTAGTAAAGTTTAGTCTCTCAATTAGGTCAATAAAGAGTCACACGGAGAAGGCAATGGCACCCCATTCCAGTACTCTTGCCTGGAAAATCCCATGGATGGAGGAGCCTGGTGGGCTGCAGTCCATGGGGTCGCTAAGAGTTGGACACGACTGAGAGACTTCACTTTCATTTCTCACTTTCATGTACTGGAGAAGGAAATGGCAACCCACTCCAGTGTTCTTGCCTGGAGAATCCCAGGGACGGGGGAGCCTGGTGGGCTACCGTCTATGGGGTCGCACAGAGTCGGACATGACTGAAGCGACTTAGCAGCAGTAGCAGCAGCAAAGAGTCACACTGATTCTTTTTGACCACCAGAGTATCATTTAGTAATATTCATGGAAGTGTTGGGGCCTTTAAAAAGGAGAACTAATTAAAGAACATTTGCTGAAGACAAGGTAATTCTGAGATAATGTATTGCAGAATTATTGAAGGAATCCTTAGAACTGAGAAGTTATATTAAGACACTCTTCTGATACTGATATTATATAAAATATGTTAAGTTCACTTTGACATTTTAAAGAAGAATGAAATGAAAGAGCTTCCTATTATATGTACTGAAAATCTTTTATGGCATAGTACTCTTATTTCCAAAGTTATGATTAAAACTGCACCTCAAAAGTCAAATCTTTTCAAAGAAACTCTAAATTACTGAGTAAAGAATTTTGAAATCTTGTCTGATATTCTTATGAAAAATTCTTCTGACCTTTGGTTTGACATTGAAGAGCTTTTTCATTTTCTGAAAACTCTTTTGCTGTGTTATTTTCATGAAAGTGGAATGATGGGGAAATAACCCAACAGAAAATATATGCTCAATGTGCTATGAGACTAAGTTTCATATATTTGTGGTACATATAGTTTTATCATATGTGTATATATATATATATATATATATATATATTCATATAATGCAATTAGGAATAAACTTTTAAATTTATAATCCAAAGTACTTAAATCAAAATATACTGATTTCCTTTGCTCTGCATAGTGCATCACATGGATATTTTCCAGGTCATAGTTTTCTTTAAATGAGTAAGTTAAATATACTTGTAGCTGTGAGTAGAAGAATCAGTCTCATTACTTTTAAGTTAAAACGATAATATTACAGAAAACAAAATATGAGCTCTGTAGCTATCTGAAGAGAAATAACTTTAAAAATGGGTAAAACCTCTGCAAAAGAGGTTTAATGGTTATGCATTAGAATCTCAGCGTCTCTGATCTGATGGCAAAGCGTTAGGCTTGGAAAGTGGGTATTTCTATTTAGGTATGGTCATTTGTGCATGTCAATTTATTTTCTTCTTCCCCCACTCTTACTGAAATTAAATAAAAAATGATCAAAACAAAGACAAAAGAATGGGGAAAGCTTTTAAAAGACGTTTGGGATACAGGTTATCAAAGAAGGTGAGTTTGCCTTTTATATAATGCAGGATATTGATGAAAACAGAAATCATTACTTCATATAGTCTTTGAGATTCTCAGAATTTAGATAAATTTAAAATGATGCACATAGAAGAAACATGTAGACTTTTGGAAACAGAATTGTGCTTTGTTCCCTGCCAGATGGGAAGTAGATTATTTATTTCATGAAAAATGTTACAAAAGGTACTCTGGGTTCTAGAACCCAAGCACAATAGAAGAAGCCTGAGAGAGGATACGCAGCCCAAGTTTTATTTGTACTTTCTCTTCCAAATGATTATTTTGCACCAGCTCAATAGAGGAGAAAAGATTGCCATGTAACCACGGAGTGTATGTCAAGTCTTGAAATTAGAAAGGATTGCAGGAAACCACTGTGCAGGGAGAATGGCAGAAAAAATTTCTCTAGAGACAGGACAGTAAAAGCAGTAGGAGAGATTTTTGTCTGCCACTTTCTATTACTGAAAATTAAGATTTATGTCATAGCTCACTTTTTTATACTTTTAATCATAAGAACAGCCAGTCCAATGTGGCTTTGGAAAGATCGGTTTAGATGAGAATATAGCCGTGATTAGTTTTCATAGGAAGTAGATACAGTGTTTACAATTAATGGTCACAGACAGGCAGCCTTTCAGTGTTTCACCCCCTGAGGACTAGATGATCAAAACTAAGGAAGACAGTTCTTTAAAATATATGCATCATCAAGGGAAATTCAGAAAGTATAACACTAGATCTCCATGAACTCTACCCCCATTATTTCCTTAAAAAACATCTGCAGAATTATGATCTAAGGTCTTTATATTACTTCTGATCCATAGTTATAAGACCTTTGATGGATTTTTCCTGAGAATCCAGAACACACAATGAAAATTAAATGCATATTATTTAAATTAATGAAAAGGAAACAATAATAAAATGAAAACCTTAAAACATGCTGATTCAATTCAGTTCAGTCACTCAGTCGTGTCTAACTCTCCGTAGCCCTGTGGACCACAGCATGCCAGGCCTCCCTGTTCATCACCAACACCCAGAGTCTACTCAAATTCATCTCCATTGAGTTAGTGATGCCATCCAACCATCTCATTCTCTGTCGTCCCTTTCTCCTCCTGCCTTCAATTTTTCCCAACATCAGGGTCTTTTCTAGTGAGTCAGATTTTCACATCAGGTGGCCAGAGTACTGGAGTTTCCGCTTCAACATTAGTCCTTCCAGTGAACACTCAAGACTAATTTCCTTTAGAATGGACTGGTTGGATATCCTGACAGTCCAAGGGACTCTCAATGTGCTGATTACTCTCTACAAATCCCTTATCTATTCTCTGCGACTTTCTGTTCTGTACTGTAAAAAACTGAGAGCCTAGACTGCATCACCTCAATCTCTTCCCTTTGGTTTGAGTTAGGTTCTGTTGTGGGAAACAGATTTGCTTACTCTACAGTGTAATATGTATACCTGTGGTGGATTCATTTTGATATTTGGCAAAACTAATACAATTATGTAAAGTTTAAAAATAAAATAAAACTAAAAAAAAAAAACAAAAAAAAACAAAACAGTCTCCTCTAGGGCAGAATTCAGGCAGGTTTCAGTTCAGTTCAGTTGCTCAGTCATGTCCGACTCTTTGCGACCCCATGAACTGCAGCATGCCAGGCCTCCCTG
>NW_011494926.1:252965-253513 GCF_000754665.1 Bison bison bison
GGAATCGAACCAGGGTCTCCTGCATGGCAGGCAGATTCTTTAATAGCTGAGCTACCAGGGAAGCCCAGTTGAAGGACACCGGCCTATTATAATGGCATCTATATGGAATACTGTCTTATTATCTTTTCTGGAGACAGGTTGTAGAAAGTGCCAAGGAACAGTAATTGGGAAAGGCTTAATAAAATGACAAAATTGTTAATGAAAAGTAGACTCCATATTAAAGGTTTATTAAGATCCAAAAATTAATATGTTTGGCCTAATTGGAATAAATCACACAGATTGTGAAAACTCCTAAGTGTTAAAGTTCATATAATACTGAGTTTTCTATCACATTCCTTGCATGAAATGAAAATTAGATTAATAAGTGATTAAAATGCTAATAGGAAAAAATAAAACTATAAATGTTTAGGAGAGTCATTACTGTTTTGTATACTTATTTATCACAGACATATTATAAGATCCAAAAGTCTACAAGCAATAAATGCTGGAGAGGGTGTGGAGAAAAGGGAACCCTCTTACACTGTTGGTGGGAATGCAAACTAGTACAG
>NW_011494926.1:253613-258161 GCF_000754665.1 Bison bison bison
ATGCCAGGCCTCCCTGTCCATCACCAACTCCTGAAGTTCACCCAAACTCATGTCCATTGAGTCAGTGATGCCATCCAGCCATCTCATCCTCTGTCGTCCCCTTCTCCTCCTGCCCCCAATCCCTCCCAGCATCAGAGTCTTTTCCAATGAGTCAACTCTTCCGCATGAGGTGGCCAAAGTATTAGAGTTTCAGCTTTAGCATCATTCCTTCCAAAGAATTCTCAGGACTGATCTCCTTTAGAATGGAATGGTTGGATAGTCTTGCAGTCGAAGGAACTCTCAAGAGTCTTCTCCAGCATCACAGTTCAAAAGCATCAATTCTTCGGCTCTCAGCTTTCTTCACAGTCCAACTTTCACTTCCCATTATAAATGTTTCCGGCTTCCTAAATTCAAGACCCTTCTACTTCAATACACCTTACTGTGTGGGGTGCTAAGTGCTATCTTGTCTTGCGATCCTCTTTGATGACCTGATTCTGTATGGTGAATACAATTGATTGCTTATTTACTGACTAGGCTAAAACTCTGTATGGAGGCCAATAAAGTTATTGGTAATTTACGATACTTTAGTTAACCCTTCTTGCATCATCCTGTGGGATTGGGTCTGAGGCAACCAGAGTAAAATAACATTCCAGCTACAGCTATTGCTGTGGGTAATAGACTCTTTTCTTTTCTTCCTGAACTACCCAAAGTTCTTGGGTTTTTGCAAGCATCTTAAGGTTTTAGTTTGGCAGGTAATATTTTAGTTTTTAAGTATAAATAAAGTTTCTTAACTGTTAGTTCCTGATGGCAGATCAAAAACATCTATACAACAGCGGGACAGTGTTTGTCCTTTTATCTTGGGTTGTTATTTATACAAATTGTGTAAATTTCTCTTTGAAGTAAAATCCTTGCATCTGGGCACAAATCACTGTAGTGGATCAAAGTGCTGAATGAGTTATTGTATTCTTCACCACAATGTGCTCATGATTAAAACAGACAAAACTATCAATTCTTCCAAAACTCCCATTAACAATATGATAACAAACCATTTATATGTGTTTGTGGAGCCTGGCAGTCTGCAGTCCAAAGGGTTGCAAACAATCAGGGACAATTGAGCAACTAAGCACACACATACCTATATGGATAACACTTGTGTGCTTTTGTCTATAGATTATATTTTGCTAGATATGGAGAGTCAAATTACTGAGTGTTAAAATCACTCAGAATAGTTCATATTTAATTTTATTTGCACTGTTTATATTTGTTCATATTATATTATTAAGGACTTATTTAATTTTATTTTAATGTGACAAATTATTTTTTTATGGATTTAGAATCAAAACAAGAAAAGGCGACTAGATTGAATCCATGGTTTTTGTATCCTATTCTCTCTTTAGCGGTTACCTTTTAAACACTACACATAAATAATACATATAGATGTATATGTATGATAGGTATGTGTGTATGTATATTTTTAAAGGTTAAACTAAAACTACTATATGCACTTTATAGAAATTACTCATTAGTAATATATAAAATTTGCTTTCCTTTTCAAGCAGTTTATTTTCCCATTTTGTTGAGATTTGGGTGTTTGATGTCTGTTTTGTTGATTTTTCATAGTTCATTTAACCAGTATTCCCTTGACGGGCATTTCATGCATCCAGCTATCTATTATGCTTTATTTTTGCTGTTACAAGTAATATTTCAATTACAGTCTTTATGCATTTTATTTTATATATTTTCAAATGAGTTTTGTGATAAATTCTTAAACTTGAGACTGCTACATGAAATGGTAACTGTCTGTGGAATTTTATAGATTTTGCATTATCCCCTTTTGTGATGTTTGCATTTCCAGCTATAATAACTGGATTATCTGTTTCCCCACAGCTGCACATCAGAATCTGTTATTAAACCACTAGATTTTTACCAACTTGAAAAATATTTCAGTATAATAGTGTAATTTGATTGTGTATCTCTCTATTTATGAGAATTCAATTAACATTGTTATATTAAATTCCACTCATATAATTATTTCAAATTTTGCAAAATGGTCCTACCTTTTTCTTAATGTTTTAAACTTTTTATCTGTGTTCCAATTTCAATTGCAGCTACAGATAAATTTGGATTTGCTAAGGTTATTTGATTTTTTTTAATCACAGACAGTTCTTCCATGTAGTCTTTACATGAATTTTTGAATTTTTGTAAAATAATAAAGATGCTTTAAATATTTATTGGTTTATACATTTCACTGTCAAATGAAGCTGTGACAGTCAGACACTTATTTCTTACAAATGCACTGGAGCCATTTTTTCTATGATCAGATTATATGTTGACCTTTGTGTTTAATTACTATCTTGTTTTACCTGAGTAAGTTGTCAATAAATCTCAGTTCTTTTATGTCTGAATGTTATGTTACAAAACACAGACTGGCTAAAAACATTAGTTTGAAAATAATTTTTAATACTTAGAAAATGTTCTATTTCATTTCATCATTCAGTGGCCCTGATAAAATTTATTATGTCAGTTATGTATATACAATTTTTGGTGTGCATATATGTAACAATTTATACCTTTATGCATTTCATAGAATTCCATAGGAAACAGATTTAAACTGAATCTGAAGTATGCAAAAAAATGAAAATTATGCAGAAAAATTGTCCAAAGTTTGAAAATGGGGGAAAAAAAGAGATTACTGGATATTTCTTTCTGTGGAGGTCTGGGTGTTGTGTAGCTGACTCTTCACAATTATGCGATTTTGCATAGACATGTACAACTGGTCACCTTTGTTACTATCTAGGCTATTTTACAATTCTGTAGAAAGAGACATAAAATTATGGAAAATGGGGGTTATGCAAGTGTTTTCTGACCATTGCAATACAAAGAATCACTGCTCATAGCAATGCACATGAATTTTTACTACAGAAAATACACATCTCTGTGGTCAGTTTCACGTAAACAGGTTTTAATATATTAATATTCGGATCATCATTAACTCATAGATTTAAAAAGTCTTTGACAAATGTCCATTTTGCATTCACATGAAAGTCGATATAACCATATATGTAAGTTGGAAACTTTCTTAGATTATTACCGATAAGATATGGCAGAGACTTTTGCCATGATTGTGTTACTCATTGCAGTTAAAATATGGTTTATGATGTGTTGAATGAAACTAGAATTCAAACAACTAGGAAACACTTTCCAAACTGTTAATAGGCCATCACAAAAAAAATTAATGAAAGGAAAATTTGTTCTAAACACCTGCACTTTAAGTGCCATCTTTTTTGGGGTAATATTACATGAAATAAAAACCATTTTTTTGAAAAAATAGCAGCAATAACTAACATATTTTTTAATACTCAGAGTATATTTTATGTCTTGATAAGTAAAGTTTAGAGTAAGTTAGAAATTGTATTCTAGAACAAAAATGGCTCTGTAGCTACATATCCAGTATCTATTATTGTTGTTTAAGGAATTGTCATAGATAAGCTGAGAAATGGTAAAGGACTTAACTATGTGATTTACGTATTTATGCTAACAGTATAACAGTCCTCTATAATATCATCTCATTTACTTAAAAATTTGGATTTACAAACTATCACTTTTAAGAAGGATATAAATATTTAAACTTTCAAGAATTTATTTTCAGGCAGAGAATTTTGCCATGATTGTGTTATTCATTGCAGTTAAAATATGGTTTATGACGTGTTGAATGTTAACTAGAATTCAAACAAATAAGAAACACTTTCCAAACTGTTAATAGGCCCTCACAAAAAAAATAATTGAAGAATGAAAGTGAATGTGAAGGTCACTCAGTTGTGTCCAACTCTTTGCAACCCTGTGGACTATACAGTCCATGAAATTCTCCAGACCAGAATACTGGAGTGGGCAGCCATTCCCTTCTCCAGGGGATCTTCCTAACCCAGGTCTCCCACATTGCTGGCAGGTTCTTTACCAGTTGAGCCATCAGGGAAGCCCAGAAATACTGGAGTGGGTTTCTTATCCCTTCTCCAGCAGATCTTTCCCACCCAGGAATCGAACCAGGGTCTCCTGCATGGCAGGCAGATTCTTTAATAGCTGAGCTACCAGGGAAGCCCAGTTGAAGGACACCGGCCTATTATAATGGCATCTATATGGAATACTGTCTTATTATCTTTTCTGGAGACAGGTTGTAGAAAGTGCCAAGGAACAGTAATTGGGAAAGGCTTAATAAAATGACAAAATTGTTAATGAAAAGTAGACTCCATATTAAAGGTTTATTAAGATCCAAAAATTAATATGTTTGGCCTAATTGGAATAAATCACACAGATTGTGAAAACTCCTAAGTGTTAAAGTTCATATAATACTGAGTTTTCTATCACATTCCTTGCATGAAATGAAAATTAGATTAATAAGTGATTAAAATGCTAATAGGAAAAAATAAAACTATAAATGTTTAGGAGAGTCATTACTGTTTTGTATACTTATTTATCACAGACATATTATAAGATCCAAAAGTCTACAAGCAATAAATGCTGGAGAGGGTGTGGAGAAAAGGGAACCCTCTTACACTGTTGGTGGGAATGAGA
>NW_011494926.1:258740-258852 GCF_000754665.1 Bison bison bison
AAAGGTCAGTTTTCATTCCAATCCCAAAGAAAGGCAATGCTAAAGAATGCTCAAATTACCGCACAATTGCACTCATCTCACATGCTAGTAAAGTAATGCTCAAAATTCTCCA
>NW_011494926.1:258952-263393 GCF_000754665.1 Bison bison bison
GGATTCATTTTGATATTTGGCAAAACTAATACAATTTGTAAAGTTTAAAAAAAAAATAAAATTAAAAAAAAAATTCAGAAAACGAAAAAAAAAAAAAAAGACTGTACAACTTTATTGTAATTAGCCTCCAAAAACTAAATAAATTTAAAAATTAAATAAATAAAGAGTGTACAACTGCCTGCTCAGATATTAGTAATTCATTGCAGACCTCACATAGGGCAGGAGGATAAAGTCTCTAAAAGTAATAATTTAACTGATGAAACTGCAAAAGCTGCTGTCAAAGCATGACAGACTGCAAATATAGAGCCTTCAATTTAATACAATAAAGACCATTTTCAAAAATATGCTTAACAAAAACATATGGAAATGCTTTTAACAAAAGAATATGGTCACATGGACTATAAAAGAGACTAAATAAAATTTTGACTGAATGATGGGAATTAGCTACGAAAATATTTCCTGTACCACACATTTGCTTGGTTACTGTTGTGTCATCAACAAAATCATCTGAATAAAAGATAAATTTTAAAGACACCAGACTCTTACTATGCCTACGAAGAAGATAAAATTGTTCAAAATACATTAAAAGTATGTGCTGTTTGTCTGCATAGTTCTTCATAGACAAGTTTCAAGGTAAGCACATGATTTTTGTTCTGACCAGCGTTGCTAGGAACTTGGTAGTAGTTGGATTTCATAGAACTAATGCTTGTAGAAGTAAGAGATTTTTGTTTAGATATGGTACTTATGATATCCTGATGGCCTGAAGTCTTTCCTTCTTCAAAAGGTGATATTCAGTGCTGAAGTCTCAGTACACACAGCTCCTACTTTGGGAGTATAGGAGCACCCTGAGTAGGACTGAGGAAGTCACTTTATTTCTGCTGTTGTCAAGGATTACGTAAATGTTTGCAGAGTCCTAGATACTTCAGTGCTCTGGACAAGTCTAGTATAGCAGATGAATCAAATTGTAAAAATACATCAGCTACAATTCCGCAACTACTATCCTAAGATGTCTTAGGGCTTTACCACTGGCTTTGTTAAAATTTAGAGTGGTACTCACAAGCAAGAATGGAGTTTCTCCCTTTAAATTTCTGTTTAAAAATAAATAAATACATCAATGTTTGACAAACCTATGAATTTGGGTTTGAGACCATGTCTTGTACCTAACTTAACTTAATTCTCTTATAACCATATTATATACTCAAAAAAAAAAAAAAAAAAAGCTTCTCTCAGTCCTAGGGACCCTTTCAAGTGCTACTGACTATCCATCTGCTTTCATGTTTACCACAAAGCCGGCAGCTCAAGAAGACTGTTCTGTGCTTGCTACAAAAGTCTTCAAATGTAAGTTTTCTGCATTAACTGATCCTGGTAGGGAACTAAACTGAAAGGAGGGATTCCAGCAAACTGATCACTGTTGTCATAGACTGCCTTGGTGTCTTATTCACTATGGATTGTCTT
Organism: Bison bison bison; assembly: GCF_000754665.1. NCBI lineage: Eukaryota > Metazoa > Chordata > Mammalia > Artiodactyla > Bovidae > Bison > Bison bison. The sequence goes on from NW_011494926.1 coordinate 260,408, forward strand.
CAATTACTTTACTGGAGAATCACATTTTATTAGAAAACAAACATATCATTTATCACATTGTTCTTTTCTTCTTGTACTTCCAGTAATAGTTCCCACAAACTCATTTCTGATCAGCTCTAGCCTGCCCCACCCCTCAGTGAAGCAGCACCTGAAATTAGAAGCCCAACAGTCTAACTGCTGAGAGCATAAAAATGAGACTGAACCCATTAACACTTTTTAATCAAAGTAAAAGTGATTAATATCTACTTAGGTGTCAGGTCCTAAATTTGACACGAAATATATTTTGCTAACTGGTTTGATGGGAAGGAGAGTTTAGAAATGAAGATTGTGTAAATAGTGTACTACTACTCATAATAATAATAAGCAGAAATATGGAAATTACAGCTGGAGTATGCAGAAGACAGTTCTAATATCACTTTATGAATTTGGGGATGTAAGTTCACTCAAGTCCCAATATAGATAGATAAACAAAGCTGGAAGTCAATTATTCATGGAGACTTTGTTGACTGTTGAAATAATACAATTATTGATTTATACTCAATGCCAAAAAATAAAGTCCTGAGATAAGTTTGTTCCCCAGACTTAAAACTTTTAGAGTCGTTTAGTTCAAGCTGTACTTTTCTGTGGATACCTCATTGTAAGAATGTGATACTTGGTGAGGGCCATGGATGTCTCTGCATTTTATACTTAGGAATAAATATTTAGAAAGACAGAATAATTGTTAAAAGACCTAAATAAAAATCCCATAATAAAGGGCCTAGACAAAAGCTATATAAACGTGATGGCATGTGATTCACTGAAACTCAGGAGATAGCTTTTGAACATTTCAGAATCTTAAATTAAGGGGAAAAAAAATTAGATTATCAGACTCCAGAGTTAAGCTACTCTTGCAGCTTATACTGGATAAGACTTCATAAGAAACTATCAAATAATACAATGTTATTCCTTAGAACATGAAAGCAATGAAAACATTACAATGATATGAAAAGGTAACATATGACAAAAAATATGTTTGTACATTGTGAATCAAAAATATGATTCACCTCTTCATCAGTAGTATGGTACATTCAAAAGTTATTCCCTAAAAGTAAATATTGTGCTGGATTTTAAAAATACTCAGTAACTCAGTTATATAATTGGTTTGATTTCTATTTTACTATGAACTTGTTCCATATGTAGATGGCTGAAAATTGCCTCCAAAAAGGGAGAAAAAACAATCAGAAAATTGTAATATTACTTTATAACATATGTAGGAGATAGTAAGTATATGCACAAAGAAAATAAAAAGCTCAATTCTCCTTGAAAATAGAAGAAGAGACTTTATCTGTCCTTTTGTTAAAGCATTTATTTTAGAAAAATTTTTACTGTAGACTCTGTGTAAATACATGGAAATCTCTAAAAGCCTATACAAGCCTATTGCAGGCTTTAAGAGCCAGGAATGGCCTTCTCAGGAGCCTAGGAACCATGTCCTTGTTATGTAATCATTAAGGGAGAGAACCATTGTCTCTCTATTTCTCTGGGCAGATAGAACCCTAGTTTCAGCTGGCTGACATCTCACTCCAAGTTGCAAAACTATGATCTTATCATAAAGATATGAGAAGTTTATTTACCATTGGATAAAGCTGAAGAACCGATGCTTTTGAACTGTGGTGTTGGAGAAGACTCTTGAGAGTCCCTTGGACTGCAAGGAGATCCAACCAGTCCATCCTAAAGGAGATCAGTCCTGGGTGTTCTTTGGAAGGAATGATGCTAAAGCTGAAACTCCAGTACTTTGGCCAGCTCATGCGAAGAGTTGACTCATTGGAAAAGACTCTGATGCTGGGAGGGATTGGGGGCAGGAGGCAAAGGGGATGACAGAGGATGAGATGGCTGGATGGCATCACCGACTCGATGGACATGAGTTTGGGTGAACTCTAAGAGATGGTGATGGACAAGGAGGCCTGGCATGCTGCGATTCATGGGGTCACAAAGAGTTGGACACGACTGAGCGACTGAAATGAACTGAACTGAACTGAAAGCCAATGTACTAACATCGATGGTCACCCCAACTACTATGCTAATCTAGAAGGGACTGTGTATGCTAAATGGTGCTTCCATTGTCTCTTAATCAAGGACTAATTATTACTTATCTTGAGAACATGTAGGCAGTGGTATATTACTCAGGGTTCGCTGGAGAAACAGAACTGATACCTAAACAGATTTTTATTAGGAGCACTAGTGAAGTGACTCTTTGTGACCCCATTGACTGTAGCCTACCAGGCTCCTTGGTCCATGGAATTTTCCAGGCAAGAGTACTGGAGTGGGTTGCCATTTCTTTCTCCAGGGGATCTTCCCAACCCAGGGATCGAACCTGGGTCTCCCGCATTGCAGGCAGACACTTTATCGTCTGAGCCACCAGGGAAGACAAATTACCCCAACTCAGCAGTGGCCACAGGACTGGGAAAGGTCAGTTTTCATTCCAATCCCAAAGAAAGGCAATGCTAAAGAATGCTCAAATTACCGCACAATTGCACTCATCTCACATGCTAGTAAAGTAATGCTCAAAATTCTCCAAGCCAGGCTTCAGCAATACATGAACCGTGAACTTCCTGATGTTCAAGTTGGTTTTAGAAAAGGCAGAGAAACCAGATATTAAATTGCCAACATCCTCTGGATCATGGAAAAAGCAAGAGAGTTCCAGAAAAACACCTACTTCTGCTTTCTTGACTATGCCAAAGCCTTTGACTGTGTGGATCACAATAAATGTGGAAAATTCTGAAAGAGATGGGAATACCAGACGACCTGACCTATCTCTTGAGAAACCTATATGCAGGTCAGGAAGCAACAGTTAGAACTGGACATGGAACAACAGACTGGTTCCAAATAGGAAAAGGAGTGGGTCAAGGTTATATATTGTCACCCTGCTTATTTAACTTATATGCAGAGTACATCATGAGAAACGCTGGGCTGGCAGAAGCACAAGCTGGAATCAAGATTGCTGGGAGAA
>NW_011494926.1:263493-263694 GCF_000754665.1 Bison bison bison
GGGAAACAGTGGAAACAGTGTCAGACTTTATTTTTTTGGGCTCCAAAATCACTGTAGATGGTGATTGCAACCATGAAAGTAAAAGACACTTACTCCTCGGAGGGAAAGTTATGACCAACCTAGATAGCATAATTCAAAAGCAGAGACATTACTTTGTCAACAAAGGTCTGTCTAGTCAAGGCTATGGTTTTTCCAGTGGTC
>NW_011494926.1:263794-267044 GCF_000754665.1 Bison bison bison
GACCAGTCTTGGGTGTTCATTGGAAGAACTGATGCTAAAGCTGAAACTCCAATACTTTGACCACTTCATGTGAAGAACTGACTCATTTGAAAAGACCCTGATGCTGAGAGGGATTGGGGGCAAGAGGAGAAGGGGACAACAGAGGATGAGATGGCTGGATGGCATCCCCAACTGGATGGACATGAGTTTGAGTGAACTCTGGGAGTTGGTGATAGACAGGGAGGCCTGGCGTGCTGCAGTTCATGGGGTCTCAAAGAGTCGGACACGACTCAGTGACTGAACTGAACTGAATTACCCCCAAATTAAGAAACTTAGAGCAGAAAATACTTTCTCACCATTTTCTGTTGGTAAGTAATGTGGGTGTGGCTACCTGAATCCTCCTGCTCTGAGTCTCTCAGAATGCTCCATTCAAGGTGTTGGCTGGTTGCAGCAGTTTTCTCCATAGGGAAAGAGCTTACTTTTGAGTTCACTCATGTGACTGTTGACATGATTCAGTTCCTACTAAAATTGGAAGGACACCCTTAAGTTACTTTCCAGGAAGAGCTCCCCATTGTGTAGCCCAGAACATCATGGCTTGCTTCATCAAAGAAAGCAAATTGGGAGCACAAGAGACAGAGAGTGGTCAAGACAAAAGAGACTGTTTTATACTCTAACCTCTCAAGCTCTGGTCACTTTAGCCATATTTAATTTGTTGGAAGCAAGTTACTCACAGTAACTTGGGATATTAAATAACTACATGTAAGAGGACCATCTGCTTCAAATTATTATATGAGTAAGAATATACCTTCATTATGGTACAGTCATTACACACATGTGCTTATTTGTTACTGTAGTATGTCTACCCTAAGTAATACAAAATTTTGTATTTTAATATGGAATCCTGCAACAGGAGTCACAAAGTATGTGGCATTGCTTTAACAGCTTAGCAGCAGAGAGTGAAGAAATAGATTAATGAAGCTGAAAAATGAGGTTACATGTAATAGAGTGGCAGAATATGTAATAAGGTGTTTACTTCTGAAAATTTGGATGGCAATATAAGTGCCAACTGGTCTGTAACTCTAGAAGATAAAATCAGAGAGGATGTTAGTGTGTGTTGGTTACCACTTTTTTGATTTGGAAGAGTTGTATCAAAGAGATGATTAAAGTGCTATCTTTTCTGTGAACAATAATGAAGTAGGAAAGAAGAGTCCAGAATTCTAACTTCAAAAATTTGAGAGAGCTAAATGTTTTGGGTTCATAAGAGCAGGGAATAAGATGAAAATAGGCTTTGAAAAAAGAAAGTGCATTGTATTTTCAGTTAAAGATTGTTTGCTCTGTAGAAAAAAATTGGATTAAATATGCTATCTTCCCACAATTCTATTTATCTCAGATGTTTTCAACATATGTATATATAAGCAGAGAGAGAGGGCGGTGAAGGGGTGAGACGAACTGGAGAACAATGAAGAGGAGACAATTTTGGATGTAGCTACAGGAACTTCAAATCAAGTAGAACTGACTGGAAGTCACTTGCAATAATTGATTCTAGTCCGTTTTACTGTTGCAGAGAAAATAGCATTGCCAAGAACACCATGAGCAAGGCCTAAAAATATCCTCTGTATTTGTCTCAATGGATGAATGATAGCTAGACAGACAGATAGACACAGCACTATGAGACCTGTGTAAATTTTATAGCTTACAAAGAGAGAATACTCTGGAATGCCCAAGTCAGAATTTCAGGTGTGGACATGGAGGATAGTGAGAGTTATTTGCCTTAGAGAACCACTGGGACTAAAAGGGACAGATAGACAAAGATGTTCCTTCTGAGGAGCAGCTCCAGATTCTAACTGAAGAATTTCCTCCCTAGTATGAGACTGAGTTCAGCCATTGTCATGTGAGCAAGTATGTCATTCCTAGACCAAGAATTTTAAGGAAAATATGTTTTGACTCACACATTCCTTCAACTTCTGCAATTGCACATGAAACAGTTTAACACTGAGGATGATGGAACAACATTAGGAATGGACCTCCGCACCTCAATAACTGCATTAAGGCCAGTTTTTGGACTGAACATATTCACCTCATTATAGTATATGAAAAACTTATATTGTGCTTAAGCCATTGCTCATTGAAAGGACTGATGCTGAAGCTAAAGCTCCAGTACTTTGGCCACCCGATGGGAAGAACTGACTCATTGGAAAAGACCTTGATGCTGGGAAAGGTTGAAGGCAGAAGGAGAAGGGGATGACAGAGGATGAGGTGGTTGATGGCATCACCAGCTCAATGGACATGAGTTTGAGGAAGATCCATGGGTTGGTGATGGATAGGGAAGCTTGGTGTGCTGTAGTCCGTGGAGTTGCAAGGAGTCAGACATAACTGAGCATCTAAACTGAACTGAACATTTTTTGGTTTATGTATTAAATTACACTGTTAAAAAACTCAGAATTACCTTTTAGCTATGTGGTAAGGTTGGTGGTGGTGGTAGAGGGTTTTACTGGTGGCTGTGGTGATTTTGGTGATGGTAGTGGTTGTGTGTTTATGTGTAATTGGATTTGACAAACATTTATTCTATGAGGGTTTAGTGTCATGAATTAAAATCCTTTTTTTTTTTTCCTTCTAGAAGATGACCAAAAGGGGAATAGTTCATATGAATTATATGAGATTTCTGTTACTATTAATTGCATAACTTTATTGAAATTATTTAGGGGGATTCATAAAGGTTCCTCAAGGTCTTACTTACACTGTATAGGAAAATGAGATCTTATGTCAAATTTGAGAAATGACAATTCTGCCATGTTCAAACTGATGGCCATATCTTATAGCATATAGGGTTGGGAAATCAATGTATGATATGGCTCAAAAGTATTACTTCTAAACTGAAAATCATATATAAATCCAGAATCAAAAGACGGTACCTGAGTATTAATACATTCATTTAAAAACAACAGCTTGTTTTATGTATGGGGCATTCTGCTGTTTACTGGATTCAGTATCCAGTGAGATATGTTTTGTTCCTATTCTCAAGATGCTAAGGGTCCACTAGTAGTTGACAGATGTTGCAATTCCTGATTCAGGGGTAGTAGAACAAGTTATTGTGTCTTACATATATTAAGACATTTAACTATGATATCAGATCAGATCAGATCAGTAGCTCAGTCGTGTCCGACACTTCGCCACCCCATGAATCCCAGCACGACAGGCCTCACTGTCCATCACCAACTCCCAGAGTTCACTGAGACTCACGTCCATCCAGTCAGTGATGCCATCCAGCCAT
>NW_011494926.1:268973-273029 GCF_000754665.1 Bison bison bison
GAGATCTCTAGTCTTTCCCATTCTGTTGTTTTCTTCTACTTTGCATTGATCACTGAGGAAGGCTTTCTTATCTCTTCTTGCTATTCTTTGGAACTCTGCATTCAGATGTTTATATCTTTCTTTTTCTCCTTTGCTTTTCACTTCTCTTCTTTTCACAGCTATTTGTAAGGCCTTTCTAGACAGCCATTTTGCTTTTTTGCATTTCTTTTCCATGGGAACGGTCTTGATCCCTGTCTCCTGTACAATGTCATGAACCTCTGTCCATAGTTCATCAGGCACTCTGTCTATCGGATCTAGGCCCTTAAATCTATTTCACATGTCCACTGTATAATCATAAGTGATTTGATTTAGGTCATACCTGAATGGTCTAGTGGTTTTCCCTACTTTCTTCAATTTAAGTCTGAATTTGGCAATAAGGAGTTCATGATCTGAGCCACAGTCAGGTCCTGGTCTTGTTTTTGCTGACTGCATAGAGCTTCTCCATATTTGGCTGCAAAGAATATAATCAATCTGATTTCGGTGTTGACCATCTGGTGATGTCCATGTATAGAGTCTTCTCTTGTGTTGTTGGAAGAGGGTGTTTGTTATGACCCGTGCATTTTTTGAGCAAAACTCTATCAGTCTTTGCCCTGCTTCATTCTGTATTCCAAGGCCAAATTTGCCTGTTACTCCAGGTGTTTCTTGACTTCCTATAACTATGATATAGGAAACTTTAAAAAATATAAATAAGAAACACATTAGAAAAATATGGTAAAATTTTTGTTATGTTTTTACCACTATTAAAACAATAGTCAGTCTTTTATGAAAAAAAAAATCTTTTAAGAGCTAAACACACACACGTATGTTAGAACTTATAGGGTATGTCTGTTTCTTTTTTTTCCATAGTGATAGTGGTAGTGTTGGTTGCTGTGTTTTTTTTTTTTATTTTTGCCTAACATGGCTGTTGTTCTCTCTCTGGGACAAAAAATATTATGAAGACATAATAAATGTTCATGTTGTTTTATTAAAACATCCCTTCTGGGCCAAGAATTTATATGTTAGATTTCTATGTTAAATAATGTCAAAAATGAACAATAATAATTTATTTATAGGTAGCAAAAATACTTGCTTCTGGAAAATAGGTCTGCGAGTTAATTAAATTGCTTTCAAATCACAGTCACAGATAACTCATCAAGGTTTACAAGACTCATTGTGCTCTCAAATGCCAAGCTATTATTTAATACAAATTCTGAAACTTAAAACTCTATAAATACCCACCTCCAATTTCTACACTTTAAGATAATGGAAGAATATGTTAAAAAAAATTTTCCCCTATTGCAGTAGACCCTCCAGTTACTTAGTTTTGTTTGATTAATAGGTTTTCTTCGTGGTCTTCTACGAAATTTATAGTCCTTCACTTTCCCCAAACTATTATCCTTAAACTCAGAAATCAGATACAGCAATGATCAATTAAGTAAGGCATTATAATCAGACATATCCTATTGTGGCAGCATATACACATGTATGCACACACACACATACACACAATCACAGTTGCCTCAGTTTTATTAATCATGAGTTTATTGCTTCAATTTGCTCAAGGAAAGATAATATTCTAAGACTTCATAATCACAGGAATTATTGCAGTTAACTTTTAGTTCAGTGTATGTGATTATTCACCACCAAATGGAGCCATAATTTATAGATTCTACAAGATATTAAATGTTAGCTTTGGGACATTAAGATCCAGTTTCACAAAAGGAAAGCCAGGACACATTTTTCTGGTATAGGCCTTATAAATGCTCCAAGAAAAATGCAATTGGTTTACTCCACCATCTATTTTAATGTTGAAAACTCCCAAATACATTAGATCTTCTTTTTGTGTTTAATGACACTGAAAGGATTTGAGGAACACCCTTCTAATAATATACAGTTGAACTAGAGAGATGGAAGAAATGCTGTCTGTCAGTTAGCCACTGTGATAATTCATAATAGCATGGACATACTAGCCTATTTTCCATGTAGAGACTTCTTTGCATAGACTACTTTCCAGTAGTCATGTATGGATGTGAGAGTTGGACTGTAAAGAAAGCTGAGTGCTGAAGAATTGATGCTTTTAAACTGTGATGTTGGATAAGACTCTTGAGAGTCCCTTGGACTGCAAGGATAGCAAACTAGACAATTCTGAAGGAAATCAGTCCTGAATATTCATTGGAAGGAAGGATGCTGAAGATTAAGCTCCATACTTTGGCCATCTGATGCAAAGGGCCAACTCATTAGAAAAGACCCTGTTTCTGGGAAAGATTGAAGGCAGGAGGCTATGGGGATGACAGAGGATAAGGTGGCTAGATGGCATCACCGACTTGATGGACATGAGTTTGAGCAAGGTCTGGGAGTTGGTGATGGACAGGGAAGCCTGGTGTGCTGTAGTCTATGGGGTTGGGAAGAGTCGGACATGACTGAGTAACTAAACTGAACTGAACTGAGCCTACTTTTAACACAACTGAATATCTTTCAACTTCTTTCCCCCTTTCCCCACCTCAAGAATAAATGAAGAAGGGAATGAAAAGAGAACAAAATGTGTTTTTAGGACAAAACCTCTGTTAAAATTTTTGGCCAGCTCCAAGATTGCTGACCCTGAGAAACATAAAGAGTTGCCTTCTAGTTTCTGAGGGAGAGGAGCCCTAATGGTCAAAACTGGAGAAAAATGGTAGCAACAGCCTTAGGGTATAAGAAATAGACCCTTAATATAATTAAAGGAATAAAGAGACTCTAAGACCAGTGGGCACAAGAAGAGAGTGCCTGCAACACTACAGACAGCAGCTTTGTATATACCTGAGTATCAGGGAATGTTCTAAAGGGAATAATTGGAGATAAGTAAAAATGTCCTAAGGATTTATTAATGTTTTATTCTCTTTTTGATTAACTTAATAACACTCATTGCTAATTCATAACTAGAAGTCTAATTCATAACTAGAAGTCTGATTCTGTTCCAGTGTTTCAGTGGCACTAATTATTTCTGGAATTCCCCAATGAGAAATCGCAAATGAAACATCCATGTGGTACTCATTAAACCTACACTTAAAGAGATTTTTTTTTTTTTTTTTTAGCATCAGTGAATCAAGATGCACAGCACAGTGGTTAGAAAACGGCCGTGCACAACAATTGAGTCTCATAAGACTTTGTAATTAAATTTCCTGATCTTTTGTATTGTGAGAAAACAAAAGTTTAAAAAAAATGAACAAACACACAACATATAAAACTTAAAAAATAATAAGGCCTCTTAAAAACAAACTTCAAAGACCTTTTTAAAGAACATTTTTTTCATTATTTGATAACCTGTTTTACTGAACAGAGAGGGAGTTTTCACACTGAAAGGCTTCTGTGAATTCTGTTCTAAAAGATCTGTATTTATCCTACAAAAGTGAGGCATAGATATTTCTTTCAGTAAATGTTCAATAATAAATAATATTACCAAACATCACCCTATACATGAAATATAATTAAGGGAATTCCTTTTGACCTCTAGCTTCTAAATAATGTTGAATATTTTCATAAAAATTTCAATTCTATCCCTATTATTGAAGATTTAAATGTTTGTATTTTAAGATATAATAATCTTTAACCATCTTACATGACTAAGAAAATAGTGTAATCATAGTTTACATTATTAAAAATATTTGATTTGGGGATTTTCCATATCACTTCATGGCAAATAGATGGGAAAACAATGGAAACAGTGAGACTTTATTTTTTGGGGATCCAAAAATCACTGCAGATGTTGACTCCAGCCATGAAATTAAAAGGTGCTTGATCCTTGGAAGAAAAGCTATGACCAACCTAGACAGCATATTAAAAAGCAGAGACATTACTTTGCAAACAAAGGTCCATCTAGTCAAAGCTGTGGTTTTTCCAGTAGTTATATATGGATATGAGAGTTGGACCATAAAGAAAGCTGAGCGCCAAAGAACTGATGCTTTTGAACCATGGTATTGGAGAAGACTCTTGAGAGTCCCTTGGACTGCAAGGAGATCAAACCAGTCCATCCTAAAGGAAATCAGTCCTGAATATTTGTTG
>NW_011494926.1:274006-277933 GCF_000754665.1 Bison bison bison
ATAAGAATTTAAAATTTCTTTTATTTCTTTTTTTCTTTTTTCTCTTTCTTTCATCTACCTATCATCTATCCACAGAAAATTTATTTGGTATTTTTTAACTTTAGTAACATGATTTGAGATCTCTTTATGAAAAGGCACTTTTTAACTGTAAAAGAATTTCCTTATAAGAATATTTTTTGGATGCGTACAGACACATTTATGACATTCAGTTCACTTCAGTCGCTCAGTCGTGTCCGGCTCTTTGCGACCCCATGACCCGCAGCACGCCAGGCCTCCCTGTCTATCACCAACTCCCGAAGCTCACCCAGATTCATGTGCATAGAGTCAGTGATGCCATTCAGCCATCTCATCCTCTGTCCCCTTCTGCTCCTGCCCCCAATCCCTCCCAGTATCAGTATCAATAAGCAAACTCTTTGCATGAGGTGGCCATGATCTTAGTTTTCTGAATGCTGAGCTTTAAGCCAACTTTTTCACTCTCCTCTTTCACTTTCATCAAGAGGCTTTTGAGTTCCTCTTCACTTTCTGCCATAAGGGTGGTGTCATCTGCATATCTGAGGATATTGATATTTCTCCCAGGAATCTTGATTCCATCTTGTGCTTCTTCCAGCCCAGCATTTCTCATGATGTACTCTGCATAGAAGTTAAATAAGCAGGGTGACAATATGCAGCCTTGATGTATTCCCTTTCCTATGTGGAACCAGTCTGTTGGTCTATGTCCAGTCTAATTGTTGCTTCCTGACCTGCATATAGGTTTCTCAAGAGGCAGGTCAAGTGGTCAGGTATTCCCATCTCTTTCAGAATTTTCCACAGTTTACTGTGATCCACACAGTCAAAGGCTTTGGCATAGTCAATAAAGCAGAAATAGATGCTTTTCTGAAACTCTCTTGCTTTTTCCATGATCCAGAGGATGTTGGCAATTTGATCTCTGGTTCCTCTGCCTTTCCTAAAACCAGCTTGAACACCTAGAAGTTCATGGTTCACGTATTGCTGAAGCCTGGCTTGGAGAATTTTGAGCATTACTTTACTAGCATGTGAAATGAGTGCAATGGTGCAGTAATTTGAGCATTCTTTGGCACTGCCTTTCTTTGAGATTGGAATGAAAACTGACCTTTTCCAGTCCTGTGGCCACTGCTGAGTTTTCCAAATTTGCTGGCTATTATGCTATTTATGGAGAAGGCAATGGCAACGCACTCCAGTACTCTTGCCTGGAAAATCCCATGGATGGAGGAGTCTAGTAGGCTGCAGTCCATGGGGTTGCTAGGAGTCGGACGCGACTGAGCAACTTCACTTTCACTTTTCACTTTCATGCATTGGAGAAGGAAATGGCAACCCACTCCAGGGTTCTTGTCTGGAGAATCCCAGGGATGGGGGAGCCTGGTGGGCTGCCGTCTCTGGGGCCGCACAGAGTTGGACACAACTGAAGCGACTTCGTAGTAGTAGTATGCTATTTACGCTATTAGAGTTGTTAATAGGTCAGATCACATAACAATATGATAGAACTGTTGTTTTTGTTGTTCAGTCACTCTTCTGCTGCTGCTAATAAGTGCTATGGTTTTTTCCAGTCATCATGTATGGATGTAAGAGTTGTACTATAGAGAAAGTTGAGCCCTTAAGAACTGATGCTTTTGAACCATGGTGTTGGAGAAGACTCTTGAGAGTCCCTTGGACTGCAAGGGGATCTAACCAGTCCATACTAAAGGAAATCATTCCTTAATATTCATTGGAAGGACTGATGCTGAAGCTGACACTCTAATACTTTGACCACCTGATGCAAAGTACTGACTCTGTAAAAGACCCTGATGCTGGGAAAGATTGAAGGTGGGAAGAGAAGGGGATGACAGGGGATGAGATGGTTGGATGGCATCACTTACTCAATGTAGATGAGTTTGAGTAAACTCCGGGAGTTTGGTGATGGACAGGGAGGCCTGGTGTGCTGCAGTCCATGGTGTTTCAAACAGTTGGACACAACTGAGTGACTGAACTGAACTGAATTGAACTGATCAAGTTTTTAAAATAATTTTTCGTCATTACATGCATCTGTGATATTAGGCCATTCTTAGTTCATATATGGTATATTAAACAGCAGCATTACCCATGAAGTAATAACAGGAAACATTGAGAATTTATTGATGGTGGTGGTTGAGCGCTATTCCAAGATGAATTAGAAATATTAGTTCTTTTACTTCTCATGAAGCTCTGTGGAGTAGGTACTGTTTTTACCACTGTAGAATACAGGCAAGGGAAACAACAGAAAGTTGTGAAACCACATAGTTCTATTGCAGAGGTTTTTTTCTCAGTGAAATATCTTCACCATTTTTCAAGTTTAATATTAAAAAAAAAAAAAAGCATGGACTTTCAATTGTGAGAGCTACAGACAAGCTTTATCCAAATCACCACAGGATTGGATTAAAATACAATTGTGTGGCCCCAAACACAGCCATATGAATCAGTCTTTAAGGTGGGCACCTGTGATCTTTGTTTTAATCAGCTCCCATGTATTCTTGGGATACCTTAAAATTTTAAAACATTACTTTCTTCTATAATTTAAGAATCTTCTTTCATTGTACTATCCAAATCTGCTATCAACTAAGTCACTTCCATGAACTCTTGACTCCATTCATATTTTCTATATGTATGATATTTTTTTTTTTGCTTTTATTGGTCACACTTGAAATTTCCTCTTTATAACTATGTATATTTCCTCTTTATAATTATATTTTAAACGTATTTATAATTTACATATGATTGTATAGAAAAATGTGATATCAAATAATCAGCTTCAATAAGAAAATGTCAGAAAAAAAATTTTTTTCTGCTACTATGGAAACAGCATGATTCAATGGCTGAGAAAAGTTGAGGGTTTAGAGGCTAGCATGACAAGTAGTAAATTTATTATTGAAGGGTCCATGGTAGCCAGGTTTTGATGCATCATCAATTAATTCAGTACAAGAATCTTGAGTTCCCCAGTCTGGTATTTTGGTACAGTAGCTTGAATAGATTAAGATATTCCTTGATGAGACATTGCTCTTTCTTGAGCTTATGGTACAAAATATATACCTCAACAGAATCCAGGTGTTTCCTATGAATATATAATTAAGACAGATTTTCTGTCTCCTTTTTAAATTTATTCCTTCTCCTCCTCTTACTGTTAATACCAATTGCTGCTATCTCTGCCATTTTTTTGTCTTTTTTTTTTGCCTTTTAGCAGCAATATGAGTGTATATTGTACCATCTCTTTGCTTCTGAGAACGTCTTTCTTAGGATCACTACCATACAGCTATGAATTTGTTTATGTTACATATGTTTTGTAGGTATGATGCTGGTTCTGTGATTTTTTTTTTTTCTGGACTTTCATAAAATATGATTCTGTGAGGTGTATATTTTACAAAATAAGACAGTTGTATTACAAGTAAAATTATTTTAAAATTCAGTTAAATTTGAATATCAGATAAACTACAGAATTTTAGTAGAGTTATTTTTGCAAAATGCCATTTATATACTAAAAGTAATTTTGTTGTTTATCTGAAATTTACATTTAACTAGGCTTTTAGACCCCTATTTGCTGAATCTGGCAACTCCTAGGCACATTTGAAAAATGACTTGGTTTCAGTTCAGCTGTGATGATTATACTGCAGCAATGCTGTTTGCAGCAGAAGATGTCTAAGTTGAAGGTTAATAATTAGTATGTATTTAAAATTGGCCTTGGAATAAGGAATGAAGCAGGGCAAAGACTAATAGAGTTTTGCCGAGAAAATGCACTGGTCATAGCAAACACCCTCTTCCAACAACACAAGACTCTACACATGGACATAACCAGATGGTCAACACCGAAATCAGATTGATTATATTCTTTGCGGCCAAAGATGGAGAAGCTCTATACAGTCAGCAAAAACAAGACCAGGAGCTGACTGTGGCTCAGATCATGAA
>NW_011494926.1:278033-278379 GCF_000754665.1 Bison bison bison
GTTCCTCTTCACTTTCTGCCATAAGGGTGGTGTCATCTGCATATCTGAGGATATTGATATTTCTCCCAGGAATCTTGATTCCATCTTGTGCTTCTTTCAGCCCAGCATTTCTCATGATGTACACTGCATAGAAGTTAAATAAGCAGGGTGACAATATGCAGCCTTGATGTATTCCTTTTCCTACGTGGAACCAGTCTGTTGGTCTATGTCCAGTCTAATTGTTGCTTCCTGACCTGCATATAGGTTTCTCAAGAGGCAGGTCAAGTGGTCAGGTATTCCCATCTCTTTCAGAATTTTCCACTAGTTTACTGTGATCCACACAGTCAAAGGCTTTGGCATAGTCAAT
>NW_011494926.1:278479-279137 GCF_000754665.1 Bison bison bison
GGAGCTGACTGTGGCTCAGATCATGAACTCCTTATTGCCAAATTCAGACTTAAATTGAAGAAAGTAGGGAAAACCACTAGACCATTCAGGTGTAACCGAAATCAAATCCCTTATGATTATACAGTGGAAATGAGAAATAGATTTAAGGGCCTAGATCTGATAGAGTGCCTGATGAACTATGGAATGAGGTTCGTAACATTATACAAGAGACAGGGATCAAGACCGTCCCATGGAAAAGAAATGCAAAAAAGCAAAATGGCTGTCTGGGAAGGCCTTACAAATAGCTGTGAAAAGAAGAGAAGTGAAAAGCAAAGGAGAAAAGGAAAGATATAAGCATCTGAATGCAGAGTTCCAAAGAAAGGCAAGAAAAGATGCGAAAGGCTTCCTCAGCAATCAATGCAAAGAAATAGAGGAAAACACCAGAATGGGAAAGACTAGAGGTCTCTTCAAGAAAATTAGAAATACCAAGGGAACATTTCATGCAAAGATGGGCTCGATAAAGGACAGAAATGGTATGGATGTTAAAGAAGCAGAAGATATTACGAAGAGGTGGCAAGAATACACAGAAGAACTGTACAAAAAAGACCTTCACGACCCAGATAATCACGATGGTGTGATCACTGACCTAGAGCCAGACATCCTGGAATGTGATTCAAGT
>NW_011494926.1:279365-291537 GCF_000754665.1 Bison bison bison
AATTAGAAATACCAAGGGAACATTTCATGCAAAGATGGGCTCGATAAAGGACAGAAATGGTATGGATGTAAAAGAAGCAGAAGATATTGCGAAGAGGTGGCAAGAATACACAGAAGAACTGTACAAAAAAGACCTTCACGACCCAGATAATCACGATGGTGTGATCACTGACCTAGAGCCAGACATCCTGGAATGTGATTCAAGTGGGCCTTAGAAAGCATCACTACGAGCAAAGCTAGTGGAGGTGATGTAATTCCAGTTGAGCTATTCCAAATCCTGAAAGATGATGCTGTAAAAGTGCTGCACTCAATATGCCAGCAAATTTGGAAAACTCAGCAGTGGCCACAGGACTGGAAAAGGTCAGTTTTCATTCCAATCCCAAAGAAAGGCAATGCCAAAGAAAGCTCAAACTACTGCACAATTACACTCATCTCACATGCTAGTAAAGTAATTCTCAAAATTCTCCAAGCCAGGCTTCAGCAACTTCCTGATATTCAAGCTGATTTTAGAAAGGGCAGAGGAACCAGAGATCAAATTGCCAACATCCGCTGGATCATGGAAAAAGCAAGAGAGCTCCCTAAAAACATCTATTTCTGCTTTATTGACTATGCCAAAGCCTTTGACTGTGTGAATCACAATAAACTGTGGAAAATTCTGAAAGAGATGGGAATACCAGACCACCTGACCTGCCTCTTGAGAAATCTGTATGAGGTCAGGAAGCAACAATTAGAACTGGACATGGAACAACAGACTAGTTCCAAATAGGAAAAGGAGTATGTCAAGGCTGTATATGTCACCCTGCTTATTTAACTTATCTGCAGAGTACATCATGAGAAGCCCTGGGCTGGAAGAAACACAAGCTGGAATCAAGATTGCCAGGAGAAATATCAATAACCTCAGATATGCAGATGACACCACCCTTATGGCAGAAAGTGAAGAGGAACTAAAAAACCTCTTGATGAACGTGAAAGTGGAGAGTGAAAAAGTTGGCTTAAAGCTCAACATTTGGAAAATGAAGATCACGGCACCAGGTCCCAGCACTTCATGGGAAATAGATGGGGAAATAGTGAAAACAGTGTCAGACTTTACATTTTTGGGCTCCCAAATCACTGCAGATGGTGACTGCAGTCATGAAATTAAAAGATGCTTACTCCTTGGAAGGAAAGTTATGACCAAACTAGATAGCATATTCAAAAGCAGAGACATTACTTTGCCAACAAAGGTCCGTCTAGTCAAGGCTATGGTTTCTCCTGTGGTCATGTATGGATGTGAGAGTTGGACTGTGAAGAAGGGTGAGCACCGAAGAATTGATGCTTTTGAACTGTGGTGTTGGAGAAGACTCTTGAGAGTCCTTTGGACTGCAAGGACATCCAACCAGTCCATTCTTAAGGAGATCAGCCCTGGGATTTCTTTGAAGGGAATAATGCTAAAGCTGAAACTCCAGTACTTTGGCCACCTCATGCGAAAAGCTGACTCATTTGAAAAGACTCTGATGCTGGAAGGGATTGGGGGTAGGAGGAGAAGGGGACGACAGAGGATGAAATGGCTGGATGGCATCACTGACTCGATGGATGGAGTCTGAGTGAACTCCTGAAGATGGTGATAGACAGGGAGGCCTGGCGTTTGCGATTCATGGGGGTCCCAAAGAGTCGGACATGACTGAGCGACTGAACTGAACTGAAAATTTTCCTATTGAAAAGCCAACCATTATTTTCCCCCTCTGGAAATTTAATTCTTGTAGTTACACATGCTATTTATCCTTTACTCAAATTTGGATTTGTTTTAAGAAGTCTATATAATTTAGCCAATTTTCATTCTAGTATATGGAGCTCACTGCACAACTCAATTTTGCTCTATTGCAAAGATAGAGATTTCATTTATTAATATGAATATTGGTGGTAGGAATTTCCAAGTTATCTAATTAACCTGGGCAGATAATAACAGTAGTATATTACCTGATCATCTTCTAGTTTATATGTATGTTTTCAATTTTTCAAATATTTAGAAGAGAATAAAAGGCATGAACATTCTCTCATACAATAAAGAAAGTGAAAGGAAAGTGAAACTGAAATAAGATATGTTGTAGGGATGATCTTAAAAGGAATAGGAGACACTAGATTTTAAGTGCTATAATAAACAAAAATATAGTTGGATGTGAAGAAATAAATTTTTTATACCTTCTATTTTTGCTGTGTTGTGGAAAATAAGATGGTCTAAGAAGTTGTGAGGAACACAGAGAAGGTTCAGAAAAGGAATTATGGAGACATGGAAAGCTCTCAACTGATAAAAATATCTTGATTTTCAGTGAAACAGTAACGTGCAAATGAAGTCATGAGCTATGAATTTACTGTAATTTCATTCTATAAATTTTTGAAATTATTTTCAGCAATTAATAGAGGCAGGGGGAGATTAATTGAAATAATTTGACACTTGAACATAAAAGTCAGTGAGAAAGCATGAGGATTAATATCATTGCCATGGTTTTGAGCGTGGGTATAAACTAGGTTGACATATATGTAAAGTCTGCAGGAAGTTGAAAGATAAATATCAAGTTAAACAATAACTATATCTGAGGCATCTTTATGAAGTTGACTAACAAGTATAATGATAACAGATTGATTCAAATGAAATGTGGAAGATATATAAATGAAGAATGGAATAACCAAATACGAAATAGTCTGTGTGAATACAATTGCTAGACTCTGATGACAAGTATGTGACATTGGTGAAGTATCACATAATAATTAGACACCTGCTTAGGATTTATAAAATTATTTTAGCCCAACATTTTCCCCAGAAACAAATGAAAAGGTGAGAGTTACTTGGGCTTCAAGTTTTATAATGATTTGTTTCATTTTTTTACTTCAGTTTATGTACACAAAACTTTTACTATGACTCCTTGGTGGTTCAGATGTTTAAGAAGAATGTGCCTGCAATGCAGGAGACCTGGGTTAGATCCCTGGGTCAGGAAGATCCCCTGGAGGAAGGAATGCCAATGCAACAGTATTCTTGCCTAAAGAATTCCACGGACAGAGGAGCCTGATGGGCTATATAGTCCAGTGGGTCACAAAGAGTTGGACATGACTGAGCATCTAACATGTTCATACATTTTGTACTTTGGATGCTGTTTGTTTGAACTGTCTTCCATGCAAGCAAATGCAGTTGATTATTCCAGATACACTTTCTGCCAAATGCCAAGTATCTGTTTTTTATTGGCCTTTAATTTTGTATAAACCACAAGTTGAGTCTTAATAGTTTTCTACAACCTAGTTTGTATAAATACTTTTAACTGCCACTCTTTGCCCTGTAATAAAGAGGATTAAAGATTTCACCAAGGTCATCTCCACCTTGTTCAGTTGTCAATATATATTTTATGAGGATGATTTTTGGTCACACCTCAGTGCTTTATTAAATCTAGTCTCATTTTTACTTATCCATGATGGAATAATCATTATTATTATTATTATTAATAATTGAACTCAGATACAGAAAGTAGAATGGTAGTTGTCAGGGGCAGGGGAGTGGGGGAAGTAGGCAGGTGATGATCAAAGGATACAAAATTTCATTTATAAAATGATAAGTTCTGGGATATAATGTACAGCATGGTGACTACACTTAATAACACTGTATTATGACCTTAAATTTTGCTAAGAGAGTAGATCTTAAGCCTTTTCACCTCACACATAAAAGCAGTAACTTTGTGAAGTAATGGTTGTATAATTAACTTGATTGCAGTAATCATTTCACCATCTATATGTATATCAAGACATTGTATACCTTTAATAGTCACAGTTTTCTCAATTATACAGCAATAAACCTCAGAAAAACACAAATAAAATATCTGTTGAAGAAAAATGATCAAGGAAAATGTAATTGATCTCATTGTCAGATGTAGCCTCCTTATCAGTTTTAAATATCATTCTCTCATCTGTTTTATGTGTATTAACTGATTTCCTCAGGCTTGTGCATTATGCTTTTCTCTGACATATAAGACTCATCTACTTGATATTTCATGCTAAAAATGCAGCACAATCTGTTTCTTTCCTTTTCATGCTTTCCTTTTAATTGTGTGAGTCTTATAAGTGTTGTAGTGTGTGACGGTCCTCCTTTTACTTGTTGCATAAATACTCAGTATCAGACAAGTCTTTAAAGTAGTTAAAATTTTTCCTATATTCCATAATATAATTATCTTAGATTGTGAAATATCTCTTTGGGCTCAAAATTCAAAATAAAATTCTTGTAAGGTTTTGTCTACAGGAGATTCATTTTACATTTTACATATTATCTGCAAGAGATAATTGATCAGAATTATAATTCCACTTCTTCTTTATTCCTGGGGGCAGGAATAAGGAATAGAGGATGAAATTTGTTGTAAAGAGATTAATGACTGAGGAAGATTCTCTTTTTGGCACAGTGTGTGTATATGTCTATATGTGTGTGTGTATGTGAATCTTTTGAGAATTCTTTATTAATCTCAGGTCTGTTAAAAACAGTTATATGTTAATTCTTCTAAATATTATGTCACTTTCCTCAGAATGATAGATAATCAACTGAAGTACTTGAAGCACCCTGTCATCTTACAAATGTGAGCTGTAGCCAGATAATCTGTCACCTCCAAGTATTTTATTTTCTCCTACTTCCTCTTGCTTATCTATTTATTTTTCTAACCATAGATTCACTGGGCACAAAAAAAGTGTCATTTTCATCAAGGTGGATTTTAAAACAGCTTATTGGTCAAACTTTTATTTTTTTTTAAGTGGGTTTTTCTGCCCAAATTCCCTCTTGAGCCAAAAAAAAAATTATAAACTATATTTACGTGTGCTTAGTAGATAATATTTAAACCTTGCAAAGTAAAGAAGTGCATTATTTACTTACCAAGCATGAGGAGAATGAGATATATACATAGTAACATCCAGATTAATGAAGTCTTTTCTCTATTAACAGTAAGAAGTCATTCCTTGTCAAGCAAGTATGCTTAATATGACTTTGCTAGCTTTTGAGAACTAAGGTTTCATTTTATAATATGTTCTGGAAATTTTATGCTATTAATAATTTTTCCATATATATTAGATATTTGATGATTTTATAGCATGGAAAAATGCTTTTCTAAACTCCCTATTGTGAGTATATTATAATGCAATCAATAATTCAAAATTATATGTGATTTTTTTTGATTTGCTTCAAACTCATCTTAATATATGGAAATTCTAAAGATGCTTCTCTAACTATACCAGAAACTGAATGATTTTTTGATGAGGATAGTTTAATCAAAAGTTTTCTAAATATAAGTAAAACAGAAAATATTCGCAAGTAACATTTTGTTATTTTATAAAAATAGTTTTACAAAACTCTTTGACAAAGTAAATGGAACCACATGTCTTATCTTTATTAGTATTAAGTAAAGAATCTTTATTTTAAAAAAGGCAAAAATCAGAAAAGGGAAAAGTGAGGAATGTATTAGATACCTGTGAAATATTGTACATATAAATACACACATACATATTCACATGTATGCATTTATATAAATACTTAAGTATCTCCCTAAAGCTAAAAGTCATAAAAAATTAAAATAATATGTACAGATTATCAAAACTGTGCTTGTACAAAAGTTTAATTATGATGTTTGTTGTATCAACATAAATTTTAACAAGGTAGCGAACAGTGTGAATTTTGAATTAATTTTATTTCATTTTTAAATGAATTTATTCTTTAAAAGTCAATTTCGCTAAAAATACTCCTCAACCATATCTTTTTATGTACCGTCACTTTATTGATATGAATGTATCTACCCAATGAAGCTTAAATAAAGCAGCACAAAATACCTTATATTGCACTGTTTCCCTTTGAAACTGTTTGTCACATGTAAGGTGTTTTCAGCGTAGAATTCAGTGACTTGAGTACGCAATAAAATAGATGACCTATATAGTCCACTTTATTATTATCTTTACAAGAAGTTTCTTTTTATTTTCTAGTAGAGCTATAGCCTTATAAGATAAACCTCATAGAGATATTGGTATACAAAATACATTACAAGGTCTAACATACATAGCTTATTACTTATTAACGTACATAACTTAAAAGAAGCTTATTTAGGAAAATAATTAATAAACATTTTAAGATGGGGAAATATAGAAGTTAGGCACATTTAGAAGTTAGACACAAAAGACTATGATCTGCTTAGTCTGAATTAAAAGTTATGACTATTTAAAGAAAAGAAAGATTTTTGGAGAACTTTGCAGTATTGAAACATCTTATGATTACATTGGGATTATAAAATTATAAAATATGAAATACATTAGAGTCATACAGGAGGTCCTAAACTTTTTTTAATATAAATTTATTTATTTTAATTGGAGGCTAATTACTTTACAATATTGTATTAGTTTTGCCATACATCAACATGAATCTGCCACAGGTATACACATGTTCCCCATCCTAAACCCCCCTCCCACCTCCCTCCCATACCATCCCTCTGGGTCATCCCAGTGCATCAGCCCCAAGCATCCTATATCATGCATTGAACCAGGACTGGCGATTCATTTCATATATGATATTATACATGTTTCAGTGACATTTTCCCAAATCATCCCACCCTCTCCCTCTCCCACAGAGTCCAAAAGACTGTTCTATACATCTGTGTCTCTTTTGCTGTCTTGCATACAGGGTTATCATTACCATCTTTCTAAATTGCATATATATGCGTTAGTATACTGTATTGGTGTTTTTCTTTCTGGCTTACTTCACTTTGTATAATAGGCTCCAGTTCCATCCACCTCATTAGAACTGATTCAAATGTATTCTTTTTAATGGCTGAGTAATATTCCATTGTGTATATGTACCACAGCTTTCTTATCCATTCATCTGCTGATGGACATCTAGGTTGCTTCCATGTCCTGGCTATTATAAGCAGTGCTGTGATGAACATCAGGGTACATGTGTCTCTTTCCCTTCTGGTTTCCTCAGTGTGTATGCCCAATAGTGGGATTGCTGGGTCATAAGGCAGTTCTATTTCCAGTGTTTTAAGGAATCTCCACACTGTTCTCCATAGTGGCTGTACTAGTTTGCATTCCCAACAACAGTGTAAGAGGGTTCCCTTTTCTCCACACTCTCTCCAGCATTTACTGCTTGTAGACTTTTGGATAGCAGCCATTCTGACGTGAAATGATACCTCATTGTGGTTTTGATTTGCATTTCTCTGATAAATGAGTGATGTTCAGCATCTTTTCATGTGTTTTAGCCACCTGTATGTCTTCTTTTGAGAAATGTCTATTTAGTTATTTTGCCCATTTTTTGATTGAGTCGTTTATTTTTCTGGAACTGAGCTGCAGGAGTTGCTTGTATATTTTTGAGATTAGTTCTTTACTTAATCTGCTAAAATTAATCTGTTGGATCATAGAAAAAGCAAGCGAATTCCAGAAAAATATTTATTTCTGCTCTTGAATGCAGTAAAGACTTTGACTGTGTGGATCACAACAAACTCAAAAATTCTTAAAAAGATGGGAATATCAGACCACCTTACCTACCTCCTGAGAAACTTGTATGCATATCAAGAAGCAACAGCTAGAACAGGACATGCAACACAAACTGGTTCCAAATTAAGAAAGGAGTATATCAAGGCTGTATATTGTCACCCTCCTTATATAACTTCTAAGCAGAGTACATCATGAGAAATGCTGGGCTGGATGAAGCACAAGTAGAATCAAAGATTGCCGGGAGAAACAGCAATAACCTCAGATCTGCAGATGACACCACCCTTATGGCAGAAAGCAGGGAGGGACTAAAGAGTCACTTGATGAAGTTGAAAGAGGAGAGTGAAAATGCTAGCTTAAAACTCAACATTCAGAAAACTAAGATCATGGCATCTGGTCCCATCACTTCATGGGAGATAGATGGGGAAACAGCGGAAATAGTGACAGACTGTATTTTATTCAGCTCCCAAATCAGTGAAGATAGTGACTGCAGCCATGAAATTAAAAGACACTTGCTCCTTGGAAGAAAAGCTATGAGCAACCTAGACATCATATTAAAAAGCGAAGACATTACTAGATGTCCATCTAGTCAAAGCTATTATTTTTCCAGTTGTCATGTATGGATCTGAGAATTGGATCATAAAGAAGGCTGAGTGCCGAAGAATTGATGCTTTTGAACTTGTGTTGAAGAAGACTTTTGAGAGTCCTTTGGACAGCAAGGAGATCAAACCAGTCAATCAAACCTGAATATTCCTTGGAAGGACTGATGCTGAAACTGAAATTCCAATACTTTGGCCACCTGAAGCAAAGAGCCAAGTCTTTAGAAAAACCCTGATGCTGGGAATGATTAAAGACAGGAGGAGAAGGGGATAACTGAGGTCAAGATAATTGTATGGCGCCACTGACTCAATGGACATGAGTTTGAGCAAGCTCCAGGCATTGGTGAAGGACAGGGAAGCCTAGTGCGTGCTGCAGTGCGGTTGCAAAGAGTCGGACATGACGGAGCGACTGAACAATAGCAAAGGTTAATCTTACTGTCAAAGTTAACTTTACTAATATATCACTTCTGAACTTTTTGGCTAAGATCAAGTGTACTTTACTAATACAGAAAACCTTTTATTCTTCATTATATAAACAGTTTTTGGTGATATAAAATGCTGTATACAGAAATTGACAACAATGATTATACTTTTACACATTACTTTTTAAAGTACCTAATAAGATTAATAATTTTTTTCTTTGTTTAATTTTGTTTTTCAATTGGAGGATAATTGCTGTACAATATTGTGTTGGTTTCTGATGTACATCAGAATGAATCAACCAGGATTATACACTCCCACCTCCCACCCCATCCCACCCCTCTAGGTTGTCCCAGAGTTTCCAGATTCAAATTCCCTGGATCTGGATAAATAACTTTGGATCTGGCTGTTTCATTAAACATTTGATAATGATAAGGCCTTGTGTCTGTGTGTGTATGTGTATGTATTTCTTTTTTTAAACAATAGGTAGTAATATATGTAGGAAACAATTGTATATATGCCATTGCAATTTAAATTGAAATATATACTTGTTGGTACAAGTTAGTTTGTGCTTTGAATAATGTAAAGGCAAAATAATAAAAATAGTGCTATTAAAAAACTAATCATGATAATTCAATGTAGTTACCAATATTCTTCAATAATTTTGCTCACCATTATGTTGTTATTAAATGCTATTTGAAGAAATGACTTTAAAAAATAATACCACCAATTATTAGATCAATAATTAAGTGAAAAATAATTGGCTAAAATGAAACACACAAAAAATAGAATAAACAAACAGTGTTAATTTACTTGTATGTTGGCTAGCATTCCAATGTAATGCTTCTAAATAAAGCATTTATTATATTCTTAATAAACGTGTATCAAATTCATGAAGTTTAAAAGATTATTATTATTAAAGAAGTAAGATCTATAGTTAATGCTAACTCTAAATATAATTAGAATTCATCTTCTGGTCTGCATAAAAGTAACAGAAGATGCTGTTCTGTTCCAACAGGTAAAAAACTTTTATCAATGTTTTATAATTTCCAGTGTACAGATCTTTCACCTTGTTGGCTAAATTTATTTCTAAGTATTACAGCATTTTAGTGTTTTTGATACTATAAAACAGGGGATCATTTTCTTTATTCCTCTATCTGAAAAGTTTGTTGTTTGTTTGTAGGAGAGAAGCTGCTTCTAGTATACTGATTTTGAATCCTGCATCTTTATTTGTATTCACTTATTAGCTCTAGAAGATTTTAGATTGAGTGTTAGGCTTTTCTATATATAAGAGCATGTCACCTGCAAATACAAATTTTACTTCTCCCTTTCTGTTTTGTGTAACATTTATCTATCTTTTTGCCTGGTTGTTTTCACTAGGCTATCCAGTATTTTTTTGAATAAGAATGGTAAGAGTATACATCCTTGTCATTTTCCTGATCTCAGGGGAAAAGCTTTCAAACTTTGACCTCTAAGTATGAAAATGAAAGTTGCTTAGTTATGTCTGACTCTTTATGACACCATTGACTGTAGTCTGCCAGGCTCCTCTGTCCATGGAATTCTCTAGGCTGAAATACTTGAGTGGGTAGCTGTTCTCTTCTCCAGGGAATCTTCCCAACCCAGGGATCAAACCCAGATCTTCCACTGCAGGCAGATTTTTTACCAGCTGAATCACCAGGGAAGCCCAAGAATAGTGGAGTAGGTAGTCTAACCTTTCTCCAGTGGATCTTCCCAACGCAGGAGTTGAACAGGGTCTTCTGCATCACAGGTGGATTCTTTACCAGCTGAGCTATGTGATCTTTCAATAAAAGATTGCTGGAAATAAATGTTGCTGGAAAAATTGAATACTCACATGCATAAGAATGAAACTGTAATTCTACTTGATGCCACTGACAAAAAAAAAATTAACTCAGACTTGATTAAAGAAACCATAAAATTCCTAGAGAAAACCATAGGGAAAAAGCATATTAACATTGGCCTTATTAAGTTTATAGTCATGGCAACCAAAGTACAAGCAACAAACACAGAAAAAACAAGTAGGACTACATCAAACTAAAATGCTTTTATACAGCCAATAAAACAATCAACAAAATGAAAAGGGAACCTATAGAATGGGAGAAAATAATTGCAAACCACGTATGTGATAAGGGGTTAATATTCAAAATATGTAAGGCACTCATACAAGTCAATAATAACCACAAAAATTCAATTAAAAATAGGCAAAAGATCTGAATAGCAATTTTCCAAAGAAGATAGTCAAAAGGTGTTCAATTTCATTAATCATTAGAGAAATGTAATTCAAAACTGCAATGAGCTAACACCTCCCACTTTTTAGAATGCCTATTTTAAAAAGAGATAACAAGCACTAGTGAGGATGTGAGAGAAAAAAGGGAACCCTACTGTTTGTGGGAATGGAAGCTGGTTGTCACTATGGAGAATAAGGTGGCGCTAGTGGTAAAGAACCCTCCTGCCAATGGAGGAGACATAAGACATGCAGGTTCAATCCTTGGGTCAGGAAGATCCGTTCAGAAGGAAATGTCAACCCGCTCGATATTCTTGCCCGGAAAATCCCATGGAAAGAGGAGCCTAGGAAGCTACAGTCCATAGGGTCACAAAGACTCTTGACATGACTGAAGCAACTTAGCATGCACGCATGGAAAACAATATAGAATTTCATCAAAAAATTAAAAATGAGACTAGTTGAGTTCAGTCACTCAGTCGTGTCTCTTTGCAACCCCATGGACTGCAGTGTGCCAGGCTTCCCTGTCCATCACCAACTCCCGAAGCTTACTCAAACTCATGTCCATTGAGTTGGTGATGCCATCCAACCATCTCATCCTCTATCATCCTCTTTTCCTCCCACCTTCAATCATTCATAGCATCAGGGTCTTTTTCAATGAGTCAGTTCTTTGCATCAGGTGGCCAAAGTATTGGAGTTTCAGCTTCAGTATCAGTCCTTCCAATGAATATTCAGGACTGGTTTCCTTTAGGATGGACTGGTTGGATCTCCTTGCAGTGCAAGGGATGCTCAAGAGTCTTCTCCAATGCCACAGATCAAAGGCATCAATTCTTCGGGCACTCAGCTTTCTTTATAGTCCAACTCTCACATCCATACATGACTACTGGAAAAACCAAAGCTTTGACTAAACTGACCTTTGTTGCCAAAGTAATGTCTTTGCTTTGTAATATGCTGTCTAGGTTGGTCATAACTTTTCTTCCAAGGAGCAAGTGCCTTTTAATTTCATGGCTGCAGTCACCATCTGCAGTGATTTTGTACCCCGAAAAAGTAGAATCTGCCACTATTTCCATTGTCTCCCTATCTATTTGCATGAAGTGATGGGACCAGATGCCATGATCTTAGTTTTCTGAATGTTGAGCTTTAAGCCAACTTTTTCACTCTCCTCTTTCACTTTCATCAAGAGGCTCTTTAGTTCTTCTTCACTTTCTGCCATAAGTGTGATGTCATCTGCATATGAGATTATTGATATTTCTCCCAGAAATCTTGATTCCAGCTTGTGCTTCATCCAGTCCAGCATTTCTCATTATGTATGTTCTTTGCATATAGGGTTAAATAAGCAGAGTGACAATATACAGCCTTGACGTACTCCTTTTCCTGTTTGGAATCAGTCTGTTGTTCCATGTCCAGTTCTGACTGTTGCTTTTTGACCTGCATACAGATTTCTC
>NW_011494926.1:291637-292018 GCF_000754665.1 Bison bison bison
CTGAAGTGTGAGGAACCAACTGGACTGACAAAAGGCAGATGTATTGGTTATTAATTGGTCTGGGACTCCACCTATTCATCTTATTTGGAATAGTGCTTTACTCTCTACCCCAGAGTGGACTTGTATCCAAAAACTCTCTCTGCTTTGCCTACTTCTTCATAGTTCCTGTTTTTTGGAGTCTCTTCCTACTGTGATCAACTTAGTTATGAAAACAGTGTATTTTTGCCTTACAGTTCTGTTAAGTTGTAAAATCCCCTCCTCATCTAAGAGTCAGGATGATCGTTCTGAATGTATGGAGTCTTTCTACTATGAGGGTAAATGGCCCAAGGATTCACTGAGTACACATACAAACTAACCACATGTTATAGTTCAGCTTTCCCA
>NW_011494926.1:292118-293726 GCF_000754665.1 Bison bison bison
AAAGGCTTTGGAGTATTCAATAAAGCAGAAGTAGATGTTTTTATGGAACTCTCTTGCTTTTTTGATGATCCAGCAGATGTTGGCAATTTGACCTCTGGTTCCTCTGCCTTTTCTAAATCCACTTGAACGTCTGGAAGTTCACAGTTCACATACTGTTGAAGCCTGGCTTGGAGAACTACCATATGTTCCTGTAATTCCACCTCAGGGTATATACCCAAAAGAAATGAAATCACAGTGACAAAGAGCTATTTGCACCTCAGCATTCAATGCAACATTATTTATGATTGCCAAAACATGGAAACAGTGTCCAACAACATATGAATGGATAAAGAACATGTAGTTGTATATACAATGCAATTCAGCCATATAAAATAAGGAAGTTCTGCTGTTTGTGACAACATGGATGAATCTTCAGGGCATTAGTTAAGTGAACTAAGTCAGAGAAGGACAATACTGTCTTATCCACTTACATGTGGAATCTAAAGGAAACAATCCTTCAGAGACAGAGGACAGCTGTTGGTTGACAAAGGATGAGAAGTAGATAAAATTAATATAGTCAGAAGGTATTGATGCAAAAGCCCAGTTTTAAGATAAATAAGTTCTGAGAATATAATGCACAGCATTGTAGTTATAATTAATAATACTATACTATATACTTGAAATTTGCAAGAGGATAATTTTAAAACTTATCACCACACATAAAAAATCACAACTACTTGAGGTAATGGTTGTATAGTCACCACTTTTTAAAGTCTCAGATTAAATTTTAATTAAACTATTGCATCAGAAAAAATCTGAAAAACTACATTATATCAAAATAACTAATGGCTCACTATTAACAGAAAACTTATAAAGAAAAATTCTCTAAGCAAGAGATTTAATTTTAATACTTACTACTGTTCCAAATTAATGTTACAAGTTGCTACATTTGCCTCTCCTTACAGGTAATTTCCTAAAATAAGACACCAGTATATCTACCATTCTCTGCTGTCAATGGAAGTTTAATTAAGCAGCTTGATTGTATGTCTGAAGAAATAATTAATTGAGTTAATATGGAAATGGAATGAAAATTTCCATAGAAGTTATGGTTATTGAGGGAGAAACATGGTGAGTAAGTGATGCAGGCTTCTGGAAGAGGAAGACTCATAAGGGGGAAGGTGGTGAGTACAGATGTTTGGAGGTCTATATGAATAAAATTGATACATTCAGTTTAAAATCTGCTTTCTTTGAAGTATTTCCTTGGCTAGCAGCTATGGTTTTGTATAAATAAAACTATTTGAATGAGAAGGATTGGGTTCAGTTCTAAACTCTGCCAATTTCTAGATGCTTGATCTATGAAAAAGTCACAAACTTTCCATTGTCTTGCTTGTCATATTTTCTTTTATTTATTTATTTATTTTGGAGGTTAATTACTTTACTATATTGTATTGGTTTTGCCATACATCAACATGAATCTGCCACAGGTATACACGTGTTCCCCATCCTGAACCCCCCTCCCACCTCCCTCCCCATACCATCCTTCTGGATCGTCTCAGTGCACCAGCCCCAAGCATCCAGTGTCATGCATCAAACCTGGACTGGAAATTTGTTTCATATATGATATTATAC
>NW_011494926.1:293826-299032 GCF_000754665.1 Bison bison bison
GGTTTTGCCATACATCAACATGAATCTGCCACAGGTATACACGTGTTCCCCATCCTGAACCCCCCTCCCACCTCCCTCCCCATACCATCCCTCTGGGTCATCCCAGTGCATCAGCCCCAAGCATCCTATATCATGCATTGAACCAGGACTGGCGATTCATTTCATATATGATATTATACATGTTTCAATGACATTCTCCCAAATCATCCCACCCTCTCCCTCTCCCACAGAGTCCAAAAGACTGTTCAATACATCTGTGTCTCTTTTGCTGTCTCGCATACAGGGTTATCATTACCATCTTTCTAAATTCCATATATATGCGTTAGTATACTGTATTGGTGTTTTTCTTTCTGGCTTACTTCACTCCGTATAATAGGCTCCAGTTTCATCCACCTCATTAGAACTGATTCAAATGTATTCTTTTTAATGGCTATGTAATACTCCATTGTGGATATATACCACTTCTTTCTGATCCATTCATCTGCTGATGGACATCTAGGTTGCTTCCATGTCCTGGCTATTATAAGCAGTGCTGTGATGAACATCAGGGTACATGTGTCTCTTTCAATTCTGGTTTCCTCAGTGTGTATGCCCAGCAGTGGGATTGCTGGATCATAAGACAGTTCTATTTCCAGTGTTTTAAGGAATCTCCACACTGTTCTCCATAGTGGCTGTACTAGTTTGCATTCCCACCAACAGTGTAAGAGGGGTCCCTTTTCTCCACACTCTCTCCAGCATTTACTGCTTGTAGACTTTTGGATCACAGCCATTCTGACTGGCATGAAATGATACCTCATTGTGGTTTTGATTTGCATTTCTCTGATAATGAGTGATGTTGAGCATCTTTTCATGTGTTTGTAAACATCTGTATGTCTTTGGAGAAATGTCTACTTAGTTCTTTGGCCAATTTTTTGTTGGGTTGTTTATTTTTCTGGAATTGAGATGCAGGAGTTGCTTGTATATTTTTGAGATTAATTCTTTGTCAGTTGCTTCATTTGCTATTATTTTCTCCCATTCTGAAGGCTGTCTTTTCACCTTGCTTGTAGTTCCTTTGTGGTGCAGAAGCTTTTAAGTTGATTAGGTCCCATTTGTTTATATTTGCTTTTATTTCCAATATTCTGGGAGGTGGGTCACAGAGGATCCTGCTGTGGTGTATGTCGGAGAGTGTTTTCCCTATGTTCTCCTCTAGGAGTTTTATAGTTTCTGGTCTTATGTTTAGATCTTTAATCCATTTTGAGTTTATTTTTGCGTATGGTGTTAGAAAGTGTTCTAGTTTATTTCTTTTACAAGTGGTTGTCATATTTTCAAAACAGAGTTAGTAATAATATCTCACAGAGTTTTCATGAAGAAAAACAAGATAATTTATATTGCATCTAATGATTATTATTACTATTTTGCTGCAGTGATTATTACTAAGACAACAGTTGGATGACTGATGACTGGTATTTACCCAAATATAATTCATTCATACCAGTTCTCTGGATTACGTTTTTAATTTAAAAAGCATTAAAAAAATCAAGCCACAGTGGAGTATTTGGAACACATTATAGAAATCAAAATGGAAATGGCACTCTAACTATTAATTATATCATTAAAGTTAATAGCATGGGATATGATGGGGAAAGCTCTGATAGGGCTAAGAAGAGCTTTTAGTGCTGGAGCAAAAAAGAGCCAAGATTATCTAATGCCAAAAAAGCAAAAGGAACAAAAGAAATTAAACTGAACTAAACCAAGAGCTACCATTTAAAGAAGCATGTGCAGTTTTGGAGCTAGGAAGCACTTGTCCCATGAACAATTATGATTTTTGAGACAATGGTTATTTCCTAGCTGATATTCTTTAGTGCCACACTCCAGGCAATGTAAAGTATTGTAATTCAAACACTGATTCACATTTAAGTTATGCTTTTTTTATATTCCAGCATATCTATAAATAGACAGTGATATTTAAGTATCCCAATTCTTCACTTAATAATAAGACTTAAGGAATTGTGTCTTTTAATAATATTATACACTCAAAGATTAAGTAGATCCTCAAAATCAATCCAAAACTTTCTCCATAAACCTTATAATGTCAGAACATCCTATAAAATATATTAATCCTGTGACTTTTCATTAAAAAGGAAAATGAATGTTAAAAAAAACTCAAACACACCAGATAAATATGTATCATTTACATAGATATGAATTTTAGAATAATTTTGCAAAGCCTATTTAGATATGAAAACATTAATGTTGGTGGAAAACAAAAGTTAGAAACAAAAAAATAGCTTTTTGATTTTAATAAGATACAAATGTACTGTTTTATGTACTCATGTTCAATTTTATGAAGTTAAAAGAAGTCAGTACTCTGGGCCTTCCACTGGTGCTAATGGTGAAGAAGGCAATGGCACCCAATTCCAGTACTCTTGCCTGGAGAATCCCATGGATGAAGGAGCCTGGTAGGCTGCAGTCCATGGGGTCGCTAAGAGTCAGGCACAACTGAGTGATTTACTTTCACTTTTCACTTTCATGCATTGGAGAAGGAAATGGCAACCCACTCCAGTGTTCTTGCCTGGAGAATCCCAGGGATGGGGAAGCCTGGTGGGCTGCTGTCTATGGGGTCTCACAGAGTCGGGCATGACTGAAGTGACTTAGCAGAAATGGTGAAGAACCCATCTGCCAATGCAGGAGACATGGGCTCAATCATGGATTGAGAACATCTCCTGGAGGAGGCCTTGGCATCCCACTCCAGTATTCTTGCCTGGAAAATCCCATGGTCAGAGAAGCCTGACAGGCTACAGTCCATAGGATCACATAAAGTTGGACATGACTGAAGCAACTTAGCATGCACAAATGCACTCTGCCACAAGGGTAAATTGTACGAACATATGGTGAGGTATTTGATCTTGGTATTCCAAGATGTCTTCTTCCTTTATACTTTCTCTTTCATCCTTGATTATTAAAAAAAAAAATGTTTTAGTACCCCAAAATGTGAATATCAGTAATTTCAAGATTTATTTCTGACTTTAAAGGAATGTTATGTCAGATTTCTAATGGCTGCAAACCCAGATCCATAATGTAGACAACATTTGCTATTAGAATGATATGCCTGAGAAACAGTAATGGAAGTGCTATGGGTTTTGCCAATGTGAGTATTTGTAAACATCATTCAAGCTATAATCACCAACTAAAAAATCTGTAAAAATTAAAAGTGATAAATAATTCCTATTCCTCAGGAATTTGTAATATTGACTAGACTTTATAATGCTTCTAATAGTAAACAGTAATAAACATAAATTAATTTCCCACTATTTATTGTAGAATATCTTAGAGTACATTACTCAGTTCAGTTCAGTCACTCAGTCGTGTCCGAATATTTGTAAACCCATTAAGCACAGTATGCCCGGCCTCTCTGTCTATCACAAACCCCAAGAGTTTACCCAAACTCATGTCCATTGAGTCGGTGATGCCATCCAGCCATCTTATCCTCTGTCATCCCCTTCTCCTCCTGGCCTCAATCTTTCCCAGCATCAGGGTCTTTTCAAATGAGTCAGCTCTTTGCATCAGGTGGCCAAAGTAATGGAGTTTCAGCTTCAATATCAGTCCTTCCAATGAACATCCCGGACTGATCTCCTTTAGGATGGACTGGATCTCCTTGCAGTCCAAGGGACTCTCAAGAGACTTCTCCAACACCACAGTTGAAAACCATCAATAATTCTGCACTTAGCTTTCTTTATAGTCCAACTCTCACATTCATACACGACTACTGGAAAAAACATAGCCTTGACTAGACGGAACTTTGTTGGCAAAGTAATGTCTCTGCTTTTGAATATGCTGTCCAGGTTGGTCATAACTTTTCTTCCAAGGAGCAAGCAGCTTTCAATTTCATGGCTCCAGTCACAATCTGCAGTGATTTTGGAGCCCCCAAAAATAAAGTCAGCCACTGTTTCCACTGTTTCCCCATCTATTTGCCATGAATGATGGGACCAGATAACATGATCTTAGTTTTCTAACTGCTGAGCTTTAAGCCAACTTTTTCACTCTCCTCTTTCACTTTCATCAAGAGGTTCTTTGGTTCTTCACTTTCAGTCATAAGGTGGTGTCATCTGCATATCTGAATTTATTGAAATTTCTCCCGGAAATCTTGATTCCAGCTTGTGCTTTATCCAGTCCAGCATTTCTCATGCTTCAAGGAAGTTAAATAAGCAGGGTGACAGTATACAGCCTTGACATGCACTCCTTTCCCAATTTGAAACCAGTCTGTTGTTCCATGTCCAGTTCTAACTGATGCTTCATAATCTGCATACAGATTTTTTTTTCATTCTTTTTATTTATTTTTTTTAATTTTATTTTATTTTTAAACTTTACAATATTGTATTGGTTTTGCCATATATCGAAATGAATCCACCACAGGTATACATGTGTTCCCCATCCTGAACCCTCCTCCCTCCTCCCTCCCCATACCATCCCTCTGGGTCGTCCCAGTGCGCCAGCCCCAAGCATCCAGTATCATGAATCGAACCTAGACTGGCGACTCGTT
Source organism: Bison bison bison (assembly GCF_000754665.1). Classification (NCBI taxonomy): domain Eukaryota; kingdom Metazoa; phylum Chordata; class Mammalia; order Artiodactyla; family Bovidae; genus Bison; species Bison bison. The sequence continues at coordinate 298,346 of NW_011494926.1, forward strand.
TCATATATGATATCATATATATTTCAATGCCATTCTCCCAAATCATCCCACCCTCTCCCTCTCCCACAGAGTCCAAAAGACTGTTCTATACATCAGTGTCTCTTTTGCTGTCCCGTACAGGGTTATTGTTACCATCTTTCTAAATTGCATATATATGCGTTAGTATACTGTATTGGTGTTTTTCTTTCTGGCTTACTTCACTCTGTATAATAGGCTCCAGTTTCATCCACCTCATTAGAACTGATTCAAATGTATTCTTTTTAATGGCTGAGTAATACTCCATTGTGTATATGTACCACAGCTTGCTTATCCATTCATCTGCTGATGGACATCTAGGTTGCTTCCATGTCCTGGCTATTATAAACAGTGCTGCGATGAACACTGGGGTACATGTATCCCTTTCAATTCTGGTTTCTTCAGTGTGTATGCCCAGCAGTGGGATTGCTGGATCATAAGGCAGTTCAATTTCCAGTTTTTTAAGGAATCTCCACACTGTTCTCCATAGTGGCTGTACTAGTTTGCATTCCCACCAACAGTGTAAGAGGGTTCCCTTTTCTCCACACCCTCTCCAGCATTTATTGCTTGTAGACTTTTGGATCACAGCCATTCTGACTGGTGTGAAATGGTACCTCATAGTGGTTTTGATTTGCATTTTTCTGATAATGAGTGATGTTGCACATCTTTTCA
>NW_011494926.1:299209-301663 GCF_000754665.1 Bison bison bison
TAAGTTTAATTAGGTCCCATTTGTTTATTTTTGCTTTTATTTCCAATATTCTGGGAGGTGGGTCATAGAGGATCCTGCTGTGGTGTATGTCGGAGAGTGTTTTGCCTATATTCTCCTCTAGGAGTTTTATAGTTTCCGGTCTTATGTTTAGATCTTTAATCCATTTTGAGTTTATTTTTGTGTATGTTGTTAGAGAGTGCTCTAGTTTCATTCTTTTACAAGTGGTTGACCAGTTTTCCCAGCACCACTTGTTAAAGAGTTTGTCTTTAATCCGTTGTATATTCTTGCCTCCTTTGTCAAAGATAAGGTGTCCATGTGTGTGTGGATTTATCTCTGGGCTTTCTATTTTATTCCATTGATCTATATTTCTGTCTTTGTGCCAGTACCATACTCTCTTGATGACTATGGCTTTGTAGTAGAGCCTGAAGTCAGACAGGTTGATTCCTCCAGTTCCATTCTTCTTTCTCAAGATAGCTGGCTATTGGAGGTTTTTTGTATTTCCAAAAGAATTGTGAAATTATTTGTTCTAGCTCTGTGAAGAATACCTTTGGTAGCTTGATAGGGATTGCACTGAATCTATAAATTGTTTTGGGTAGTATACTCATTTTCACTATATTGATTCTTCCAATCCATGAACATGGTATATTTCTCCAACTATTAGTGTCCTCTTTGGTTTCTTTCACCAGTGTTTTATAGTTTTCTATATATAGATTTTTAGTTTCTTTAGGTAGATATATTCCTAAGTATTTTATTCTTTTAGTTGCAATGGTGAATGGAATTGTTTCTTAATTTCTCTTTCTATTTTCTCATTATTAGTGTATAGGAATGCAAGGGACTTCTGTGTGTTGATTTTATATCCTGCAACTTTACTATAATCATTGATCAGTTCTAGTAATTATCTGGTGGAGTCTTTAGGGTTTTCTATGTAGAAGATCATGTCATCTGCAAACAGTAAGAGTTTCACTTCTTCTTTTCCAATTTGGATTCCTTTTATTTCTTTTTCTGCTCTGATTGCTGTGGCCAAAACTTCCAAAACTATGTTGAATAGTAATGGTGAAAGTGGGCACCCTTGTCTTGTTCCTGACTTTAGAGGAAATGCTTTCAATTTTTCCTTTCAAAAACAAATTGAGGATAATGTTTGCTGTTGGTTTGTCATATATAGTTTTTCTTATGTTGAGGTATGTTCCTTCTATTCCTGCTTTCTGGGGAGTTTTTATCATAAATGGATGTTGAATTTTGTCAAAGGCTTTCTCTGCATCTATTGAGATAATCATATGGTTTTTATTTTTCAATTTGTTACTGTGGTGTATTACATTGATTGATTTGTGGATATTGAAGAATCCTTGCATCCCTGGGATAAAGCCACTTGGTCATGATGTACGATCTTGTTAATGTGTTGTTGGATTCTGATTGCTAGAATTTTGTTAGGGATTTTTGCATCTATGTTCATCAGTGATATTAGCCTGTAGTTTTCTTTTATTGTGGCATCTTTGTCAGGTTTTGGTATTAGGGTGATAGTGGCCTCATATAATGAGTTTGGAAGTTTATCATCCTCTGAAATTTTCTGGAAGAGTTTGAGTAGGCTAGGTGTTAGCTCTTCTCTAAATTTTTGGTAGAATTCAGCTGTGAAGCCATCTGGACCTGGGCTTTTGTTTGCTGGAAGATTTCTGATTACAGGTTCAATTTCTGTGCTTGTAATGCGTCTGTTAAGATTTTCTATTTCTTCCTGGTCCAGTTTTGGAAAGTTGTACTTTTCTAAGGATTTCTCCATTTCTTCCACGTTGTCCATTTTATTGGCATATAATTGCTGATAGTAATCTCTTATGATCCTTTGTATTTCTGTGCTGTCCGTTGTGATCTCTCCATTTTCATTTCTAATTTTATTGATTTGATTTTTCTCCTTTTATTTCTTGATGAGTCTGGCTAATGGTTTGTCAATTTTATTTATCCTATCAAAGAACCAGCCTTTGGCTTTGTTGATTTTTGCTATGGTCTCTTTTGTTTCTTTTGCATTTATTTCTGCCCCAATTTTTAAGATTTCTTTCCTTCTACTAATCCTGGGGTTCTTCATTTCTTCCTTTTCTAGTTGCTTTAGGTGTAGAGTTAGGTTATTTATTTGACTTTTTTCTTGTTACTTGAGGTATGCCTGTATTGCTATGAACTTTCCCCTTAGGACTGCTTTTACAGTGTCCCATAGGTTTTGGGTTGTTGAATTTTCATTTTCATTCATTTCTATGCAAATTTTGATTTCTTTTTTGATTTCTTCTGTGATTTGTTGGTTATTCAGCAGCGTGTTGTTCAGCCTCCATATGTTGGAGTTTTTAGTAGTTTTTTTTTTTCATGTAATTGAGATCTAATCTTACTGCACTGTGGTCAGAAAAGATGCTTGGAATGATTTCAATTTTTTTTTAATTTACCAAGGCTAGATTTATGGCCCAGGATGTGATCTATCCC
>NW_011494926.1:301925-303833 GCF_000754665.1 Bison bison bison
GTCCCTATTTGCATGGAAAATCTTTTTCCAGCCCTTCACTTTCAGTCTGTATGTGTCCACTGTTTTGAGGTGGGTCTCTTGTAGACAGCATATGTAGGGGTCTTGTTTTTGTATCCATTCAGCCAGTCTTTGTCTTTTGGTTGGGGCATTCAACCCATTTACGTTTAAGGTAATTATTGATAAGTATGATCCCGTTGCCATTTACTTTATTGTTTTGGGTTCGAATTTATACCTGTTTTTGTGTTTCCTGTCTAGAGAATATCCTTTAGTATTTGTTGGAGAGCTAGTTTGGTGGTGCTGAATTCTCTCAGCTTTTGCTTGTCTGTAAAGCTTTTGATTTCTCCTTCATATTTGAATGAGATCCTTGCTGGGTAAAATAATCTGGGCTGTAGGTTATTTTCTTTCATCACTTTAAGTATATCTTGCCATTCCCTCCTGGCTTGGAGAGTTTCTATTGAAAGAGCAGCTGTTATCCTTATGGGAATTCCCTTGTGTGTTATTTGTTGTTTTTCCCTTGCTGCTTTTAATATTTGTTCTTTGTGTTTGATCTTTGTTAATTTGATTAATATGTGTCTTGGGGTGTTTCACCTTGGGTTTATCCTGTTTGGTACTCTCTGGGTTTCTTGGACTTGAGTGATTATTTCCTTCCCCATTTTAGGGAAGTTTTCAACTATTATCTCCTCAAGTATTTTCTCATGGTCTTTCTTTTTGTCTTCTTCTTCTGGGACCCCTATGATTTGAATGTTGTAGCGTTTAATATTGTCCTGGAGGTCTCTGAGATTGTCCTCATTTCTTTTAATTCGTTTTTCTTTTATCCTCTCTGATTCATTTATTTCTACCATTCTATCTTCTAATTCACTAATCCTATCTTCTGCCTCTGTTATTCTACTATTTGTTGCCTCCAGAGTGTTTTTGATCTCATTTATTGCATTATTCATTATATATTGACTCTTTTTTATTACTTCTAGGTCCTTGTTAAACCTTTCTTGCATCTTCTCAATCCTTGTCTCCAGGCTATTTATCTGTGATTCCATTTTTATTTCAAAATTTTGGGTCAATTTCACTATCATTATTTGGAATTCTTTATCAGGTAGATTCCCTATCTCTTCCTCTTTTGTTTGGTTTGGTGGGCATTTATCCTGTTCCTTTACCTGCTGGGTATTCTTCTGTCTCTTCATCTTGTTTAAGTTGCTGAGTTTGGGGTGTCCTTTCTGTATTCTGGCAGTTTGTGGAGTTCTCTTTATTGTGGCGTTTCCTTGCTGTGTGTGGGTTTGTACAAGTGGCTTGTCAAGGTTTCTTGGTTAGGGAAGCTTGTGTCGGTGTTCTGGTGGGTGGAGCTGGATTTCTTCTCTCTGGAGTGCAATGAAGTGTCCAGTAATGAGTTATGAGATGTCTGAGGTTTGGGGTTGACTTTGGGCACCCTGTATCTTGGAGCTCAGGGCTGTGTTCCTGTGTTGCTGGAGAATTTGCTTGGTATGTCTTGTTCTGGAACTTGTTGGCCCTTGTGTGGTGCTTGGTTTCAGTGTAGGTATGGAGGCGTTTGATGAGCTCCTGTCAATTAATGTTCCCTGGAGTCAGGAGTTCCCTGGAGTCAGGGTTTGGACTTAAGCCTCCTGCTTCCAGTTATCAGTCTTATTTTTACAGTAGTTTCAAAACTTCTCCTTCTATACAGCACCACTGATAAAACATCTAGTTTAAAGATGAAAAGTTCCTCCACCGTGAGGGTCACCCAGAGTTCACAGTGTTACATGGAGAAGAGAAGAGGGAGGAGGGAGTTAGAAGTGACCCAAATGAGATGAGGTGGAATCAATAGAGGAGAGAGTGGGCTAGCCAGTAATCACTTCCTTATGTGCACTCCACAACTGGACTGCTCAGAGATGTTCATGGAGTTATACAGAGAAGAGAAGA
>NW_011494926.1:304495-305175 GCF_000754665.1 Bison bison bison
GCTCAGGCTCTAGGTTGCTCTGCCAGGAACTATCCATGGCCGGCCCTGGGCTGCTTGCACCTCCCAGGTCTAAACTGCTCAGGTTCAGGCACTCAGGCAGTCCTCTGAGGTGCAGACTCAGTTGGGGCTGCATTTTGTGCCCTTCCCAGGTCAGAGCAGCTCAGGTGATGAGGTGTTTGGCGAGCACAGTTGCTGCGACTTATCACCTCCCCACCGCTAGGTTATCTAGGTGTACAACTGGCGCACCTTCTCAGGCGGATGTTGACCGTCCAGACCCCCAAGAAGTTTTAGTTAACAAAGAAGCCTCCTTACAGTTTTGTAGATAATGTCTCTCTGGGGCCGCAATTGCACCCTTTTGGCTCTGGCTGCCTGTCACTGGAGGGGGATGGTCTGCAGCCGGCTATCTCTGTTCAGTCCTTTGTTCCATGCGCGGGCCTGGCGGTGTCTTAGGTTAGGGCTGGATTTTCGCGTGGTAGATATCCCACAGTCTGGTTTGCTAGCCCAAATTACTTTGCTCAGATAGCGCTTGGGGTATTCCAGCCAGATCCTTACTCTAAGTGATGCAGCCCATGCCGCGCCTCCTTGCCCAGCCCCCTCTTGCTAGTGGTGTGTGCAGGCGTCTGTGCTGCTTCTCCACTGGGGGAGTTACCGTAGGGCTCGTAATCTGTGGGTTTTAATTG
>NW_011494926.1:305275-305841 GCF_000754665.1 Bison bison bison
TTGGAATTTCAAAAATACAATGTTAAAGAAAAGAAGGAAAAAAAAAACAAGGTCACAAAAATTATAAAATATATATATATATATATATGAAGTTTGCTTTTAAAAAAAATAAGGTTTTTTTTTTGTTTGTTTTGCAAAGTAATAGTAGGTTATAAAAGTGAAAATTAAAGGAGTAATAGAGGACTTAAAAATCTTTTAAAAATTAAAAAAAGAGGAAAGAATGATCGTAAAAATAGTAAAAATATATCTAGGACTTTCTCTGGTTTTGTTGTGGGTATTGTGGGGTCAGTTTATTTTTGGCTAGTTCCTTGGTCCGATTTATATTTCTCAAGATCTATAGGCCCCTTCCTATGTAGTTGGTACTAACCACAGGGTTTTAATCTATTGCCTGTAGCTTCCAAGGTGGTTCCCTCTGTTATAGCTTCTTCTGTTTGCTGGTCTCTTAAGTGTCTGATTTCCTTCCTGACACAAAGTGGACGGTGGTGGACACTTTGTTTTTTGTTTGTTTGTTTGTTTGTTTGTTTCAGGCTCACTTGTTCAGTTGCACTGTGGGGAGGGAGGGATGC
>NW_011494926.1:305941-310694 GCF_000754665.1 Bison bison bison
GCCGGCTATCTCTGTTCAGTCCTTTGTTCCATGCGCGGGCCTGGCGGTGTCTTAGGTTAGGGCTGGCTTTTCACGTGGTAGATATCCCACAGTCTGGTTTGCTAGCCCAAATTACTTTGCTCAGATAGCGCTTGGGGTATTCCAGCCAGATCCTTACTCTAAGTGATGCAGCCCATGCCGCGCCTCCTTGCCCAGCCCCCTCTTGCTAGTGGTGTGTGCAGGCGTCTGTGCTGCTTCTCCACTGGGGGAGTTACCGTAGGGCTCGTAATCTGTGGGTTTTAATTGTTTATTTATTTTTCCTCCCTGTTATGTTGCCCTCTGTGCTTCCAAGGGTCAGCACAGATTCGGCAGTGAGAATGTTTCCTGGTGTTTGGAAACTTCTCTCTTTTTAAGACTCCCTTCCCGGGACAGAGCTCCATCCCTCCCTCTTTTGTCTCTTTTTTTGTCTTTTATATTTTTTCCTACCTCCTTTCAAAGACAATGGGTTGCTTTTCTGGGTGCCTGATGTCCTCTTCCGGCATTCAGAAGTTGTTTTGTGGAATTTACTCGGCATTTAAATGTTCTTTTGATGAATTTGTGGGGGAGAAAGTGTTCTCCCCATCCTATTCCTCTGCCATCTTAGCTCCTCCCCCCTGCATACAAATTTTTCAGGAGGTAGGTCCAGTGGTCTGGTATTTAATTCTTTAAGGATTTCCCACAGTTTGTTGTGATCCACACAGTCAAAGGGTTTCACATAGTCAATAAAGCAGAAATAGATGTTTTTCTGGAACTCTCTTGTTTTTTGGTGATCCAACAGATGTTGGCAATTTGATCTCTGGTTCCTCTGCCTTTTATGTATCTAGCTTGAACATCTGGAAGTTCCCAGTTCATGTTCTGTTGAAGCCTGGCTTGGAAAATTTTGAGCATTACTTTGCTAGTGTGCAAGATGAGTACAATTGTACTGTAGTTTGAGCATTCTTTGGCATTGCCATTCTTTGGGATAGAATGAAAACCGACCTTTTCCAGTCCTGTGGCCACTGCTGAGTTTTCCAAATTTGCTGGCATATTGAGTGCAACACTTTCACAGCATTATCTTTTAGGATTTGAAAGAGCTCAACTGGAATTCCATCACCTCTACTAGCTTTATTTGTAGTGATACTTCCTAAGGCCCACTTGGCTTTGCATTCCAGGATGTCTAGCTCTAGGTGAGTCATCACACTATTGTGGTTATCTGGGTCCTAAAGATCTTTTTTGTATAGTTCTGTGTATTCTTGCCACCTCTTCTTAATATCTTTTGCTTCTGTTAGGTCCATACCATTTCTGTCCTTTATTGTGCCCATCTTTGCATGAAATGTTTCCTTGGTATCTCTAATTATCTTGAAGAGATATCTAGTCTTTCTCATTCTATTGTTTTCTTGTCTTTCTTTGCATTGATCATTGAGGAAGATTTTTGTATCTCTCCTTGCTATTCTTTGGAACTCTGCATTCAAATGGGTATATCTTTCTTTTTTTCCTTTGCTTTTCCCTACTCTTATTGTCACAGTTATTTGCAAGGCCTCCTCAGACAGCCATTTTGCATTTTTGCATTTCTTTTTCTTGGGGATGGTCTTGATCCCTGTCTCCTGTACAATGTCACAAACCTCCATCCATAGTTCATCAGGCAATATTTCTATCAGATCTAGTCCCTTAAATCTATTTCTCACTTCCACTGTACAATCATAAGGGATTTGATTTAGGTTATACCTGAATGGTCTAGTAGTTTTCCACACTTTCTTCAATTTAAGTCTGAATTTGGCAATAAGGATTTCATGATCTGAGCCACAGTCAGCTCCCAGTCTTGTTTTTGCTGACTGTATAGAGCTTCTCTATCTTTGGCTGCAAAGAATATAATCTATCTGATTTTGGTGTTGACCATCTGGTGATGTCCATGTGCAGAGTCTTCTCTTGTGTTGTTGGAAGAGGGTGTTTGTTATGACCAGAGCATTCTCTTGCAAAACTCTATTAGCCTTTGCCTTGCTTCATTCCATATTCCAAGGCCAAATTTGCCTGTTACTCCAGGTGTTTCTTGACTTCCTACTTTTGCATTCCAGTCCATTATAAGTCTTGAAAATCTGAAGACAAATCCAAAGATGAAGAGATAACAAATGATAACTGTATGCATGCTTTTTATCATGATTTATAATTGATAACATAAGTTGCTAAACTTTGGAGTGGTTTGTTAATTGCTTCTAATGTTAGCAATATAATGGGATCTTTAGAATGCACCAGTTTGGAAAAGTAAATCCAGTAAATGACTTTTTATATAAAGACAGACAGGATCAGTTTAGAGGCAATAATATGCACCAAGATTTTAAAGCCATACCTTTTGTAGATAAGCTACCATCTGTACCCTCACAAACTGTTGAAGTTGTTCAGGAAAGATATAAAAATCTAGGAATACACAGTATATCTTTAGATTTTCAAGAAAGAATGACTGAATTTAGAGTGTTTAAAGTCACTGAAGCTATAACTTTTAAATCTAGAGTTTAAGTATAAAATTATGCTGCATGTTGTATGGTTTAAAGTCTAAAGTTATTCTTGAGTAAATTGTGTTTCCTGAGTCTAAGTGTGCCTTTGTTCAAGATTTCTATCATGTGTTTACTCATTATATCTTTCAACATTGCCTCTCACATTAGATACAGATGTTCTCATTTCATTTTTCAGTCTCTTACTGTCTTTTAAATTTTTTGGTCTTTCTTTTCCTGAGATGTATTTGATATGATTAGTTCATGTATATCTTTCAGTTCACTTTTGTGTCCTACAGCACTGGAATAACAGCCAAAGTTTTACTTTGAAAATTAGATTCTGCAAAAAATAGTATTTCTTTAGTAACACTGAGACTGCCAGATTTAGCAAATAAAAACACAGGACAACAAGTTAATTTAGAATTTTACATTTTCCAGGAATACTTTTTTTTTTTTAGTATGAATATGTCATGTGCATTAGTTGGAATATATACTAAAACATTCATTGCTTATCTGAAATTCAAATTTAATTGGGCATCCTTTATATTATCTAGCAACCCTAAGGATGTTGGCAGACTTCTGTGCTTTGGCACATTTGGCCTAAAGCAACTTCCTTTCAGTCAACAGAGTGTCTTTACTTCAGTAGGTATATTAAAAGAACATTCAAATGAACTGAAAGTTCCTGAAAGATATTTAGAAAATAAGGATACCCATAAATATAAAGCACCAAGAAGGTTTAGAGCTTTGGAAAGAGACAGAATGGGTAACTATACCCAGATCATTGATGTGTATGGGTGTGTGAGTTTTTTGGGGACTGATTATGAGAAGATCTTAAGGATTAACATGCTGTACACATTTGCAAGCATATTCATTGCATTATACTAGTTGCACTTTAACAACACAAAACAACAAGGCAAATAAACAAAAACAATTAAGCCCATTAGGATAAAGAACTTAACCTTTAAGAAAATAAACAGAGGAATGTATAAAGTTGGACAAAGAAGCACAGTTAATTTGAAAAAAAAAAAAGGGTATCAAATAGTAAGAGTATGCTGAGGCATCAAGAATGCTCAGCAGTTTCACTGCAGATGTGGAAGTGAAAGTTAGCTTCAGAAAGCTCTTCATCACTATAGGTTGTAGAACAAGAAACAACTACCACGTTAAAAATAGGTAGAAAGTCAAATGCTATAGTAAAACAAGATACCAAGTTCCCCTCTTAGCACTCCAACAAGTTATTAAAAACCACTATTAAACAGAGTTAAATACATGTCATTCCAGTTTTATAATGATGTGACACAAATTATTTTATTTCTTAAGTATTTAACAAATGCCAAATCCTCCAAAGATAAAGATTTAACTGTTTCAGTAGTCTATTCAAACAGCTTATTTTAGTTGTCCTAACATGACTGATTATTTATACCACTGCCTACAGGCCTAAAAGCATTAATAAAAATAGATTGTATGTGAAGTCACTATGTAAATCTTTAAATTAAAAGTATATGTATATATTGATATATTACATATATATGTGTGTGTATATGCATATACATATGAGTAAAGCTTTATATAATGTTATGGTTGCAGTCCTTTTACTAGGATTATGTCATCATTGGAAAAGTGTAGTAGACATTTTTTCTTTCTTTTGTATATTCCCTAAATATCTAAAATTATCATGTGTGTGAGTTTGTGTAGGTGTGTGTGGCATGTATGTAGGATGTTAATGAAGGGGTATGTTAACAATATAAAGAGAAAAATAATATGGAAAGTAGGTCTCAGCTACTTGCTGAGTCATTGTGAAAAATAGTAGCGGAAAACTTTTAATTATTTCCTAATGAATTCCAAGCACCTTATTCTATAATAGCATATATATTCTAAAATTTACATGACATTTAATTGAAAGGGGATTCTCTATTAATTTCTTCAATTTTGTTTGGAACTGAAAAGAGATATCTAAATACAATGTATTTTGTTTGGGGAGAAGGGTATTTAGAATTAATATGTCATGTCTTCAATATTTTGCCATTTCTCTTTAAAGAAAGGCTCAGAATTCACTGTGAAATTAAAATCTGCATATCAGTTCAGTTCAGTCACTCAGTCGTGTCTGACTCTTTGCGACCCCATGAATTGCAGCACGCCAGGCCTCCCTGTCCATCACCAACTCCCAGAGTTCACCCAAATTCTTGTCCATCAAGTCAGTGATACCATCCAGCCATCTCATCATCTATTGTCCCCTTCTCCTCCTGTTCCCAATCCCTCCCAGAATCAGAGTC
>NW_011494926.1:311472-317479 GCF_000754665.1 Bison bison bison
TAGATAAATTGTGTAAACTATTCCTTAATCTTATATAGATTGAAAGACAACAAAAATAAAAAAAACAATGCTTAATTGTTATTACCTATCATATTAGTTTCTCCTAGTTGCTGTAAAAAATGACCACAAATTTGACCACCTTAAGACCTGAGGAAGCATTCCTATCAACAAAGTTAGTGGAGGTAATGGAGTTGTACCTGAGCAATTTGAAATCCTAAAAGATGCTGCTGTTAAAGTTTTCCAGATTTGTTGTTAAAAAGCCTTTTACTGTATGTATCACAACAAACTGTGGAAAATTCTTAAAGAGATGGAAATAAAAACCATCTTAACTGTCTCCTGAGAAACCTATATGCAGGACAGGAAGCAACAGTTAAAACTGGATATGGAACAATGGGTTGGTTCAAAATAGGGAAAGAGTAAAACAAAGCTGTACATTGTCACTCTCTTCGTTTAACTTATATGCAGAGTATATCATTGGAAATGTCAGGCTGAATGAGTCACAAGCTGGAATCAAGATTTCCAGGAGAAATAATAATCTCACATATGCAGATGATAACACTATAGTGACAGAAAACAAAGAGAAACTAAAGAGCCTCTTGATGAGGGTGAAAGAGGAAAATGAAGAACCTGGCTCAGCATTCTATAAATTAAGATCAAGAAATCCGGTCCATCACTTCATGGCAAATAGAAGGGGAAAAAGTGGAAGCAGTGAGAGATTTTATTTCTTGGGCTCTATTTAACATCACTGTGGATGGTGACTTCTGCCTTTAAAGTAGAAGATGCTTGCTTCTTGGAAGGGAAGTTATGAAAAACCTAGACAGTATATTAAAAGGAAAGGGATCACTTTGCCATCAGAGGTCCATCTAGTCAAAGCTATGGTTTTTCCAGTAGTCATGTATGGATGTGAGATTTGGACCTTAGAAAAGGCTGAGAACTGAAGAATTGATGTTTTTGAATTATGGTAGTGAAGAAATCTCTTGAGAGTCCCTTGGATAGCAAGGAGATCAAGCCAGTCAGTTCTAAAGGAAATCAAACCTGAATATTCATTGGAAAGACTAATGCTAAAGCTGAAGCTCCAATATTTTCACCATCTAATATGAAGAGCTGACTCATTGGAAAATGCCCTGATGCTGGAAAAGATTGAAGGTGGGAGGAGAAGAGGGCTGCAGAGTATGAAAGAGTTGAATAGCATCATTGACTCAATGGACATGAACTTGAGCAGACTTCAGGAGATAGTGGACAACAGGGAAGCCTGGCATGCTGGCATGATGACAGTTAGTTCCTATTCGCTGCTGTAAAAAAAAAAAAAAAACAGATTTGTGGCTTATAATGATAGAAATGTATTATTTCACAGTTCTTGAGTCCTGAAATCTGAAAATAAGGTTTAGCAGGGCCAGTCTTCCACTGGAGACTTAAGGGATAATCTTCTCCTTGCCTCCTTGAACTTTTGGTGGCTGATAGCAGCACCTTGGCACCACAGCACATCTCCCTCTGCTTGTCTCCATAAATTTTCTCCTCCAGATGTTTGGTGTTTATCTCCTGCTGCCTCTTTCTTGTAAGGACATTTATAATGATATTTAGAGTTCACTGTAATAATCTAAGATGATATACTCATTTCAAGGTCCTTATCTAAATCACATATGCACAGACCATTTTTTTAAAATAAAGTGATATTTTCATATTCTAGGGATTATAACATGAATATAACTTTGGGAGCTGATATCAGCCTATGATATTAAAGAGACTTATTTACCCTTAGTTAATATCTGAGGTTATTGATATTTCTCCAAGCAATCTTGATTCCAGCTTGTGCTTCATCCATTCCAGTATTTCTCATGACGGACTCTGCATATAAGTTAAATAAGCAGGGTGACAATATACAGCATTGACGTAATCCTTTCCTGATTTGGAACCAGTCTGTTGTTCCATGTCCAGTTCTAACTGGTGCTTTTTGACCTGCATACAGATTTCTCAGGAAGCAGGTCAGGTGGTCTGATATCCAACTCTTTAAGAATTATCCGCATTTGTTGTGGATACAACAAACACAGTCAAAGGCTTTCACATAGTCAATAAAACAGAAATAGATGTTTCTCTGGAATACTCTTGCTTTATTGATGATCCAGCGGCTGTTGGCAATTTGATCTCTGGTTCCTCTGCATTTTATTTATCAAGCTTGAACATCTGAAAGTTCCTGGTTCACATACTGTTGAAGCCTAGCTTGGAGAATTTTGAGCATTACTTCACTAGCATGTGAGATGAGTGCAATTGTGCTGTAGTTTGAGCATTCTTTGCTATTGCCTTTCTTTGGGATTGGAATGAAAACTGACCTTTTCCAGTTCCGTGGCCACTGCTGAGTTTTCCAAATTTGCTGGCAAATTGAGTGCAACGCTTTCACAGCATCATCTTTCAGGATTTGAAATAGCTCAACTGGAATTCCATCACGTCCCCTAGCTTTGTTCATAGTGATGCTTCCTAAGGCCCATTGGCTTCACATTCTGGGATGTCTGGCTCTAGGTGAGTGATCACACTATTGTGGTTATCTGGGTCCTGAAGATCTTTTTTGTATAGCTCTGTGTTTTCTTACCACCTCTTCTTAATATCTTCTGTTTAAGTTAGGTCCATACCATTTCTGTTCTTTATTGTGCCCATGTATACATGAAATGGGAGAAGGCAATGGCAACCTACTCCAGTACTCTTGCCTGGAAAATCCCATGGACGGAGGAGCCTGGTAGGCTGCAGTCCATGGGATCGCTAAGAGTCAGGCACAACTGAGTGACTTTACTTTCACTTTTCACTTTCATGCATTGGAGAAGAAAATGGCAACCCACTCCAGTGTTCTTGCCTGGAGAATCCCAGGGATGAGGAAGCCTGGTGGGCTGCCGTCTATGGGGTGGCACAGAGTCGGACACGACTGAAGCGACTTAGCAGCAGCAGCATACATGAAATGTTCCCTTGGTATCTCTAATTTTCTTGAAGTGATCTCTAGTCTTTCTCATTCTGTTGTTTTCCTCTATTTCTTTGCATTGATCACTGAGGAAAGCCTTCTTATCTCTCCTTGCTCTTCTTTGGAATTCTGCATTCAAATTGGTATATCTTTCCTTTTCTGCTTTGCCTTTAGCTTCTCTTCCTTTCACAGCTAAATTTAATGCCTCCTCAGACATCCATTTTGCCTTTGTACACTTCTTTTTCTTGGGGATGTTCTTGATCCCTGTCTCCTGTACAATGTCACAAACCTCAGTCCATACTTCTTCAGGCATGCTGTCTATCAGATCCAATCCCTTGAATCTATTTCTCACTTCCACTGTATAATCGTAAGGGATTTGATTTAGGTCATGCCTGAATGGTCTAGTGGTTTTCTCTACTGTCTTCAATTTAAGTCTGAATTTGGCAATAAGGAGTTCATGATCTGAGCCACAGTCAGCTCCCAGTCTTGCTTTTGCTGACTGTACAGAGCTTCTCCACCTTTGGCTACAGAGAATATAATCAATTTTATTTCAGTGTTGACGATCTGGTGATGTCCTTGTGTAGTCTTCTCTTGTGTTGTTGGAAGAGGGTGTTTACTATGACCAGTGCATTTTCTGGGCAAAACTCTATTAGCCTTTGCCCTGCTTCATTCTGTACTCCAAGGCCAAATTTGCCTGTTACTCCAGGTGTTTCTTGACTTCCTACTTCTGCATTCCAGTCCCCTGTAATGAAAAGGACATGTTTTTTGGGTGTTCATTCCAGAAGATGTTGTACATCTTCATAGAACCATTATATTGGATTGACCAAAGAGTTGGTTCTGGTTTTTCTATAAGATTTTACAGAATAACCCAAACAAATGTTTTGGCCAACCTAATACATATGTTTCTCCATTGTTTTTCAAACATAGATATTCCCATAATGGAAAATGTACAGTATGCTATAGCATTGATAATTTTTTCAGTCCTTGACAGTTTGTAAATTAGAATAGTGCATGTTAAATAGTAGTGAAAATGAGTTGTTTTCTTACCACTGGTTCTTAATATGCCAGTTTTACTCAACTACAACATATGCTTTATATTTAATTTTTCCAGTCATTTACCTTCTACTGAATTATAAAGTAATTCATGAGACTTAATGTAGTTTTAAATGTAAAAGGTACAGTGAATGCTAAATATTATATAGAAATTAATTTGTAGGTTGACTTGAACTTCGATTTAAATCTTTCCTAAGGAGCAATTATAATCCTGGAGCCAGTGAATCTCTGAAGTCATATGACTGATTTTTTTCATAAGTACATGTTTTCTGAAAAGAAACTTTATAATATCCTTCAGTCTTTCAAGATTGTCAGTGGTCCAAACATTTTTAAAATGATAGCTCTTAAGGCCATCAAATAAGGAAACACTTCAAATTTATGGTGGCATCATCATAATTATTTCATTCAAAGCTGCCTGGATTACAGGAAATCAATAAATATCAATAATAACCCTCTTTCCTTTCTTTTGAGTTGAACAATTGGGAGAGAGGGCTAAGAGTCAAGCAGATGCATCTGAACATATCATTCATATTTTTTGAAAAAGCTATTTAGAGAATGTGACCTTACTCTACACCCAAGTAAGTTTGATGATATACTCCCCCCCACCCAAATGTAACTGTTAACCCCAAAACTGTGAATCCCTCCTATGGCCACATTGTCAAGCCTACATTAACCTTAAGCAAAAAGGACCACTGCCAAGGGCTAACATCTTCAGCCAACTCTCCATTTCTCATCAACTGGTTAACTCACTCCCCCAGAGTGTAGGTGATATCAGAAGATATTCAAGGATGTCTTTCTCTCCACCTTTTTCTCTTATTATGTTTCACCTGAAATCTATGAGAAGATTATCAGTGTATGGGGACATTTCTACTTTTACTTTCTAAAGTATCTTCTCATAGCTTCCTGATTGTATTTATAGGACCACCAGTGGATCATATAACTCCAACAATACTACAAAGTGGACCATAAAAGTTAATTACTAACAGCCATTCTGTATCTAAGACAGATATTTAGCTTGCTATTTTGATTATAAAGAAAAATTTTTACAATAATTTTATCCCATAAAACACATCAGAAATGTTTCAACAACGGTAAGACCAGATCAGATCAGTCACTCAGTCATGTTCGACTCCTTGCAACCCCATGAATCACAGCACACCAGGCCTCCCTGTCCATCACCAACTCCTGGAGTTCACTCAGACTCACATCCATCGAGTCGGTGATGCCATCCAGCTATCTCATCCTCTGTCGTCCCCTTCTCCTCTTGCCCCAATCCCTCCCAGCATCAGAGTCCTTTCCAATGAGTCAACTCTTCGCATGAGGTGGCCAAAATACTGGAGTTTCAGCTTTAGCATCATTCCTTCCAAAGAAATCCCAGGGCTGATCTCCCTCAGAATGGACTGGTTGGATCTCCTTGCAGTCCAAGGGACCCTCAAGAGTCTTCTCCAACACCACAATTCAAAAGCATCAATTCTTTGGCACTCAGCCTTCTTCACAGTCCAACTCTCACATCCATACATGACCACAGGAAAAACCATAGCCTTGACAAGACAAAACTTTGTTGGCAAAGTAACGTCTCTGCTTTTGAATATGTTATCTAGGTTGGTCATAACTTTCCTTCCAAGGAGTAAGCGTCTTTTAATTTCATAGCTGCAATCACCATCTGCAGTGATTTTGGAGCCCAAAAAAATAAAGTCTGACACTGTTTCCACAGTTTCGCCATCTATTTCCCATGAAGTGATGGGACCGGATGCCATGATCATCGTTTTCTGAATGTTGAGCTTTAAGCCAACTTTTTCACTCTCCACTTTCACTTTCATCAAGAGGTTTTTGAGTTCCTCTTCACTTTCTGCCATAAGGGTGGTGTCATCTGCATATCTGAGGTTATTGATATTTCTCCTGGCAATCTTGATTCCAGCTTGTGTTTCTTCTAGTCCAGCATTTCTCATGATGTACTCTGATATAAGTTAAATAAGCAGGATGACAATATACAGCCTTGACAAGATCGGA
>NW_011494926.1:317579-319944 GCF_000754665.1 Bison bison bison
AGAAATAGATGTTTTTCAGGAACTCTTTTCCTTTTTCCATGATCCAGCGGATGTTGGAAATTTGATTTCTGGTTCCTCTGCCCTTTCTAAAACCAGCTTGAACATCAGGAAGTTCACAGTTCACATATTGCTGAAACCTGGCTTGGAGAATTTTGAGCATTATTTTATTAGAGTGTGAGATGAGTGCAGTTGTGCAGTAGTTTGAGCATTCTTTGTCACTACCTTTGTTTGGGATTGGAACAAAAACTCACTTTTTCCAGTTCTGCGGCCACTGCTGAGTTTTCCAAATTTGCTGGCATATTGAGTGCAACACTTTCACAGCATCATCTTTCAGGATTTGGAATAGCTCAACTGGATTTCTATCACCTCCAGTAGCTTTGCTCGTAGTGATACTTTCTAAGGCCCACTTGACTTCACATTCCAGGATGTCTGGCTCTAGGTCAGTGATCACATCATCATGATTATCTGGGTCATGAAGATCTTTTTTGTACAGTTCTTCTGTGTATTCTTGCCATCTCTTCTTAATATCTTCAGCTTCTGTTAGGTCCATACCATTTCTGTCCTTTATTGAGCCCATCTTTGCATGAAATGTTCCTTTAGTATCTCTGATTTTCTTGAAGAGATCTCTAGTCTTTCCCATTCTGTTGTTTTCCTCTATTTCTTTGCATTAATCGCTGAAGAAGGCTTTCTTATCTCTTCTTGCTATTCTTTGGAACTCTGCATTTAGATGTTTATATCTTTCCTTTTCTCTTTTGCTTTTCACGTCTCTTCTTTTCACAGCTATTTGTAAGGCCTCCCCAGACAGCCATTTTGCTTTTTTGCATTTCTTTTCCATGGGGATGGTCTTGATCCCCGTCTCCTGTACAATGTCACGAACCTCAGTCCCCAGTTCATCAGGCACTCTATCAGATCTAGTCCCTTAAATCTATTTCTCACTTCCACTGTATAATCTTAAGGGATTTGATTTAGGTCATGCCTGAATGGTCTAGTAGTTTTCCCTACTTTCTTCAATAAGTCTGAATTTGGCAATAAGGAGTTCATGGTCTGAGCCATAGTCAGCTCCTGGTCTTGTTTTTGCTGACTGTATAGAGCTTCTCCATCTTTGGCTGTAAAGAACATAGTCAATCTGATTTCGGTGTTGACCATCTGGTGATGTCTATGTATAGAATCTTCTCTTGTGTTGTTGGAAGAGGGTGTTTGTTATGACCAGTGCATTTTCTTGGAAAAATTCTATTAGTCTTTGCCCTGCTTCATTCCATATTTCAAGACCAAATTTGCCTGTTACTCCAGGTGTTTCTTGACCACCTACTTTTGCATTCCAGTCCCCTATAATGAAAAGGACATCTTTTTTAGGCGTTAGTTCTAAAAGGTCTTGTAGGTCTTCATAGAACCGTTCAACTTCAGCTTCTTCAGTGTTACTGGTTGGGGCATAGACTTGGATTACTGTGATATTGAATGGTTTGCCTTGGAAATGAACAGAGATCATTCTGTCATTTTTGAGATTGCATCCAAGTACTGCATTTCAAACTCTTTTGTTGACCTTGATGGCTACTCCATTTCTCTGAAGGATTTCTGCCCCCAGTAGTAGATATAATTGTCATCTGAGTTAAATTCACCCATTCCAGTCCATTTCAGTTCGCTGATTCCTAGAATGTTGACATTCCCTCTTGCCATGTCTTGTTTGACCACTTCCAATTTGCCTTGATTCATGGACCTGACATTCCAGGTTCCTATGCAATATTGCTCTTTACAGCATCGGACCTTGCTTCTATCACCAGTCACATCCACAGCTGGGTATTCTTTTTATTTTGGCTCCATGAGTTTCTCTTTCAGTATCCTATCATTTTTCCTTTTCATACTGTTCATGGGGTTCTCAAGGCATGAATACTGAAGTGGTTAGCCATTCCCTTTTCCAGTGGACCACATTCTGTCAGATCTCTCCACCATGACCCGCCCATCTTGGGTTGCCCCACGGGCATGGCTTGGTTTCATTGAGTTAGACAAGGCTGTGGTCCTAGTGTGATTAGATTGACTAGTTTTCTGTGAGTATGGTTTCAGTGTTTGCCCTCTGATGCCCTTTTGCAACACCTATCATCTTACTTGGGTTTCTCTTACCTTGGCCGTGGGGTATCTCTTCACAGCTGCTCCAGCTAAGTGCAGCCATTGCTCCTTACCTTGGACGAGGGGTGTCTCCTCACCACTGCCCTTCCTGACCTTCAACGTGGGATAGCTTCTCTAGGCCCTCCTGTGCCCGCGCAGGCACAGCTCCCTGGACGTGGGGTTGGTCCTCCTGGCCACTGCCCCTGGCCTCGGGCTTAGGGGCGTGGGGTAGCTCCTCCCGGCCGCTGCCCCTGACCTCAGAAGT
>NW_011494926.1:320070-329311 GCF_000754665.1 Bison bison bison
GACCTCAGAAGTGGGGTAACTCCTCTCGTTGCTGCCCCTGACCTCGGACGCTGGGTATCTCCTCTCAGCCACCCCCCCCGACCTTGGAAGCAGGGTAGCTCCTCTTGGCTGTTCCTGCACCATCGCAGTCTGGTACTCTCAGCCGCTGCCCCTGACCTCAGACATGGGGTAACTCCTCTTGGCCACCGCCCTTCTGGCATGGTGTCTTCCCGGCTTCTGCCCCTGACTTCGGACGTGGGGTGGCTCCTCTCGGCCGCGCTTAGCGCGCCGGTCGCAGCCGCCTGTAACATTGTAAATGATTAGTGATAATAAAACGGTGATGCAGAAGCTATAAATGTGGATATGTTTTTCATATATTAAAATACTAGATATCAAAGTTTAAATGTTAAATTTGTTTTCATATTCAAGTCTCTGAGAATTAAAACCCTAGAAATTAAAATTAAAATCCATTTTTACTGCATTAATAAATAAAAATCCAAAGAAATGAAAGTCCAAAATTCGTATATCCTGATGTTTTGTTCTGGTCATCATAAGGCAAATCTTTTTTCCAACGCTTTGAGGAATATGGCGTTTTTTGACTGGTAGAATATGCTATTTCACTCTAGAGTGAAGACAGTGTCCTCAGAATATCAATAAAATAACTTGTTTTTTCTGTGTAACATATTTAGAGTGCAAATAAAGAAAAGGCACACAAAAGATTTTACAATGCTTATCTTCTTAACTCTTGAGAGTCCCTTGGACTGCAAGGAGATCCAACCAATCCATTCTAAAGGAGATCAGTCCTGGGTGTTCTTTTGAAGGAATGATGCTGAAGCTGAAACTCCAGTACTTTGGCCACCTCATGCGAAGAGTTGACTCATTGGAAAAGACTCTGATGCTGGGAGGGATTGGGGGCAAGAGGAGAAGGGGACGACAGAGGATGAGATAGCTGGATGGCATCACCGACTCGATGAACATGAGTTTGAGTGAACTCCAGGAGTTGATGATGGACAGAAAGGCCTGGTGTGCTGCAGTTCATGGGGTCGCAAAGAGTCAGACACGACTGAGTGACTGAACTGAACTGACTGACCTTCTTAACCTAACACACATACACTTTCACATGCGTGCATATACTAACAAAGGCTAGAAAAATGTAGAAATGCCTGCCCTCCTAGAGCATAACATTTTATGGAAAAACCAGAACAAACTCCTTGGCCAGCCCAATGTATAAAGAAATGTACCTCTTAAAGAAGCTTTCTTCCCTCCTCCCAATTTTATTTATTACTCATTTATTTATCAGAGGAATCACCCTTGGGACATTTCTGAACTGAAGCTTATGATAGCATTTCTTAGATTTCTAGTGAGATATGCTTAGTGTTTCATTTTCACTTGCTGCTACTCCTTTCAAGATTCTTAATTTGTGTTAGTTCAATCTCTAGCTTAAATAAATCCTTTTCATTTCTACTTCAGCTCTACCACTGTTTCCTGCATTTAAGTTAACATATTCCTTCTCTCTTTCATTCACTCTCTGGCCCATAAATAAGTGCATTCATTCAATCATTTCCAATATCTTATCAATTTTTTTCTTCCTGTTAGGTTTCTCTGTGGCCTCAGTTACAAATTTAGATTTAAAAACAAAATATATAGTTCTTTTTTAATATCCTTTGTAAGACCAGTTACAACATGATTTTTAATTTTTTTATGTCTATTTTTTTAAATTTTTATTGGGGTGTAGTTGATTTACAATGTTATGTTAGTTTCTGCTGTAAAGTAAAGTGAATCAGTTATACATATACATATATCCACTCTTTTTAAGATTCTTTTCCTGCATAGGTCCTTACAGAATATTGAGTACGGTTCCTTGTGTTGTACAATAGGTTCTTATTAGCTGTCTGTTGTTGTTTTTAGTCGCTAAGTCATATCCAACTCTTTGTGACCCTCATAGGCTGACTGTAGCCTTCCAGACTCCTCTGTCCATGGGGTTTCCCAGGCAAGAATACTGGAGTGGGTTTCCATTTCTTTCTCTAGGGGATCTCTGAGACCCAGGGATCAAACTTGAGCCTCCTGCATTGGCAGATGGATCCTTTACCACTGAGCCACCAGGGATGCCCATTAGTTATCTACTTTATTTATTTACTATAGTAGTGTGCATATGTCAATTCCAATCTCCCAATTTTTCCCTCCCCTCCTTTCCCCTTAGTAACCCCAAGTTAGTTTTCTACATTTGTGAATCTATTTCTGTTTTGTAAATAAGTTTGTACTATTTTGTTTTAGATTCCACATATGATATTTGTCTTTCTCTATCTGACATTTCTCACTTAGTATGATAATCTATAGGTGCATTCGTGTTTCTGCAAATGGCATTATTTCAAAGATATAATTTTTTAATTCATTTTTACTTATCCTACCCCTAAAAATCTGACTTTACTTTTTCCTGTCATTAGTCTATTATCTAATATCCAGCCTTTCTTTTAAAGAAACCCCCCTGTTCTTTTGGGCTAGTCGAGAATGCCACAGCTTCTATTCTGAGAGATATTTTAAATAACTGTATTATTGCTGTTTTTTGTTTTCATTGTTGTGTCATTTTTGCTGACATTTGCTTAATGAATTTTCAGGATTAATTCTTCCTTAAAAGACCAGTTTTCAGTTTATAATAA
This sequence comes from Bison bison bison, assembly GCF_000754665.1. Classification (NCBI taxonomy): domain Eukaryota; kingdom Metazoa; phylum Chordata; class Mammalia; order Artiodactyla; family Bovidae; genus Bison; species Bison bison. The sequence goes on from NW_011494926.1 coordinate 322,707, forward strand.
AACTGAGTGAGAGTTACAGATATTTGCTATAAACCTCTGTCCTGCAATACACATGGCCTTCCCCATTATCAGCATCATTCATCAAAGTAGTTTATGTTTTTACCACTGATGAACTTATATTGACAAGTCATAGTCATCCAACATCCAAATTGTATCTAAGGTTTCACTCTTGGTATTGTACACTGACTCAGTATTATGCATTGGGTTTGGACAAAATGTGTGTGTGTGTGTGTGTATGTGTGTGAGTCACCCAGTCCTCTCTAATTCTTTGTGACCCCATGAACTGTAGCCTGCTAGGTTCTTCTGTCTGTGGTTTTTCCCAGGCAAGAGCACTGGGTGTTTTGCCATTTCTTTCTCCAGGGGATCGCCCCAGTCCAGGGATTGAACCTGCTTCTCCTGCATTGCAGGCACATTCTATACCATCTGAGTCACCAAGGAAGCCCAGACAAAACAGGTGATGCAGTGGTAAAAAGTCTGCCTGTAATGCAGGAGATGTGGGCTCAATCCCTGGGTCAGGAAGATACCCTGGAGAAGAAAGTGATAACCACTGAGTCGGACACCACTGAGCATAGCAGCACACACACAGTGTATTTGTAGGACAAAACATAATTATACATAGTCATCACTGTAAAAATCTTTTGTGCTCTGCCTTTCCATCTCCCCTCACTTTCATACCTTTGGCACCCACTGATCTTTTAGTTTATTGTCTCTATAGTTTTGCCTTTCAGGAATAATTATTTAAATTTTGGGTTTGTTTTTTTTTTTTTTTTGGTCATGTATGGCCACTGATATTTCTGCTCAGTTAACTTAGAGGGCTACTAATGATTAGTTTTTAATGTCTTGAACCATGAATCTTTTGCCTATTACCAGAATCTTTTGCCTGTGTCTATGATTGGGCATGACTTTAATACTCATGCAATTTATAATTCTGCCTTAAATTTTACTTTCTGCTCACATAGGACCTCAGGGTCAACCTGAAGTGAGAGTTTGTGCTATTTTCTATCAGCAGGGTTCTGGACACATTATTACCCTTGCAGAGTGTTTAGGGCTCCTGTAATATTTCAGAGTTTTTCAAATCCCCTTCTGACTATCTCCTTCCCTAGGTATTCCTTTTAACTTTTTGATCCATCTCTTATTTACCACAACATATATCACAGCTTTATGGAGCTGTGTTTTAATATGTATTTCAATCACTATATTCAACAAAGACCCTGGAGATAGGGCTTACTACCTTGATGTAAACTCCTTGTTGTTGTTCAGTTGCTAAATTGTGTTCAATTCTTTGCCACCTCATGGACAGCAGGACTCCAGGCTTCTCTGTCCTCCTCCATCCCTGAGAGTCTGCTCAAATTTATATCCATTGAGTCGGTGATACTATCTAACCTTCTCATCCTCTGCCCCTCATTCTTCTTTACCTTCAAACTTTCCCAGAATTAGGGCCTTTTCCAATGAGTCAGCTCTTCGCATCAGGCCAAAGTATTGGAGCTTCAGAATCAGTGGTGGTGGTGGTGGTTTACTAGCTAAGTCATGTCTGACTCTTGTGACCCCATGGACTGTAGCCCATCAGGTGCCTCTGTCCATGGGATTTTTCAGGTAAGAATACTGGAGTGGATTGCCATTTTCTTCTCCAGGGAATCTTCCTGACCCAGGAATCAAACCTGGGTCTCCTGCATTGTAGGCAGATTCTTTACCAACTGAGCTATGAGGGAAGCCCTCTGAATCAGTACTTCCAATGAATATTCAGCTTTTATTTCTTTTAGAATTTACTAGTTTGATCTCCTTGAAGACCAAAGGACCCTCAAGAGTCTTCTACATGCATGCTAAGTTACTTCAGTCGTAGCTGACTCTTTACAACCCTATGGACCATAGCCCGGCAAGCTCCTCTGTTCATGGGATTCTCTAGGCAGCAATACTGGAGTAGAGTAGCATACCCTACTCCAGGGGATCTTCCAGACCCAGGGATTGAACCCACATCTCTTAAGTCTCCTGCATTGTCAGGTGAGTTCTTTACAATTAATGCCACCTGGGAAGTCCCAAGAGTCTTCTCCAGCACCACAATTTAAAAGCATCAGTTCTGTGGTGCTCACCCTGCTTTATGGTCCAACTCTCACATCTGTACATGACAGCTGAAAAAAACCACAGGTTTGACTATACAGAACTTTGTAGGCAAAGTGATGTCTCTGCTTTTTAATACATTGTCTAGATTTGTCATAGCTTTCCTTCCAAGGAGCAAACATCTTTTAATTTTGTGGCTGCAGTCACTATCCAAGTGATTTTGGAGCCCAAGAAAATAAAATGTCACTGCTTCCACTTTTCCCTCTTCTATTTGCCATGGGACCAGAGTCCACGATGTTAGTTTTTTGAGTGTATAGTTTTAAGCTAGCTTTTTCATGCTCCTCTTTCACCTTCATCAAGAGTCTGTTAGGACAGTGTCATCTGCATATCTGACATTATTGATATTTCTCCCGGCAATCTTGATTCCAGCACAACATTTCACATGATGCACTCTGCATATAAGTTAAATAAGTAGGGTGACAATATACAGCCTTGACATACTCCTTTCCCAATTGTGAATCAGTCAGCTGTTTCATGTAAAGTTCTAACTGTAGCTTCTTGACTGGCATACAGGTTTCTCAGGAGAGAGGTAAGGTGGTCTGGTATTCTCATTGCTTTAAGAATTTTTCACAGTTTGTTGTGATCCACACAGTCAAAGTCTTTAGAGTAGTCAATGAAGTAGATGTTTTTCTGGAATTCTCTTGCTCTTTATATGATCCAACAAATGTTGGCAATTTGATCTCTGGCTCCTCTGCCTTTTCTAAACCCAGCTTGTAAACCTAGAAGTTGGGTTACATACTGCTGAAGCCTAAGCAAAGCCTTACTAGCACATGAAATGAACACAATTGTATGATAGTTTGAACATTCTTTGGCAATGCCCTTCTTTGGGATTGGAAAGAAAACTGACCTTTTCCAGTCCTGCGACTACTGCTAAGTTTTCCAAATTTGCTGACATATTGAGTGCCGCACTTTCACAGCATTATCTTTTAGGACTTGAAATAGCTCAGCTGGATTTCCATCACCTTCACTAGCTTTGTTCTTAGTGATGCTTCCTAAGGCCCATTTGACTTCACACTCCAGGATGTCTGGCTCTAGGTGAGTGACCACACCATTGTGGATATCCAGGTCATTGACATCTTTTTTTGTATAGTTCTTTTGTGTATTCTTGCCACCTCTTCTTAATCTCTTCTGCTTATATGTCCTTACCATTTCTGTCATTGATCGTGCTCATCCCTGCATTAAATGTTCCCGTGATAGCTCCAGTTTTCTTGAAGAGATCTGTAGTCTCTCCCATTCTATTGTTTTCCTCTATTTATTTTCACTGTTCATTTTAAAAGGCCTTCTTACACAATGGAGTATTACTCAGCCATTAAAAAGAATTTATTTGAATCAGTGCTAATGAGGTGGATGAAACTGGAGCCTATTATACAAAGTGAAGTAAGCCAGAAAGAAAAACACCAATACAGTATACTAACACATATATATGGAATTTAGAAAGATGATAATGACAACCCTGTATGCGAGACAGCAAAAGAGACATAGATGTATAGAACAGCCTTTTGGACTCTGTGGGAGAGGAGGTGGGGATGATTTGGGAGAATGCCATTAAAACATGTATAATATCATATAAGAAACAAATCTCCAGTCCAGGTTCGACGCAGGATACTGGAAGCTTGGGGCTGGTGCACTGGGATGACCCAGAGGGATGGTATGGGGAGGGAGGTGGGAGGGGGGTTCAGGGTGGGGAACACGTGTACAGCCGTGGCGGATGCATGTTGATATATGGGAAAACCAATACAATATTGTATAGTTAAAAAAAAAACAATAATAATAATAATAAATAAAAATAGCAAAATAAATAAATAAAAGGCCTTCTTATTTCTCTTTGCTGTTCTCTAGAACTCTGCATTCAGTTGGGTGTATCTTTCTCTTCCTACCTTGCCTTTCACTTCTCTTCTTTCCTTAGCTCTTTGTAGAGCATCCTCAGATAACCACTTTGCCTTCTTGTATTTCTTTTCCTTTGTGATGGTTTGGTCACTGCCTCCTGTACAGTGTTACAAACCTCCTTCCATAGTTCTTCAGGTACTCTGTCTACTAGGTCAAATTGCTTGAATTGATTCATCACCTCCACTATATAATCATAAGGGGTTTGATTTAGGTCATATGAATGGCCTAGTGGTTTTCCCTACTTTCTTCAGTTTAGGCTTGCTGCTGTTGCTGCTGCTAAGTCATGTCAGTCGTGTTCAACTGTGCGAACCCACAGACAGCAGCCCACCAGGCTCCTCTGTCTCTGGGATTCTCCAGGCCTGGGTTTTGCAATAATGATCTCATATCTCATAATCTGAGCCACAGTCAGCTTCAGGTCTTGTTTTTGATGACCATATAGACAGTCTCCATCTTCGACTACAGATAATATAATCTGTCTGATTTCAATATTTAACACTGGGTGATGTTCATGTATAGAGTCATCTCTTGTATTGCTGGTAGGAGGTATTTGCTATGACCAGTGTGTTCTCTTGTCAAAAGTGTTAGCCTTTGACCTGCTTCATTTTGTACTCCAAGGCCAAGCTTGCCTGTTACTCCGCATGCCTCTTGATTTCCTAGTTTTGCATTTCAATCCCCTATAATGAAAAGGATATCATTTTTGGTGTTAGTTTTAGAAGGTCTTGTAGGTCTTCATAGGAACATTCAACTTCAGCTTTTTTGGCATTAGTGGTTGGGGCATAGACTCGGATTACTGTGATGTCAAATGGTTTGCCTTGGAAATGGACTGAGATAATTATGTTGTTTTTGAGATTGCACCCAATACTGCATTCCAGACTCTCTTGTTGATTATGAGGGCTACTCCATTTCTTCTAAGGGATTCTTGCCCACAGTAGTAGATATAATGGTCATCTTAATTAAATTAAATGTAAGCTTCTAGACAGGTCAAATCATGACTTCATTCTGCAACTGAAACTTTTTCTGTAGATCCTCCAGATAAGTCAAATAGTGGACTCCTCCAGGTACTGAACTTACTGAGGGACTCCAAATCTGGCCTACCCACCCCACCCCTGTATCTACAGGGCAGCCTATTTTCTCAGTTACTATGATTATGAGTCTACTACTTTTCAAGGCTCTTGTAGAGCTGAAGAAAAGGAGATGATACAATATTGTAAAGTTTAAAAATAAAATAAAAAAAAGAAAGTGAAAAAAATATCACATCCATTTAGTAAACCAGTGTGCTATTGTGTCTTCATGGATCTTATTTTATTAAAAAATAAATTTTGAAATGTAGTAAAAAAAAAAAAAAAAAGGAGATGGGATTAGGCAGAGCCATATTGATACAAATGCTACTGTCCTTACTAAAGTTTAGCAGATTTTCTCAAGGAAACATGCCCCTGTTTGTTTCAACACTTTTGTTAATTTCCACAGTTCTGAAAGTTTTGACTTTGACAGTTTGTTGCCAATGCTTTCCTTGTTTTTATGAAGAAAAACATTTTTGTAGTCCCTCTGCCATTCTTGGAAGTCCCACCCCTCCCCTTAATTATTTCTTTCCTGTGGAATTCACTATATTCTTTATAACAAAAAGTACAGACTTCCCTAAGTGGATCGGTTAATTGTATCTTCCTATATATAATTCAATATTATCCCACTAAAGTCTTGTATTAGATTTATCAGGAAACTAAAAGAAAGGAAATAATTACTATGGCCATATATTAATGTGTATTTTTTAGACAGTGTATCAATTAATCTTCATTAATATTGTTTTCATAAGGCATTTCCATCCCCCAGTTACAGATTCATAGGGGAATAAATGTTGATTCTATCCATTAATATGCATCTTAAGCAAGTTATATAAGCTTTCTGAGCCTGAAGTGGCTGGAAAATGTAATGAAAACATAAATACTGACCACCTCAATTTCTGAAGAGGATCCCATGAGCTATTGAATGTATGCAACTTAGCTTAGTGATTCCCAAATGACAAACACTTACCAAAAATAAAAGCCAATATGTTTCTATGTATATGTGATAAATGATGTGGATTTATATTTTAGCTCTGTGTGAGTATGGGTATAATATTTATCTCTCTTTTATTGACTGTGGAAATTTGCGATAGGATGAGCCGAGAGTAGATGCCTGCTCACATTAAATGCCTTTAATGTAGACTGCATAAATCTTTCTAACTTACCTATTCACTGATACAGCACAGATTCTCATTCATCTCACAGATAACCACTGTTGACAATCCAGGGGACTTTTATAATCAGAACACATATAACACAAATTCGTGTCATTATTTCTTTGATTTTGGACTTGGTCCATTGTGCTCCTTTCCTCTTTTCCTAACTTCAATTTATTTGTCAAAGCCCAGATTAAGAATCACCTACATAATATCTTGCTTGGTATTCCTCTGCCAAAATGAAGTGTTTAAAAATATTTTTTACTCCCATAAGAACCACTTATATATTATTTAAATTAGATATTCTTATAATAATGAAATGGTTCATATATCTGTTTTAATGAGAATAAATGATCCTTATGGTAATAAAATGGTCCTATTGATTTTC
>NW_011494926.1:329440-345123 GCF_000754665.1 Bison bison bison
TTTTTTTTTTTTTTTTATATCTTGTATGTGGGAAATGATACAATACTGGAGGGGAAAATCATATTGGACAAAGACTGCTGTAAGCATTTTTAATACCTAATTTATTGCCCTGCATGGATTTATGCATGTGCATATTTGTGAGGAGATATGTTTGTAAATCTTTGTGCTGACAGTAAAATAGAGAGCTTTAAATACATTTTGGTGCATACCTGGCATTTTCTGACTGAACTCAATAAGAATGTAAATGAAATTGCACTGCCTGAGTGTGAATATGCTGTATACATAGACTTGGAATACTTATATTGAGACTGTCAAAAGAAACAAAGAAAGAAACCTAGTAAATACATTTATTTTTGACTCTTAGACCTGTGGAAATATTTGACAGTGCAAAATGTCATCTTTAATGTGGTTTACACTGACTCTTTAGTATCCAAAGATGAATGTCAAGTCATGGGCGAATGGAAGTGGCACTGAAAAGAAGGATAATATCTTTACTCAGACATACTTATATCCCAGTTACGACTGTAAATGGAGCTCTGCTGATAAGATTGAAACAAAAATAAAACAGTGTGAATATAAAACAACTTTTGTCTTCTCATTTCTATGAAATGCCAACTTCCTACTGTTACTTTTATATGCAGTTTCCACATATTTATAAAAGAGAACATAGGAACAGAAATGGTATCAAAGTGGAAGACAAACAAAAGAGCATTTTTTACACATCCAGTCTCATTGAATCATGGACAACTTTTTGATCTCAAGAATGGATTACATTTTTATGCTTTGCCAGATATTCCAGTATGAGCTTCTGTAAATTTTAGTTGTATCTAACTTCTCAAAATCCACATAGAACCCAAATCTAGTTTAAGTAAATATTTTATTCAAATATTTGAATCACATTTCTTTTCAAAGTGGTGTGTGGCATAATGTTATAACTTGAATAGCTGTTTGACATCTTGAGAGAAATGTCGGTCTTAAACTCCTAAATATTTATAAGCAAAAATAAAGAGAAGGGCCTCTATGCCATTTTCCTGTCATCTGATCTGGAACCTCACACCAACACTCTGAGTCATTTGGAATAAATTATGCTTTTTCAAGTTTAATAGAAAAAAAATAGAGTAGATTAAAGCCTCATTCTAACTAATCTCTTAAATTTATCCACTTTTTAAAAGTTGATTTACTTCACATTACCAAATTATTTGCCTCAAAATCATAGAAGAAACTTAAAAAAAAGCTTTCTTCATTTACAGCATCAACTGATGATTCATATTATAAAAATATCAGTACAGTGACTATGTTTTTATAATTGTCTGCAAGGTATATAAAAGTTATAATTTTGTTTTATTATTTAATTTTACTACATTGTAAGGCCTTGAAAAAATTAATGTAAGCAGTTGGTAATGTTGTCATGGTAATTAAATAATTACCATGTGGTGATTAAAGGCTATTAAATAATTAAGTAATGTGGTAATTAAATAATTGAATATATATTTAATTATATTGTAAAGCATTTCAAGGAAGAGGACTTAGTATTTTGAATGATTTAGAGTGAGGAGTCAAGGGAGGTAGGAGAGATCATGTTCTTGAAAAATCTCTTTTCCTTTCATCTCTTTATCTGGATTCCTAATAGTCACTAGTCATTTTCTTATATTATTATTTCATTACTGACTCAGTATTCTCTCCATTTTTCCCCTTAAAAAGAGTCCAAACATTTCATAGTCATCTAGCAGTGCTGTATTAGGAGGTACAATGATAAAAAAATAAAAATTACACCAGTGAAAATGAAGCTTTCTCTTTCAGCAAAAAAAAAAAAAAAAAATTCTTCTTTTCCATAATGGGAAAAAGGAAGCTTTATAGATTACAATATGCTTAAGGATCTGATCATCATGTTGTCATACTCTTTAATATTCAGAGTTGAGTCAAATACATGTAGATATATGTGTGTGTATATCTTATTTTGGACAGTACAACTGTTTACTCTTGGTTTGTAAAAGATTGCTGTTTTAAAGTCAACTATGCTGCAGTCTGAACGGATTATATGTGGTTTGAGAGCATGATGTGGAGAAACTGGATTCAGCATTATTTCCCAAGTGGAAGTAAAATCTTCATCTATTCATTTGCTATTGAATAATTTATAACAATAAGTCCAAGTGCACAAGGAGTAAATATATTTACATTTTTACATATCCATAGGAGATTTCTGTTCATAGAAATTTAAGAATTCCTGATATAATGGAATGGGAAAAGAAGTTAGTAAGATTTGTGACTATCCCATCACAAGATCCTTACACTTCTTATACATCAACTTGGCCAACATTTGATAAATATTAATACTTCTCATCCATGGAAACAGAATACATAATTAAATATCTATTATGTTTTATACTTTTATTTATGTATAAATTAAAAAAAAACTCAGATTTCAGCTATGTTTCATAAAGGGTTTGAAAGTTATTACTCATGCCCCTATTACACAAGAAAAAAAATTTGAATAAACTGAAAATGAATGATTTTCCTTGGATCTATCAAAGAACTAAAGTCAGAGAGTCAACCACTACTGTGAAATCTGGAGATACAGGTGAATAGAGAGAGTCAAAGCTAAGATATACTTCCATAAAGCAGAGTTCCTGGAGTCAAAATTTCACAGCCACCCTAAACAGTAATTTTAATAGATGAGTGTGTACTACCATGAGAGTGAGAAACAGCTGGGTGCTTCAGAGTTAAGAGAGCATACTCTCATGGGATTTATATCCAAGAGCATCACCAGGTGAAGAGACAAGAAAGATTCCTCCTATGGTTCTAACAGGGTACACAAGGATTAATCATGGACAAGTATTCCCAAAACAGTCTCTGTTACACTTTTCTTTTTCACTTAAGGAGTCAGGGAAAGCTTTAGAAGCATCATGAATGTCACAGCCCAGGGAGAAAGGCTCACTGAAAAACTGAGACTTAACCATACTTTGCCAAAAAAGGTCCATCTAGTCAAGGCTATGGTTTTTCCAGTGGTTATGTATGGATGTGAAAGTTGGACTGTGAAGAAAGCTGAGTGCCAAAGAATCGATGCTTCTGAATTGTGGTGTTGGAGAAGACTCTTGAGAGTCCCTTGGACTGCAAGGAGATCTAACCAGTCCATTCTAAAGGAGATCAGCTTTGGGATTTCTTTGGAAGGAATGATGCTAAAGCTGAAACTCCAGTACTTTGGCCACCTCATAGGAAGAGTTGACTCACTGGAAAAGACTCTGACGCTGGGAGGGATTGGGGGCAGGAGGAGAAGGGGACGACAGAGGATGAGATGGCTGGATGGCATCACCGACTCAATGGACGTGAGTCTGACTGAACTCCAGGAGTTGGTGATGGACAGGAGGCCTGGCATGCTGCAATTAATGGGGTCGCAAAGAGTCGGACATGACTGAGCGACTGAACTGAACTGAACTGAAGATCTTATGGGATTTAATCATAAGATTGCAGACAGTTTCTCCTTCCCCACACCTTACCACTCCAGCAGTAATACAGCTCCAGTAGAGTAACAGTGCATTGAAAGTGGGAGAACTTCAAGAGACAGATGCTATCTGAAGAAGAGTTTTTACGGAAGAACAAAGGAAACAGAAGAGAAGAAAACGGTGACATTAGAGAAGTCTGAAGCCTGTGGCACTCATAGTTACAGCAAACATTAAAGGCAACCCAACTCCTAGCCAAATTAACTGGAAACCTTGTGAAAGACCTGTTTCCCAATGTTCCTGTTATCAGATACTTCCAGTTTGGCTTCAGTTAAAAGTTGCAAAGTGTGCTAAGATACAAGATACAACTAGGTCTGAACAGACAAAGCAAACATAGAACCAGACTCATATTTGATACTGATGATGCAATTATCAGACAGAAAATTTAAAGTAACTTTAAATAATATGTAAGGGCTCGAGTGAATGAAGAGGACAACATGAAAGAATAGATAAGTAATATAAGCAAAAATTAACAATCAAAAGCTTATGATAAAAATGGAATACACAGTCATATAAATAAAGAATGCTATCAATGGGCTCATCAATAGAGACAGAGTCAATTCCTAGGCAGGTTGATTAGAATTCCGGGGTCCCCGAGGAGGAGAGAGGGGTCTGGGGTTCTCAAGGAGGAGGAAAGGACAAACTTTTTTTTTTCTCTACATTCCTTAGTCTTAGTCACATAAAATGGTCTTTTTTCTTTAAGCCTGGAATTGATGATTACACAACTCAGTTTAAACTCTGTATTAAGGATTAAATAACAACAATGTATCCTGCTTGAGGACAGTTTCTCCTTCCTGAAAACCTTCTGACTAATCCTGATAATTTAGAATACATATTATGGGAGTGGGTCTGGTAGGATCTTTCTATTGTTAAATTATAATCCTGTTATTCTAAAATGTAAATTGTGGGAGTGGGTCTGGTAAAATTTCTACAAATGAGACATTCTTTTGATCTATTTTAATAACCAGCTTAAAAAGTATATAATTCCCTCGCTAACACTAGCGAGGCAGACACTCTCCATCCTCCTCTGATGTCTATGTCAGAAGCTTCTTTCTCTGTCCCTTTTCTTACTTTAATAAAACTCTGCTACACAAAAGATCATGGCATGTGGTCCCATCACTTCATGGGAAATAGATGGGGAAACAGTGGAAACAGTGTCAGACTTTATTTTTTGGGACTCCAAAATCACTGCAAATGGTGATTGCAGCCATGAAATAAAAGATGCTTACTCCTTGGAAGGAAAGGTATGACCAACGTAGACAGCATATTCAAAAGCAGAGATATTACTTTACTAACAAAGGTCCGTCTAGTCAAGGCTATGGTTTTTCCAGTGGTCATGTATGGATATAAAAGTTGGACTATGAAGAAAGCTGAATGCTGAAGAATTGATGATTTTGAACTGTGGTATTGGAGAAGGCTCTTGAGAGTGCCTTGGACTGCAAGGAAATCCAATCAGTCCATTCTAAAGGAGATCAGCCCTTGGGATTTCTTTGGAAGGAATGATGCTAAAGCTGAAACTCCAGTACTCTGGCCACCTCATGTGAAGAGTTGACTCATTGGAAAAGACTCTGATGCTGGGAGGGATTGGGGGCAGGAGGAGAAGGGGATGACAGAGGATGAGATGGCTGGATATCAGGAGAAAAAAGACAGGAGGGACTGGAAGAAATGCTTGAGGTAAGAATGGGCAAGAACTTTTCCATATTAAGGACAGACACCAACCAGAGATTTAGGGGGAAAAAAAATGAGAGAACTCTTTTGAGGATAAATAATAATAACAAAACTACATCTGAGAATACTATATTCAAACTGTATTAACACAATCACAAAAAGAAAATATTGAAAAAGCCTAGAGAAAAAACTCCAAAGGAAAACACCTTGACCATAGAGGAACAAGGGTATGAATTGCGGGAAACATTTCATCATAAACCATTACATAAGAAGAAAGTGAAGTGGCATATTTAACATGCTGAAAGAAAAGCACAACAAAAACAAAACAGATGATAATTCCATATCCAGCAAAAGTTTCACTCAAAAAGAAGGAGACATTCAAGACATGGCTAGCAGACAAGAAATATTAAAAGAAATCCATCATATAGCATATCAATGATACGAGTCAGAAACCTGGTTCTAACCTAGAAAAATAAAAAGGGTAAAAGAAAGAATAAATGAAGTTAAGATAAATCTTGTATATGTCTTATTGTTAATTGATTTAAAGAATACTTCTTTGTTTACAATAAGAAGAGTAACAATGTATGAGTTATTACAGCTTGTGAATAAATGAAATTAATTATAGCAGTGCCATGGGGCTTTCTTGGCAGCTCAGCTGGTAAAGAATCCGCCTGCAGTGCAGGAGACCCTGGTTTGATTCCTGGGTCGGGAAGATCACTGGAAAAGGGATAGGCTACCCACTCCAGTATTCTTGGGCTTCCCTCGTGGCTCAGCTGTTAAAGAATCTGCCTGCAATGCAGGAGACCTGGGTTCGATCCCTAGGTTGGGAAGAATCCCCTGGAGAAGGGAATTGCTACCTACTTCCAGTGTTCTGGCCTCGATAATTCCATGGACACAGGAGCCTGGTAGGCTGCAGTCCATGGGGTCGCAAAGAGTCAGACATGAGTGAGTGGCTTTCATATGGCAGTGCCCTAGAGGTTGGAGGGAGGAACTGAGAATTCTGTGTTAAAACAGTATAATGATAGGGCAACCATACACATGTATACACCATTAAGAAGAAAGTTGTAATGAATATGTCAAGACAATACAAAATTAAAGCATATAAAACAGTTAAAACTAGAGTAGGCAGATAAAGTGAAATGATAAGAAATGCGACAAATAGAAAACAGTCACAATTGCAGTAGATACTAATGCAACTATGTAAGTAATCACTTTAAATGTGAATGGTCTAAATACAGTAGTTAAAATAGGAATTGTATGACTGGATATTAAAATAAGACCCATTGTTTCTTATGTCTGAGAAACTAACTTTTAATATCAATATCAATATATAGTTAAGAAACAAAGAGTACTTGGAAATATGATTTATTCTAGAATGGTGGTGGGAAACATGCAAGCTGAATCTGGGAACTCTTTCAATGCCAGAAAGTAAAGAAGGCTTTTAAAAATCCACAATGTTATATAGGTTTCCATGTATAAACAGACAGCTGTCTACAGTAGATATTAGCATAAATTTTTGAGTTAACTTGCCTATGCTTCAGGCTTACCCTTTTTCTCTACCTAAATTGTGAGGTTGGAAAGTTTACTCAATTGCTCTGTGCTTCATTTTATTTGCATAATTTTAAATAATACCATCTTTTACCTCATAGAATTAGTTTGAGGATTAACACTGATAATTTTTATTCTTAATGCAATATGTTTCCCAAAATAGAGTCTTAAATAGTTAAAGTACAATCTATAATATCTGTTTTGTAGTTTAAGATCATACTATATAGTGATCTGTAATCTGATTTTCAATTTACATATTATGAATATTACATATTATGAATACTAGGTTATTTGTAATATATTAAATGTCAAGGGGAGTCCACAAAACTTTTATGTCTTTCAATAATTTTTATATGCTACATTAAACATATAAGATGAAATCATTTTTTCCCAAATTTTCAACCAGAGAACTCAATACTATAAGATTTAACAGCATGAGAATAAAATTTCATTTTATGTAAGTCCTAGTAGTTACATTTAGTAAACATGGAATACTAAGTTTATTATTTCAAAAGACTTTGTTCCAAAGCCTATTTAATTTCTGTTTCTAGAATTAAGTTGCTATTGTGCTGAGACTAACAGAATAGCTTGGAGAAAACTGCCAAGAGGTTAATTACCAAGTTCTCTTGAAAGTCAATGGATTTTTTTTTTCAGCAGCCTTTTCCCACTAAGGAAGTCCTTAGGGTATTTACTGCCTGAAGAACACTAGTATTAGCAAGTTTTTTACTTTCTCTGAAAAGCTCCACATTCCAAGTGAAATTTACTGCTTTAAAAAAAAAGTCAAACATATTTGTAAATCATAGTAAATAACATCTAAGATAATATTATCAATTCAGATACACTTGTATACCTACATATGTGATTTAAAACTAAAATTATCATTCTTTGTTTCAAAGAAAAATACAGTATTGTGTGTTTCAAACATTAGATTGGTCAAAAAGTTCATTTGGATCTTTCCATACCATCTTAGGAAAAAATTTTAATAAAATTTTTGGCCAACCCAATATAATCTCTTGTGTTTTCATCTTGATTTAATAACCAGTTTTGAAATACAGAATATTCAACAGTTTAGAGTCGACAAGAAGGTTTAATGAGTTTTGAAGTAATTCCTAGCAGTTCTTCAAGTCTGTGTTTGGGTATATTGCTCTTATTTAAATAACAATATATTTAATAAGCAATATATTACAAATAATTTGTAATAATTTATTCCTATTAAAATTTTTTAAATATTTTTTAGGCTGTATATAAGGCTTCCCAGGTGGCACTAAGTGGTAAAGAACCTGGCTGCCAATGCAGAAGACATAAGAAACAGAGGTTCAACCCCTGGATTGGGAAGGTCCCCTGGAGGAAGTCTTGACAATCCACTCCAGTATTCTTGCCTGGAGACTCCCATGGACAGAAGAGCCTCGTGGGCTACAGTCCATAAGGTCACAAAGAGTTGGACATGACTGAAGTGACTTAGCAGCAGCAACAGCAGGCTGTATGTAAGAGGTTGGTTACTACAAGTGTAGTATTGAAATTAGAGCTAAAGGCCATTCAAATGTGCTGTCATTCACTGCTTTTTTCCTTTCCTAAGAAAATTATTGTTTATTGGTCATATCACTCATGCTGTGAACATCATGGACTTGACTTCCCAATGCTCTTCAACAGTCCTCCAAGCAACACTCTCAGTGAATCATGCCTAGAAGTTCAGATGAACTCTATTTGTCATTCTGTACTTCATCCAATTCTCTCTCTGTCACACATACCTCTGAGGACATCATCCTGATTCTGCCTGAACACTTCCTAGAATGCAGAACTTATTACATGATAAGACAACACCATTCATTTGGGGAAACTTATAAATATTGAAGTGTCAGTTGTTAGTTTAAACCCAAGAAGACCGAATCATTATTTTCACACACTGACTCAAATTCACTTTCTTTAGACCATTAAAATAAAAGTTGGATTTCTTTCTGACTAGAAGAATCTTGAAATAAGTTGGCTGCAAAAGAAACTTGGGTGTGTACATAGGAAGTAAGTGAAAATGGCTCAGTGAGCTTACCAATATTAGCAAAGTATAATATTCTCTTGACAGATAATGGTGAACTGCATAATAAAGTAATTTATCCCACAAAGTTACACAGCAAACAGCACTGAAATAGGAATAGGCTAATTGTAATCACAGTGCCATTCAGAAAGGTTTGGAAGAACATCTGCTGCTGCTGCTGCTAAGTCACTTCAGTCATATCTGACTCTGTGTGACCCCATAGACGGCAGCCCACCAGGCTCCCCCATCCCTGAGGTTCTCCAGGCAAGAATACTGGAGTGGATTGCCATTGCCTTCTCCCTTGGAAGAACAGGGAGAACTTGAAAGCCACTGGTCATTGGTAATTCTGAATCTCAGGCAAACAAATAGTTGCCAGATCTTTCTACTTAGGAGAGAAAGTATTCCTTGATGAGGACTTAACTTTGTTCCATGATAGTGGCTCTCAAGGTCATCATTACATATTGTACTTCTTTAAATTTTCTTTGATCCAAGTTCTTTCCACTGAGATAAAATTATTTTTTAATAATAAATTGCTCATAATTTGATTTCTCAGTCTGCTTCTCAACAATTGAAAGTTGGATGTCCAGAGTTCTTTTTTCTTTTTAATTTTTACTTGTCTTCTCATTTTTTGCTCCAAGCCAGTAGTGCTGCTGCTAGTACACCTTTATTAAAAGTTTTACTCGTTTCTTATACATCTGACATGAGTTCACTCCACGTGGCAAAAGCCACATCCATAATATATTTCTCTACTTTGACCTCCATATCAGGCTACTTAAAGACAACAACCTTAAAAATATCAGAAGCCTTTTTTGTCAATCTGAGAATGACTACTAGGGACTGCTTTAAATCTTTCAGCTTTCAGAGGTGCTAATCAAGGATTCTTAAAGCTGAAAACTTGATTTGATTTTCAGTACCAGATCTCATTTCACTTCATGAATCTTCATCAGCAAAGGACACTGATGATGACAATATTATTCAACTCATCAAGAACTGGATCTTCTCTGATTCCTCTAAAGTCTGCTTAGAAGCTAAACATTTTTTTTTTTTTTTTTTAAGATTGTCTTTCTCTTACCTTATCACAGACTCTGGGTCCAACCAATTGGTTGGACTTTTATGATATTTTGCCTGATTAGATTAGTCTGCCCAAGTATGTTAAATATATTTTCTATTTTGCTAATTGTTATACCACTACTCCAATAGTTCTAGTTACTCTAATCTGACAAAAAAAAAAAAAAATCACTGTAAAATTAGAGCATCATGTTCCCATCCTATTCTGTTTTCCTTCCACATTTTCAGCCTCAACATGGCGCTAGTCAATGCCATGTGGTATTTATTTTTGTTAAAGCAGAACTTCTCTCTTCACATCAAATTGTGTGCCACTTTGCTCTTTCTGTATGGCAAGTTATCTCAAAATGTATTGGCTTAAGATAACAATTTGGTATTCTTACAGCACTGTCGGTTGACAGGACAGATTTTCTAACCTGGACAGTTTTCATCTGGGTCTGGCTGGTCTCAAGTGGTCTCACTCTGCTGTCTAGGAGATAGTAGTCTGATTGGTATAGGTGGGAAACTTCATTCAACTATCTTCTGAAGAGCTGTGCCAATTGGAGCAATGGCTAAATGTGTCCTTTCACTCAGCAGTCTATCTCAGACTCTCTTACTAGATAGGAGAAAACATCTCTAGCAACACAAGGCAAGTATGTTGGAAGGCAGTTCTTAATGGGCCTCCTCATTAACACAAAGCTGCTGCTTTCCAGTATCTGATGCTAGCTTCCTCTCCAACCTCTGAATCACTACTAAATGAATGGTATATATTTGGAGGGTTTTGCTTTTTTATTTTTTTGACACCTAGATTTGGTTTATCATATTTATTAAGGTAAGGTAAATGTTGTAAACAATCAACTACAAAATCTTAGGGGTGTTTACAGAATAATGTTTATTTTTCCCTCCAATCTCCTTCCACAAGGGGCAAAGGGAAAAGGAAATAAGGATCTTTGCTCCAACCTATGTCTCATGGACAAACATTTCCGTGAAGCCTAGGGCTCCAATATTTGGGATTTGGGGGCTGTATCACCTGCATCATCTGGCTGATAACAAGAAAGACAAAACCTGTGCACAAGACATACACTGTTAACCCTTCAGCCGGTGGGGGCAGGTAGTGGGCACATATCCTTTGTACTCATTTTCCTTTAGTGAAAACCAGGCACATGACTCCAAACAGATACAAGTGGATAGACAAATACAGTCCAGTAGTGTTTTAGGGAAGATGTGGTTCTTATTATTGATGAATAATCACCTAGGATGTGCCACAGCACTCTATTAATAGCTCATATTGATTTTTACTTAATTCATTTATTTTTATTTTAAAAACTTTAATATATCCAATATATTATTATACATATTAAAAGTATCTAATCATAGGTAAAGTTTGTGTATACTCAGATGGTAAAGAATCCGCCTGCAATGCAGGAGACGGGTTCAATCCCTGGGTTGAAAAGATCCCCTGGAGAAGGAAACAGCTACCCACTTGAGTATTCTTTCCTGGGGAATTCCATAGACTGTATAGTCCATGGGATCACGAAGAGTCAAACAGGACTAAGTGACTTTCACTAAGTATTTCATATATATTTTTAAAGTATTCATCTTCCTTTATATATATATATATATATATGCATGTATACATATCTATTTTGAAAGAAAGATGCTAGATACTATATACAAAGTTTAGCTTAGTCATAGTAACACACTGAATGCTCAACTTTATTCAAACAATTAAATTTTTTCTCTTTAGACCCAGTGGCTTGTCGGATAATTGATAGGAAGAGAGTGCTCTGTGTGCTCAGTCATGTCGAACTCTTTGCGACCTCATTGACTGTAGCCTGCCAGTCTCCTCTGTCCATGGGATTTTCCAGACAGGGATATTGGCGTGGGTTGCTATTTCCTTCTCATGGGATCTTCCCAACTCAGGCACTGCACCCACATCTCCTGTGTCTCCTGCATTGCAAGCAGATTCTTTACCAACTGAGCCATCGGAGAAGTGTTTTTATATGCACATATATATATGCGATTATATATGCTTTATATAATCATAGTGTCCATGTGAGGTGACTCTAGGGCAAGTAGGTACTCTGAGTATCCAGGAATTGTTCTGAGAGCTTTTGACAGAACAGAGTGCAGAGGGCCATGAGGAGCCATTTAAGTCCACTTAGGACTTCAGTTCCTCTCCTCTGAGGAGGTGATTTAATCTGTAGGTTTTTACTTCTGCCAATGTGTGTGAATGATAGTGTTCTACCTTAGCACGTGGACAGGTCTGTTCCTGATCTTTCTAAAATAGACTTGATTCTGTTTTCTCATGTTCCTGAATTCCCTTAGTGTTGTCAAATGGCACTTTTAAAGAATCTGTATATTTATCGTTTGCAACCATGATTAATTTTCAGACCCCAGATTATGGTTGCTTCCTTTATCAGACAATTAGTCTTGGTTTTCTTGTACTCTT
Organism: Bison bison bison; assembly: GCF_000754665.1. Taxonomy (NCBI): domain Eukaryota; kingdom Metazoa; phylum Chordata; class Mammalia; order Artiodactyla; family Bovidae; genus Bison; species Bison bison. The sequence goes on from NW_011494926.1 coordinate 341,679, forward strand.
TGAAACTGCATTGTAAGCTTGATTTTTTCTGCTAAACTATTTCAGTAGGAAGGAGTTTTAGTTTAACTGTCAAAGAAACATATAATTGATAAGAATAATAGAGAAGTTGGCCTCCAGAAATTCATAAGGTTTGTTGATGTAACTAAACGTTTTCCTTGTCTGTAAGTGAAGATGTTGCTTTACTATTCTGAATTGACATCTTCACTTCAAATGGACATCTCTGTTTGAGATGAGATGAAAAGTTCAGTACTATGATCAAATCCTTCATGCTCTGGAGGGTGTTGAAACTAATGATTATGGTATTTAAAAGGCACAGTTATCATGTATCAGAAAATAGGGTTTGTTTGTTGAAGTTTAAATGCTGCATGCACTTACAGAGAGCTGAGTTTTTGTTGATTTTAAAATAAAGGATTATTGAGCTCAGAGTTTCTGTGTTTACAAGGGTTGGGAATTATACACTTTTATAAATAGGATTTCTGGATCATCAGAAATACTCTATTTTTCCAATATTAAAGTATGAGAAATTCAGTAGTGTTACCTGATCAAACATTTTGGATCACTGATATTCTGCAAACACATGTCTAGATTTCAGTTTGCTTGAACTTAATTTAAAAGACATTTTTTGGAAACAGTATCAGTTCTTCTATTATATTAAACTTGTTGCTAGATTTGGGGGAATACAAATAAAACACAATGTAATTATTATAGGGTTTTAAAAAAGACTTGTGTATTAGAAAGTATACCTAAAAAGCAAAAATTAAATGTTCTAGCTTTTAATACATAGCTAAACGTGGTAATATACAATTGTGTGTAGAAATAGGAACAGGGGCTGATCCAAGGGGTTTGAAACTGTCTCACTTGTATCAATAAACAGACATATGTTCCACTAAATTATACGCCACCCATTGTTTATTTCTTACTCACTAATAACATCACAGGAAAAGAACAGAGCTATTAAAAGATGAACAGTGAATGTGGTATAAGGGGCTATAAAACTTTGGTACGATTCATATGCATTACTCATCCATAGGCTTTTCTATATCCAAATCATATTTATTTGTATGCCTCCCACTTCTGTAAATGTTTATTTTTTAAATTAATTAATTTTTTATTGAAGGATAATTGCTTTACAGAATTTTGCTGTTTTCTGTCAAACCTCAACAATGTATTTACAGGGCAACAATGGAGAAACAGACATAGAAAATAGGCTTATGGACATGGACAGAGGGGAGGAGAGTGTGAGATGTAAAATTTTTTTTTAAATGCATTCACACTGAATATGTCCAAACAACTGAAAGAAAATCACTGGATATATAAAGGATTTGATTTTAAAATTATATGTCTGATAAACATAATGTGACAAAGATGCCCCTTTAACTTTAGCAGTAACGAGGATAATAAAACAGGTAAAATACAAAGGAATTGATTTTCTCATCTGATCTTTAATATTTATGAATGATGTAAAATAAAATCTGGTGATTTTTAATGTACCCTTTTTTTCTAATAGTTAACACAAAATTATGAATAATTTGTTTTTATGAATTCAACAATTACAGCAAATTAGCATAAGAATTACTTTCATACACACACAATTTCTAACTGTCCACTTTCCAGTTTGATACATAATAAAATATGTGGTTACTGTTTTTGACCTATGTAAGGTTTACCTAGTTTCTCTTATCAGATGTTAGCGTACTGTGGTAAATATTTTGTGTCTGAAACTTCTGAAATGAGTCAGTGTCTAACTAATCTAGTATTTTCAACTGTACAATTCTTTTTGTTCCAAAATGTTGATTCAGATATCTAATTCCTAATGTAGATGCAATCCGAGTCATTAGATGATTAATTTCATAATACAACAGATATGTGCAATCTAAATGGCAGTGTACTTACAATCTGCTTCATTCATTTTGTAATTACCATCTGTTAGTATTGATGTCGTAGAATCTGCCACTGTCATATAAAATTATGACTATGAGATGTTTACAGTAAGCAATACTGTAAGTAGTATATCATTATTACTGATATACTAAACACATATGCAGGGCTCTTAAATCTTGGAAATTTCACTGTTGAACATCATAAATATTTCAGTTAAAAATTATGTTTAATATTAGTCACTTAAAGCACTTTTTCTCTTTAAATCTCATCTAATTTTGTTTTTCCATGGATTCCATTTATGAGAAACAAATACACTTTCAGTAATAGTATATCATGTCATAATTTTTTTTTCCTTCAGTTACTAAGTCATGTCAAACTCTTTTGTGACCCCATGGACCATAGCCCACCGGACTTCTCTGTACATGGGATTCTCCAGGCAAGAATACTGGAATGGGGTGCCTTGCCCTCCTCCAGGAGATCTTTCACAGCCAGGGATCAAACCTGCATCTTTTGCATTGGCAGGCTGATTCTTTACCACTAAGCCACCACGGAAGCCCCTTAAAAATTTTATCATTTGCTAAATGAATTTTTGTGTAAATCTTATGTTTTGTGCTATAGATATAAAAATGGTAATATTAAGCTCCTACTCTCAAGGAGTTGCTATCTCTGTAGAATGCAGATGATAAGGACATAAATTTAATTACAATACAACTATAAGATACAAAATACAGAAAACTTTGTGCTGCATAGGTTTGTATTCAGGTGTATATCCTTAAAGAGGATGATAAGTAATAACCTTGATTCTTGTCATGGTTAATTTGACATGTTTCAGCTTGGTTAGGTTATGTACCCAGTTATTTGGTCAAATAGTAATCTGGATGTTGCTGTTATGGTATTTTGTAGGTGTGATTAATATTTGTAATCTATAGACTTTATATATATTATAAAAGGAATATATTAGAGAGATTTCTAATATATATTAGAGATTTGAGAAATTAACTCACATGATTGTCTGAACTCTCCAAAGTAAGGCAGCAGTATGAAAACTTAGGCAGGATTTCTATGTTACAGTCTTGAGACAAATAGATGCAGAGAAAGCCTTTGACAAAATTCAACATCCATTTATGATAAGAACTCTCCAGAAAGCAGGAATAGAAGGAACATACCTCAACATAATAAAAGCTATATATGACAAACGCACAGCAAACATTATCCTCAATGGAAAATGCATTTGCTTTTAAAACCTTTAACTAATTGGATAAATCCCACCCATTGAATGGAGTACCATCTGCTGTTTTGAAACATATGAAAATGTGTGTGTGTGTATTTATTGAAAGACAGAACAGAGAAACAGAACTAATAGGTTCCATGACAAATACATGTGTAGGAGATATAGATATCAGTTCTGTATTTGTATTCAGTTCAGTTCAGTTCAGTTGCTCAGTCGTGTCCGAATCTTTGCGACCCCATGAATCGCAGCACGCCAGGCCTCCCTGTCCATCACCAACTCCTGGAGTTCACCCAGACTCATATCCATCGAGTCAGTGATGCCATCCAGCCATCT
>NW_011494926.1:345223-349482 GCF_000754665.1 Bison bison bison
CTCCCAGCATCAGAGTCTTTTCCAATGAGTCAACTCTTTGCATGAGGTGGCCAAAGTACTGGAGTTTCAGCTTTAGCATCATTCCTTCCAAAGAAATCCCAGGGCTGATCTCCTTCAGAATGGACTGGTTGGATCTCCTTGCAGTCCAAGGGACTCTCAAGAGTCTTCTCCAACACCACAGTTCAAAAGCATCAATTCTTCAGTGCTCAGCCTTCTTCACAGTCCAACTCTCACATCCATACATGACCACAGGAAAAACCATAGCCTTGACTAGACGAACCTTTGTTGGCAAAGTAATGTCTCTGCTTTTAAATATACTATCTAAGTTGGTCATAACTTTCCTTCCAAGGAGTAAGTGTCTTTTAATTTCATGGCTGAATCACCATCTGCAGTGATTTTGGAGCCCCAAAAAATAAAGTCTGACACTGTTTCCACTGTTTCCCCATCTATTTCCCAAGAAGTGATGGGACCAGATGCCATGATCTTCATTTTTTGAATGTTGAGCTTTAAGCCAACTTTTTCACTCTCCACTTTCACTTTCATCAAAAGGCTTTTGAGTTTCTCTTCACTTTCTGCCATAAGGGTGGTGTCATCTGCATATCTGAGGTTATTGGTATTTCTCCCAGCAATCTTGATTCCAGCTTGTGCTTCTTCAAGTCCAGCATTTCTCATGATATACTCTGCATATAGGTTAAATAAGCAGGGTGACAATATATATTATATATAACTCAAGTGTATACATACCATATGTATGATATATATGTATAAATCAATTTGTGATGACCCCGCAGGGTGATTTTAGATTCTTAGTTGACATTATCAGTAGCCATAGAAGCAGTTTATACAGAGTTATGATGTCAGTGAAATATTTTACCTATTGGAGGTGGGACATCTAGTTTAGCAACTGAGGAGATAACAGGAGAGAATCATGGAATAATTCAGTAATAATTCACTAATTATTAGAGAATAAATAAAGAGATATGAAAGAGTGCTATGTATTTTAGTTTTAAAACATTTTATACAGTAAATATGGAAAATGGTTTATATCATGTAATTTGACATAAAAGACATAATTTCTAATTATACAGACTTTAAAAAATTCATTTCTGTCAATCTAATTCCCATGACATTGCAATGCAGATGACTTGTAACTTCTTACAAAGCCAGAAAATCATAATAAGTAATTTTTATATTCATAAAGATTTGTTTGTTTGCTTGCTTTTAAAGTTGTTGTGGATAAAACTACTATGAGTGTACTTGATACTTTATGTATTCAGCTCTTTAGAGTCTCTCTTCGTCCATTTACTTCTCTCTTTCAAAGGCCTAAAATTAGATCATATCACCACTAAGGGGTATGACATTGAAAAGGTATTTTGAATAATGAGGTTAAGCTTCAGGCAGTTTACCCACCAAAATGTCTGGTAAGTTGTCATACTGAGTTTAACCATTCCTTTCATACTTTAGAGAAAATATTCTTGTATGAAGAAAATGATATTGATTTAGCCACTTTCGTTTGCTAAGCTCTGTCTCAGAGCTTCAAATTCTTCAAGCATGAATTGAAAATGAAATTATAAGGATTAAATTATATTTATATAAAAATAATTATTGTGAGCTAAAGAATGACTGGTACTTCACCTACTCAGGGCTTCCCTGATGGTTCATATTGTAAAGAATCTGCCTGCAATGCAGGAGACCCAGGTTTGATCCCTGGGTCAGAAAAGTCCCCTGGAGAAAGAAATGGCTACACACTCCAGTAAACACTATGAAAGTTCCCCATGAACAGTATGAAAAGGCAAAAAGATAGGACACTGAAAGATGAACTCCCCTGGTCAGTAGGTGCTCAATACACTATTGGAGAACAGTGCAGAAATAACTCCAGAAAGAAAGAAGAGACGGAGCCAAAGAAAAAAACCAGTTGTGGATGTGACTGGTGATAGAAGCAAAGTCTGATACTGTAAAGAGCAATATTGCATAGGAACCTGGAATGTTAGATCCATGAATCAAGGTAAATTAGACATGGTCAAACAGGAGATGGCAAGAGTGAACATCAACATTTTAGGAACCAGCGAACCACAATGGACTGGAATGGGTGAATTTAACACAGATGACCGCTATATTTACTACTGTGAGCAAGAATCCCTTCAAAGAAATGGAATAGCCATCATAGTCAACAAAAGAGTCCAAAATGCAGTACTTGGATGAAATCTCAAAAACAACAGAATGATCTCTGTTGATTCCAAGGTAAACCATTCAATACCACAGTAATCCAAGCCTATGCCCTGACCAGTAATGCTGTAGAACTGAAATTGAATGGTTCTATGAAGACCTACATGACCTTCTAAAACCAATACACACAAAAAAGATGTGATTTTCATTATAGGGGACTGGAATGCAAAAGTAGGAATCAAGAAACACCTGGAGTAACAGGCAAATTTGTCCTTGGAGTACAAAATGAAGTAGGGCAAAGTCTAATAGAATTTTGCCAAGAGAATGCACTGGTCATAGCAAACACCCTCTTCCAACAACATAAAAGAAGACTCCTCACATGGACATCACCAGATGGTCAAACTGAAATCAGATTGATTATATTGTTTGCAGTCAAAGATGAAGAAGCTCTATACAATCAGCAAAAACAGGACAGGGAGCTGACTCTGGCTCAGATCACGAACTCCTTATTGCCAAATTAAGACTTAAATTGAAGGAACTGGGGAAAACTACTGGACCATTCAGGTATGACCTAAATCAAATCCCTTATGATTACACAGTGGAAGTGAGCAATAGATTCAAGGGATTAGATCTGATAGACAGAGTGCCTAAAGAACTATGGATGGAGATTTGTGACATTGTAGAGGAGACAGGAATCAAGACCATCCCCATGAAAAAAGAAATGCAAAAAAGCAAAATGGCTGTCTGAGGAAGCCTTACAAATAGCTGTGAAAAGAAAAGAAGTGAAAAACAAAGGAGAAAAGGAAAGAAATACCCATTTGAATACAGAGTTCCAAAGAATAGCAAGGAGAGATAAGAAAGCCTTCTTCAGTGATCAGTGCAAAGAAAAAGAGGAAAATAATAGAATGGGAAAGACGAAAGATCTCTTCAAGAAAATTAGAGATACCAAGGGAACATGTCATGCAAAAATGGGCTCAATAAAGGACAGAAATGGTATGGACCTAACAGAAGCAGAAGAAATTAAGAAGAGGTGGCAAGAATACACAGAAGAACTACACAGAAAAGATCTTCATGATCCAGATAATCACTATGGGAGGATCACTCACCTAGAGCCAGACATCCTGGAATATGAAGTCAAGTAGGCTTTAGGAAGCATCACTACGAACAAAGCTAGTGGAGGTGAGGAAATTCCAGTTGAGCTATTTCAAATCCTAAAAGATGATGCTGTGAAAATGCTACACTCAATATGCCAGCAAATTTGGAAAGCTCAGCAGTGGCCATAGGACTGGAAAAAGTCAGTTTTCATTCTGATCCCAAAGAAAGGCAACACCAAAGAATGTTCAGACTACCACACAATTGTACTCATTTCACATGCTAGCAAAGTAACGCTCAAAATTCTTCAAGCCAGGCTTCAACAATATGTGAACCTTGAATTTCCAGATATTTAGCTGATTTTGGAAAAGGTAGAGGAACCAGAGATCAAATTGCCAACATCCGTTGGATCATCGAAAAAGCAAAAGAGTTCCAGGAAAACATCTACTTCTGCTTTATTGACTATGCCAATGCCTTTGACTGTGTGGATCACAACACTCTGGAAAATTCTTAAATAGTTGGGAATGCCGGACCACCTGACATGCTTCCTGAGAAATCTGTATGAGGTCAGGAAGCAATAGTTAGAAATGGACGTGGAACAACAAACTGGTTCCAAATAGGGAAAGGAGTACATTGAACTGTGGTGTTGGAGAAGACTCTTGAGTCCCTTGGACTGCAAGGAGATCCAACCAGTCCATCCTTAAGGAAATCAGTCCTGGGTGTTCATTGGAAGGACTGATGTTGAAACTGAAACTCCAATATTTTGGCTACCTGATGCAAAGAGCTGACTCATTTTAAAAGACCCTGATGTTGGGAAAGATTGAGGGCAGGAGGAGAAGGGGACAGCAGAGGATGAGATGTTTGGATGGCATCACTGACTCAATGGACATGAGTCTGGGTAAACTCTGGGAGTTGGTGTTGGACAGGGAGGCCTGGTGTGCTGTGGTTCATGAGGTCACAAAGAGTCGGACACGACTGAGTGACTGAACTGAACTGAACTG
>NW_011494926.1:349585-354609 GCF_000754665.1 Bison bison bison
TATGCAGATGACAGCACCCTTATGGCAGAAAGTGAAGAAGACCTAAAGAGCCTCTTGATGAAAGTGAAAGAGGAGAGTGAAAAAGTTGGCTTAAAACTCAACATTCAGGAAACTCAAATCATGGCATCCAGTCCCATCACTTCATGGCAAATAGAAGGGGAAACAGTGGAAATAATGACAGACTTTATTTTGGCAGGCTTCAAAATCAATGCAGATGGTGACTGCAGCCATGAATTTGAAAGACACTTGCTCCTTGGAAGAAAAATTATGACCAACCTATACAGCCTATTAAAAAGCAAGGACATCACTTTGCCAACCCTTGCCACCAATTCTCCTCCTCCATCTAGTCGTAGCTATGGTTTTTCCAGTAGTCATGTATGGATGTGAGAATTGGACCATAAAGAAAGCTGAACACCAAAGAATCAATGCTTTTTAATTGTGTTGTTGGAGAAGACTCTTGAGAGTCCCTTGAACTGCAAGGAGATCCAACCAGCCAATCTTCAAGGACATCAGTCCTGAATATTCATTGGAAGGACTGATGCTGAAGCTGAAATTCCAATACTTTGGCCACCTGATGCGGAGGACTGATTCACTTGAAAAAACCCTGATGCTGGGAAATATGGAAGTTGGGTGGAGAAGGGGATGACAGGGGATGAGATGATTGGGTGTCATCACCAACTCAATGGACATGAGTTTCAGTAAACCCTGGGAGTTGGTGATGCATTCCAAGAGGTCGCAAAGAGTCAGACATGACTGAGCAACAGAACTGAACTAATCCACTCCAGTGTTCTTGCCTGGATAATCCATGGACAGAGGAGCCTGGCAGCCTATAGTCCATAAATCACAAAGTGTCAGGCATGACTGAATATCTGATTATGCACACACAATATTTGGGATATCTCGATCTGCTTCTGCTTGTAGTACATGACAGGTTCAGAGGCTTCTTTGTAGGCTGTTGTGCTACATTTCTGTCTTTTGCTTCAAGATGTTATACTTTTTTTTTTTTTTTTGACTTCAGATTTTAATTCAAACTAACCCACAGATTTATGATTAGACCATTTAAAATATCGTAAGCTTTCTGCTAAATTATGGACTTCCTTGGTGGCTCAGATGGTAAAGCATCTGTTTACAATGCAGGAGACCTGGGTTCGATGCCTGGGTCTGGAGGATTCCCTGGAGAAGGAAATAGCAACCCACTCCAGTACTCTTGCCTAGAAAATCCCATGGACAAAAGGAGCCTGGTGCAAGCTCCTGTCCATGGAGTCGCAAATTATACTTTGTTGTTTTTCAGTTAGTAAATCATATCTGACTTTTTGTGACTCCATGGACTTCAGCATGCCAGTGTTGCCTGTTTTTCACTATCTCCCGGAGTTTGTTCAGATTCATGTACATTGAGTCAGTGATGCCATCCAACCATCTCATCCTCTGTCACCCTCTTCTACTCCTCCCCTCAATTTTCCCCAACATCAGGGTCTTTTCCAATGAGTTGCATCTTTTCCAGTGAATTGGCTCTTCCCATCAGGTGGTCAAATTATTAGAGCTTCAGCTTCACCATCAGTCCTTCCAATGAATGTTCAGTGTTAATTTCCCTTAGTATTGATGATTTGATCTCCTTGCTGTCAAAGGGATTCTCAAGAGTCTTCTGCAGAAGCATAATTTAAAAGCATCAATTCTTTTGCACTCACCCTTCTTTGTGGTCCAACTCCCACATCTCAAAGGACTACTGGAAAAAACATAGCTTTGACTATGCAGAACTTTGTTGGCAAAGTGATGTCTCTGCTTTTTAATTTGCTTGCTGTCTAAGTTTGTCATAGTTGGGCTTCCCTGGTGACTCAGGTGATTAAGAATCCATCTACAATGCAAGAAACCTGGGTTCGACCCCTGGGTTGGGAAGATCCCTAGGAGAAGGGAACTGCTACACTCTAGAATTCTGGCCTGGAGAATTCCATGAACAGAGGAGCCTGGCAGGCTACAGTTCATGGGGTTGCAAAGAGTTGGACAGGATTGAGCAACTTTCACTTCACTTGCTTCCAAGGAGCAAGTGTCTTTTAATTTTGTGACTGCAGTCACCATCCACAGTGATTTTGGAGCCCAAGAAAATAAAATCTGTCACTGTTTCTATTTTTTCTCTATCTATTTGCCATGAAGTGATGGGACTGGATTTCCTGATCTTATTTTTTTGGATGTTGAGTTTTAAGCCAGCTTTTCACTCTCTTCTTTCACCCTCATCAAGTGGCTCTTTAATTCCTCTTTGCCTCCTGCCATTAGAGTGGTATCATCTGTATTATACTTGAGGTTGTTCATATTTCTGCTGGCAATCTTGATTCCAGCTTTTGATTCATCCAGCCTGACGTTTCACATGATACGTTGTGCATATAAGCTAAATCAACAGGGTGACAGTACATGGCCTTGACATACTCCTTTCCCAGTTTTAAACAGTCTGTTGTACCATGTCCAGTTCTAACTGTCGCTTCTTGGCCTGCATACAGGTTTTGCAAGAGACAGGTAAGATGGCTTGGTATTCCCATCTCTTTAAGAATTTTCCACAGTTTGTTGTGATCCACATAGTCAAAGGCTTTAACACAGTCAATGAAACAGAAGTAGATTTTTTTTTTGAAATTCCCTTGTTTTTTCTATGATCCAACAGATGTTGGTAATTTTGATTTCTCATTCCTCTACCTTTTTTGAATCCAACTTGTATATCTGGAAGTTCCTGGTTCACACACTGCTGAAGCCTCACTTGAAGGATTTTGTGCATTACCTTGCTAGCATGTGAAATAAGCTCAACTGTGCAGTAGTTTGAACATTCTTTGGCATTGCCCTTATTTGGATTTGGAATGAAAAGTGACCTTTTCTGGTCCTGTGCCACTGTGGATTTTCCAAATTTGCTGACAGATTGAGTGTCGTATTATACATTATTTCAGTAGTTGAAAGCCACACCTGTAATTATTTTTGTGATAGTTAATCTATTCATTGAGATGACAAACAAGGCATTCTGTGAAAATACTAACACCTTAAATTTTTTGTTTTGTTTTTGTAATGTTGAGATCCTTTTGTATAGAAGAGAGGTTCTAAGAGTCATATCTTAAAGACTTTCAAGGCAAGAATCAAGAAAATAACTCTGTCCTTCAAACTCCTGGGGACCCAAGAATTCTTTCATTTGGTTGTGGGGTGAGAGAGTAATTGTGAGGTTTCAAATAGAAAAAGGTTGGGGGGTACATTTATGCAGCATTCTTAGTAGCACGATTTTCCCTAAAAAATATATATATATATATTTATAAATCTCTAGACTGTTTACATGCAACTGGAGAGAGTAATGAGTATTTACCATCAGATAGCTATGTGACCAGTCCTATACTATGGAATCTAAAGGTGCTATTTGAGTCAATTTTGAGACTGATGGTGTTTTTTTATTTATTGTTCTTGGCATTGAGGCTTTATTTTTTGCGATTTTCTAGGATAACTGAAAATTCCTCATCTACACTGTTACATACTTTAATATATCCTTTATTTTATCAAACAGTATATATCATAAATGTGGTTATTCCCATAACAATGTATAAATTGTGATATACTTTATTATCTTCTTCCAATTGCAGAGAGAAGCTATCATTTGTTAAGCAAATATACTATATGAAATTATATCATGAACTGTTTCAGGGCCATGCATATACACAATTATAAAAACATACTTTCAAAAGTCTTATTAGATATGTAATACTTGCATTTCAAATTTATAAACAAAATGAGTGCATATTTGAAGATGTTAAGTAACTACTCCAGGGTCACATATCTCCTGATTATTAGAGCTAAGGTTTTCTCTCTTTATTATCTAGGTCATACGATGTTAAATGACAAAAAAAAAATAGGTTTAAAATACATGAATTTTATGTGATTAAATGTGACTTAGCAACTTAGATCTTTTTATTTCCAAAACAAAATTCCTCTGCATTTACCACATGCATGTACGAGTTTTTGTTGTTGTTGTTGTTCATTTTCAGATGTGTGAACAGCTATGCAGCTGGGAATTAATTTTAGAACATAGCAATGTTAGAGATAGTAGCTGACTGTGCAAGAAATGAAAGATAATGGCACAAAAGTGATGATAATTGCAGGACACTAATTAAAGGATATTGATTCTCTCCTGTTGCAGAATGTGAGCTCAATTCTAGGGTTGTATGAAAAGTTTACTATGAATTCACAAATACACAGTTTACTAATTTTTTTTTTTTCACAATTACTGAAAGAAGGGATTTCCTCATTCCTCTCTTAGGGAATATGTATTTATTAAACAGGAAGGAATAAATGATTGTTTAAGCATGACTCAAATTATTTCTATGAAGATTCCATGTGCTAGTTCTCTTGAAAGGCCATGTTGAGAAAAAGATCTTACCGACTTTATATTTAAATAGCAGAAAATATATGTTGAAAGCTAAAATTATACTTCATTGACCATGTCAATAAAAGTCTGATTCAAGAAGGTATAGAATTCAATAGTTTCATTTTTGTATATTTCATGTGAGTATTTTTGATATGATATATTCTAGTGTGTCACTTGGAGAAGGCAATGGCACCCCACTCCAGTACTCTTGCCTGGAAAATCCCATGGACCGAGGAGCCTGGTAGGCTGCAGTCCATGGGGTCACTAAGAGTCAGACACTACTGAGTGACTTCACTTTCACTTTTCACTTGCATGCATTGGAGAAGGAAATGGAAATGCGCTCTAGTACTTTTGCCTGGAGAATCCTAGGGCCGGGGGAGCCTAGTGAGCTGTAATCTATTGGGTAGAACAGAGTCGGACACGACTGAAGCGACTTAGCAGCAGCAGCAGTGTGTCACTAGACGTGGGAAACCAAACATGGGAAATAATGATCAGTTAAGTTCAGTTCAGTCGCTCAGTCATATCTAACTCTTTGCGACCACATGATTCGCAGCACGCCAGGCCTCCCTGTCCCTCACCAACTCCCGGAGTTCACTCAGACCCACGTCCATTGAGTCAGTGATGCCATCCAGCCATCTCATCC
>NW_011494926.1:355419-356161 GCF_000754665.1 Bison bison bison
CCATCTCTTTCAGAATTTTCCACAGTTTATTGTGATTCACACAGTCAAAGGCTTTGGCATAGTCAATAAAGCAGAAATAGATGTTTTTCTGGAACTCTCTTGCTTTTTCCATGATACAGCGGATGTTGGAAATTTGTCTCTGGTTCCTCTGCCTTTTCTAAAACCAGCTTTTGAACATCTGGAAGTTCACATTTCACATATTGTTGAAGCCTGGCTTGGAGAATTCTGAGCATTACTTTACTAGCGTGTGAGATGAGTACAATTGTGCGGTAGTTTGAGCATTCTTTGGCATTGCTTTTCTTTGGGATGGGAATGAAAACTGACCTTTTCCAGCCTGTGCCATTGCTGAGTTTTCCAAATTTGCTGGCATATTGAGTGTAGTCACTTTCACAGCATCATCTTTCAGGATTTGAAATAGATCAACTGGAATTCCATCACCTCCACTAACTTTGTTCGTAGTGATGCTTTCTAAGGCCCCCTTGACTTCACACTCCAGGATGTCTGGCTCTAGGTCAGTGATCACATTATCATGATTATCTGGGTCATTGAAGATCTTTTTTGTACAGTTCTTCTATGTATTCTTGCCACCTCTTCTTAATATCTTCTGCTTCTGTTAGGTCTATACAATTTCTGTCCTTTATCGAGCCCATCTTTGCATGAAATATTCCCTTGGTATCTTTACTTTTCTTGAAGAGATCTCTAGTCTTTCCCATTCTGTTGTTTTCCTCTATTTCTTTGCATT
>NW_011494926.1:356457-358634 GCF_000754665.1 Bison bison bison
ACATCTTTTTTGGGTGTTAGTTCTAAAAGGTCTTGTAGGTCTTCATAGAACCGTTCAACTTCAGCTTCTTCAGCATTACTGGTCAGAGCCTAGACTTGGATTATTGTGATATTGAATGGTTTTCCTTGGAAACGAACAGAGATCATTCTGTCTTTTTTGAAATTGCATCCAAGTACTGCATTTCGGACTCTTTTGTTGACCATGATGGCCACTCCATTTCTTCTGAGGGTTTCCTGCCCACGATAGTAGATATTGTGGTCATCTGAGTTAAATTCACCCATTCCAGTTCATTTTATTTTGCTGATTCCTAGAATGTCCACGTTCACTCTTGCCATCTCCTGTTTGACCACTTCCAATTTGTCTTGATTCATGGACCTGACTTTCCAGGTTCCTATGCAATATTGCTCTTTACAGCATCGGACCTTGCTTCTATCACCAGTCACATCCACAGCTGGGTATTGTTTTTGCTTTGGCTCCATCCCTTCATTCTTTCTGGAGTTATTTCTCCACTGGTCTCCAGTAGCATATTGGGCACCTACTGACCTGGGGAGTTCCCCTTTCAGTATCCTATCATTTTGCCTTTTCATACTGTTCATGGGGTTCTCAAGGCAAGAACACTGAAGTGGTTTGCCTTTCCCTTCTCCAGTGGACCACATTCTGTCAGTATTCTTCAATTAAAAATGTAAATGAACATATAGTTAATTTTTTTAATATACGATTAATTAGGGGAGGGATAAATTAGAAATTTGGAATTAACAGATACACACTATACTATGTAGAAAACAGATATATTAAACTGACAAACAACAAGGATCTACTGTATAGCCCAAGGAACTATAATTCAATATCTTATCATAACCTATAATGGAAAAAGCCTAAATGCATTCCATTAAGTCAGAGAAAGAAAAAAAGAAGTGTTACTGAGAGCTCATTCATAGAAAGTCTGAAAAGCTAAGAGTGTCAATTAGCATTGAATCTGCCACTACATCAGGCATCTCAAGCACTTATGGAAAGGGACTATCACTCTAGCAATCTGTCTAGCTGTGCAGTTGAACTCTCTACTCTATACTTGCTGTAGATAACAGAACCCTGCTGAAAGTATTTCCAAGTACTTAAAGTGAACTATTCTATTCAAAAGACATAAGCAGAATGTCCTACAGTGTCTTGCAAATCAAAATGAAATGGGATCTCTTCAACTTAAGGCTTTAGGTGACACTCTAGATATTTGAGCTTGTGGCCTATCCTCTAAAACTTTGACAAAAATAAACTCTTAATTTTGCATAGGATTGGGATGAAGCAATACATATCAGGAAATGAAGAATATTTTTCAAAAGGGTTATCATCCAAGCAATGGATATAATGCCTGTTCAGTTTTAAAATGGTAATGATGATAGGCGGTAGTAGATAGTAATGATAAACTTTGCTAATGTCCAAATATTCTCAATAAATAATGTAGGAGTATCTATCTAATAGTGATAGTGAAGCAAAAAACGACATATTTAAAGATTTTGACTACAATATAAATTGATAAACGTAAATTACCAATATTTGTAATTCTTTCTTTAAACCTTGATTTAAGTCAGGTAGAAACACACAGATCTCTAATGGTCATGGATTATATTATAGCAGGCAATACTTTTTTGGTGAAAGGAAAGCATATGTTGGAAAATCTAGGATTATATTCTGACAGATAAGTAACTTGGCAATGTATTCTATATTTACCTTTACATATATTCCAAAAGCATTTACTAACTGCCTGCTCTGTTTCAAGTGTTTAATTGTGAAGGATGATAGTCATGCTGTATCAGTTCAGTTCAGTTCAGTCACTCAGTCGTGTCTAACTCTTTGTGACCCATGAATCGCAGCATGCCAGGCCTCCCTGTCTGTCACCAACTCCTGGAGTTCACCCAAACTCATGTGCATCAAGTCGGTGATGCCATCCAGCCATCTCATCCTCTGTTGTCCCCTTCTTCTCCTGCCCCCAATCCCTCGCAGCATCAGAGTCTTTTCCAATGAGTCAACTCTGATGTAGGTTAAATAAAAGACATTTATCATATCAGATCAGTTCAGTTCAGTCGCTCAGTTGTGTCCAACTCTTTGCGACCCCATGAATCACAGCACGCCAGGCCTCCCTGTCCCTCACCAACTCCCGGAGTTCACTCAGACTCACGTCCATC
>NW_011494926.1:359279-370156 GCF_000754665.1 Bison bison bison
CACTTTCACTTTCATCAAGAGGCTTTTGAGTTCCTCTTCACTTTCTGCCATATGGGTGGTGTCATCTGCATATTTGAGGTTATTGATATTTTTCCCGGCAATCTTGATTCCAGCTTGTGTTTCTTCCAGTCCAGCGTTTCTCATGATGTACTCTGCATATAAATTAAATAGCAATTTTCAATTAAGGAGTTTCTTGAAACATGTTTTTATTATGTTTTGAATTCAGTTTATATATTAATCAAATATTTATCTTTTTTAAGTGATGTAAGATACAAAGTAAAATAAGTCATTTTAACCAAATGATTATGTGCTTTAAATATCTAGAAAAAATATTTCAATTATTATTTGTATGTTTGTATGTCTCAAGAAAATATTACTAAATTATTAGCACAAACATATTTCATGTATTTAGCAGATTATGCCTTATGTTCACTCCCTTATGGTTGCTATTGGCCACTGAATAGAATTTGAAGAAAAGTCAATTAAATAGTTGCATGTCAGATAATATAGTGTGAATTCTATCATTTCAAACACTGACATTTAGGTACATTTATTTTTATGGAAACACTTTCCTCTCCATTCCTCCTGCTCTTCATTTATTCTCTCTCTGTCTTTCTCTGTCTCTCTGGCACAATTATCCCTCACAATACATGATACCCAGTTCTAATGTTCACTAACCTGTGACTATGTCACCTGACAAACAACATGAAATGTATGTGCAGATATGATTAAATATTGAGATGAGGACATCATTCTCCTTTACTCAAGTAAAGCAGGTCAAATCATATGAGATATTAAAGCTGAGACACTTTGCTCACTGAGGTCAGAGACAGAGAGATGTGATGAATGAAGAGTCAGAAAGACGCAACTTTGCTGACTTTGAAAGTTGAGTAAGAGCACCAAGAGTCAAAGGAATGCGTGAGGTGTCTAGAAGCTCCTCCTGTGTCCCCAGAAAGGCACACAGATCTGAAAACGCCTTGATGTTAGCCCAGTGAAAACCACGTCAGACCTTAAGACCTCCAAAACCATAAGATAATACATTTGTGGTTTTGTCACTAAGTTGAGGTAATTTGATATAGGAACAATAGAAAACTAATGCATTGTTTCTCTGTTCATTTCATTAAAAAATCATGCGACACAGTATGCAGCTCTTATTTGGGAGATAGGACATAAGGCTGGAAATATTATTGATATATTTAATAACTGAGGTAAAAGAAAAAAATACTTGTTTACTTTAAGATAATTTTAGTATTTGTTTCATAACACATTGGATCTATAAGAAAATAAAAATTTTACTTTGACTCAGTAAAGGTGCTATTGTTTATTCTCTAGGTCCATGTGCAACTCCATGGACTGCAGCCCGCAAGGCTCTTCTGTCTATAGGATTTCCCAGGCAAGGACATTGAATGGGTTGCCATTTCCTTAGAAGAAATGGCATGTTCCCAGACTAGGGATTGAACTCATGTCCTTTGTATTGCAGGCAGATTCTTTCCCCACCACTCACCCACTGGGGAAGCCCAGTAAAAATGACTGTGTTCAAGTAACTCACTCTGATATAGTGTTGCAGATCTGATCTAAAACATGCAAATGTCTTCTATTCAGTAATGTTTACACTGTTTATATTACATTGTTTCTCATTTAAAAGAGACTACTGTGCCAGAAATGACTTCATCAAAATATTGTTTCAGTGAAATAAGAGCTCCTATTACAAATAAATTCTGTGGAGAAAAAAAGGGGACGTGGAGAAATGATTTAATCAATCATCTTATAAGTTGAGACAATAACTTAGTATTAGGTAATTCGTCATAATTGTGAAAGTCATTAGATGTTACAGAGAAGTACGTGCAATTAAATGGAATTTTTTGGCATATCCTGACTCCAGTTTAATTTCCCCACTGTTTCTCCTCTCATGAATTATTCATATTTTCTTTATAATATATGTAACTTTTATTATTACAATAATTTATCATTTTAAAAGTTTGTATAATGTGTATTTTGAAATATATAGGTTGATTAATTTAAAATGCTTAATATGATGATATTTAGGTGTAGACATTTTAAATTTTTTTGAGATTATACACATACATACCTGTAAGAATCCATAACAGATGCCCCTTGAAGGAATTTTACATATTAAATTAATTTTGCAAAAATATATCATATAAATTTTAACTAAAGTAGATATAAGGATTTCTAATTTTAGATGATTCTTCTTGACTATTCAAAGCATTTTAGAGAAATTGGAATTCTCTTTCATCTTATTTGCCTCTTCCATTACTTTGCTTCTTGTGATCAAGGGTAATAATTTACTTCTTCAGGACAGGGTTTGACCCCTAGGCCAGGAAGATCCCCTGGAGGAGGGCATGGCAACCCACTCCAGTACTCTTGCCTAGAGAATCCCATGGACAGAGGAGCCTGGCGGGCGACAGTCCATAGGGTCGCACAGAGTCAGACATGCTTAGTGACTAAACAACATATATATATGCCATATATTTGTGGTTTTAGAGCTATATCCTATAGTATTAATATATAAAGGAAAGATATTGGGTATATAAAGCCACACACACACACACAGAAGTCACTCAGTCGTGTCCGACTCTTTGCGACCCCATGATTGTAGCCCACTAGGCTCCTCGGTCCATGGGATTTTCCAGGCATGAATACTGGAGTGGGTTGCCGTTTCCTTCTCCAGGGGATCTTCCTGACCCAGGGATCGAAGGCAGGTCTCCCACATTGTAGGCAGACGCTTTACCGTCTGAGCTACCAGGGAAGTCCATCAAAAACACAGATAAGTAGTAGTAAGTTTCAAATGATGTCAGTTGAGATCTTTTATAGATGAAATCTTCCTAGAAGTCAACTCGCCAATTATATGCACAGCTGGAGACAAGAGGCTGCAAAAAACGGTCCAATTGGAAAATATCTCGGGTACCCAATTAGATCCAGTTATTCTGCGTCTGTGGATTTAAAATGATCACCATCCACGGTGGAATAGATGTGTCCCTCGTTGCTTAGAAAATCCACAGCTAGCTTGACTGAGGCTACGGACATGTGTTGGAGTTGGTTCTTGAGATCCTGAAAGTTCAATCCTTCAGGTCTTAGGCAAGACTTGATCAAATTCAGCACCTGGTTCTCGGCCACAGTGAGGCCATTTGCTGGTATGAAGTTATTCCCACCGAAGTCCCCAGCCTCACCCATTCCTGGATTGCTTATAGGTGCTTTCCCTGCTGAAGGCTGGCTGTTCGACTTGCTCAGCATCTTGTGTGCATTGACTACTTCCAGAATATGTGTGGTGAACTCATATAAATCCATATCTTTAGCTATCTCTAGCAATCCAGACAGAGAAGGCAATGGCACCCCACGCCAGTATCTTGCCTGGCAAATCCCATGGATGGAGGAGCCTGGTAGGCTGCAGTCCATGGGGTCGCGAAGAGTTGGACACGACTGAGCGACTTCACTTTCACTTTTCACTTTCATGCATTGGAGAAGGAAATGGCAACCCACTCCAGTATTCTTGCCTGGAGAATCCCAGGGATGGGGGAGCCTGGTGGACTGCCGTCTATGTGGTCCAACAGAGTCGGACACATCTGAAGTGACGCAGCAGCAGCAGCAGCAGCAGCAGCTATCCAGAGAGCCACTTCTTTTGTGCACCTTCAAATTCACCTGTATATGAATACACTTAACTTCTTTGACCGCCTTTAGTCAGACTTTAATCAAACCACAGACTTTGAGAGATAGTGAAGGACAGGGAAGCATAGCTTGCTGCCGTCCATGAGGTCTCAAAGATTCAGATACGACTTAATGACTGAACAACAAATCAGACTTCTGTTAATTATTTTCCAGGTCCCTAATCAGTCAAACCTAATGGGGTAGAGGCAAAATTTTCCTCCCAACATTGATCAAACTTCTATCTTAAGTCATTTTTTTAAACTGAGCTTCCTCAATTTATAATATGATATTGTCTTAATATCATTTAAGGCTGAAGGTCAATGCACCATTTTTATATATGCATTTTGTTTTTCATCAAGAATCAAGTGTGAGATTGTTTATTACAAATTGAAAAGCAACAGGAAGCTCCAGTGGTTCAGTGGTAAAGAATCTGCCTGCCAGTGCAGAAGACATGGGTTTGATCCTTAGGTCAGGAAGATCCCCTGGAGAAGGAAATGCAACCCATTCCAGTATTTTTACCTGGGAAATTCCATGGACAGAGGAGCTGGCAGGCAACAGCCCATGGGATCCCAAAAGAATCAGATAAGACTTAGCAACTAAATCAACAACAACAACAATATAGCTATCAAAACAATAATGGAGGGACTTCTATCGTGGTCCAGTGGTTAAAAATTCACTTTCCAATGCAATGGGTGTGGGTCGAATCCCTAGTCTGGTAGCTAAGATTTCACATGCTTCATGACCAAAACAAAAGCAATAGTGGAATCATACATACCTGATGAAGTGGTTCTCAAAAGTGGTTCCAAGGCTAGTAGCATTGCCATCAACTAGGAAATAGTTAGAAATGCCTCACCCTAGACCTGCAGAATCAGAAACTCTAAGTTGGGCCTAGCAATCTGTGTTTTAATAGGCTTCCCAAGTGATTCTGATGCATGTCTCCTTTTCTCTTAAGATTTCTTCCCTTTCTCTGCCTCATTTTACAAGTCAGAATGTGTCAACCTTCTTTTAGTTTCTTTAACTTGGTCTGCAACAAGCTAATGCCTTATTTTTGTTTTAAATGGAATTATATTTTTTCATAACTAATGTAAAGTGAAAAAGATTTGCCAGAGATAGATTGCCTTTCTTGTTCAAAACCCTAGATTTCTAAGAGAGAAAGGTGGTTGTCCAAATATCAATATATTTTTAAATTATTGCTATAATATTTTTTAGAAAATGTATATTGTATATATGCTTTAATCAAACAAATTTTAAAACTTGATGCCGACTAAATGAATAGCAGACTTTTCGCAATTTCTGAATTAATGATGTTACCAAAATATTAGTATCATGACAAAATTATTAGCAAGTCAGTCATATCTTGTGCTTTCCTCTATTAATTTATAAAATTTGACATCTTAAGGTTTAAAGCTAAAATATAGGTAAATTTGTACACATTTATTTGCAGCCTATATTCTGAAAATTAATTACATAAGCAAATATTCTTTTATGGATGAAATAATCCCCCAGTTAAAAATTGCTCAGTTGTGAACTTAACTTTATGAAGATATAATTTTTAGTATTTTACCAAATAAAATTGTAAAGAATCTGACATTTTTTTAAAGGTTTCTCATGCTACACTAATAAAATGCTTTGTGCAACTCTTTTCCACCTATAACCAATTTTTCCATAAGAAAATGTTTATAAGGTATAAAATGAGAAAGTTTACAAGGAATAAACTTTCATAATGAATAAAATAAGAACAAAAGTTCTTATTTACCTTTTCTAGATCACTAAATGATAGGTTTCAAGAAATTTATGAATATTAAATTCTCTCATCTTTTTTTAGTCAGTCTTATAGTTGCCCACTAATCATTAAAGTATATTAGTCCTTGGAAGGAAAGTTATGACCAACCTAGGTAGCATATTCAAAAGCAGAGACATTATTTTGCCAACAAAGATCCATCTAGTCAAGGCTATGGTTTTTCCAGTGGTCATGTATGGAGGCGAGAGTTGGACTCTCGCCCAACTCTGTATATGTATACAGTGAAGTGTTGGACTGAGCACCGAAGAATTGATGCTTTTGAACTATGGTGTTGGAGAAGACGCTTGAGAGTCCCTTGGACTGCAAGACCAACCAGTCCATCCCTAAAGGATGGACTAACCAGTCCATCCTAAAGGAGATCAGTCCTGGGTGTTCATTGGAAGGACTGATGCTAAAGCTGAAACTCCAATACTTTGGCCACCTCATGAGAAGAGTTGACTCATTGGAAAAGACCCTGATGCTAGGAGGGATTGGGGGCAGGAGGAGAAGGGGATGACAGAGGATGAAATGGCGGGATGGCATCACTGACTTGATGGACGTGAGTCTGAGTGAACTCGGGGAGTTGGTGAGGGACAGGGAGGCCTGGCGTGCTGCAATTCATGGGGTCACAAAGAGTCGGATACGAGTGAGCCACTGAACTGAACTGAACTGAGTGTATCTCTTGTCCCTGTTCTCAATGTCTTTTCTGTGTAATGTTTTGTTTACCAAAGAAGGGCAAAATACAACATCAGAAGAAAAATTGCATTGTATTAGAAAATACTGCTGAAATGCAGCCTTAACTTAGTTGTTTTTGTTTTTTTTTAACAAAGATTCAGTGTTTTTTATTTGAATGCTGATTTAATTTTCATTCTTATCCACAGCAATATTGAACATTAAACATAATTATCTCTCTGTCTTCTGTTCTTATTATAGACTTCAATTCTAACACCAAGGCTGTTTCCCTTCAGGGACCTAAAAGTGAATTGACACTGGTGATCTTCAACTTTGCTACAGACAGTGAAATTCGTATAGCAAGTGATAAATATTCCTGTGACCAAAAAACATAGTTTTCTGATACAGTTATTCACTCAAAGCTGACGGAGATGAGAAATGCTTGCCATTAAAGCAAAATAAAGATGTAGGATTATTCCTTTAGTGAAGATCACATGTAGCTTGTGGAGTTTTGACATCTATGAAAAATAAAAGTAGGAACTTTTGAAGGTTTTTAAATCACTTTTACAAGGTCGCCTGCTGTTTTCAAACCCTTCAGAATTTGAAATGATCAGATCATGCAGGAAACTGATGCTGTAAATCAATGAAAGAAAACAGACCTTTAAAATCCAGAAGACATGAAATACTTCTCCTAATACCACCCACACAATCCCTCATTTCCAAACTAGTTCATTACACTGTATTTTATTGTTAGGAATGCTATGGCCTGGTGTAATAAAACTGAAAGATTCACCCACAGTGACACACAATTTTGGGGAAAAGTAAGAAAATACTTTAAGTGTGCCTTCAACATATTATCTCTGCCTCTAATATTCCTTGCCCTCTTTAATCCATATTTTTCATAGTCCACTTCTCCTTTTCTGCGTGTGTATTTATGGCCATAAATGTAGCCAAGGAGAAGCCTGTACAAACATTCTTTCTCTCAGAAATGTTAATGTATAAAAGAATTAGATTTAATATGTCCTGTCTGTTGTTACTAAACTATTAATAGTAAATAAAATTCAGTATGATACTACCACATACATTTTTTAAACATAGAAAAAAAATAATCCTTAATGTTTATTAAGTTTCCATACATATTTTCTTAAAAGCTAAATGTTTATGTTTTGCCTCAAAATATATAATTTCCTCTCCTTCCCCAAAATAGTGTCAGTACCAGATAGTATTTGATCATTATGACCAAAATATTGTTTTTAAACCATTATGACCAAAATGTTATCTTTAATTATTAAATAGTAAAAATTTGATTTTAGATTGTCATCTGTAGAGCAATATGTTAGTATTTCTTCAGGAATTCAATATTTAATTTAAAAATGAAATTCTAGTCTAGAAGTAATATACAAACCAAATACACAGAATATAAAGTTATGCAAAATTGATTTAGGATCTTTCATAATGTATCCACAACATCAACAGATGGTTGTTGTTCATTTCTGACACAGCAAAAGTGATAAAATAAAACATACCACATATTTGTCTAATAAAAACACAAATAAAGGCATTTTATACTTGCATGATATTACTCTTAAAATCCATATTATTCAAAGAAAAATGCTTTCTTCAGATGCATCAATGTTTCATTATTTTTATGTCTGTATAATGCAACTAGTTTGACTTAAATAGTAAAGTAGATATCCCAAAAATATCCCAAAGCTGGAAATTATATTAAGATTTATTATATTTGTTCCTCTACTTCTTAAATTACATTTTCCTAAAAAAAGAAAAACTACCTATCCATGCATAATGATTAAATAAAAGTATGACTGATAGAGAACATGTGTTTTCCTTTATGTAAGAGAGTATTCGAAAAGAATAAGCCAAATGTACTCATTTCTATATAAAACATTTTTTATCAAGATCATTATTATCAACATATTTATAGTTCTATAGGAGTTATCTGGTGGGATGGGCACACAACTACTGAGGCGGTTATCACTTTGGCATTGTGTATGTTGATAATGTAAAGGAGTTATATTTGCTAAGACATTTATTGTTTTATTTGAAAAAAACACAAAAAGAGAAATAGTATTATGTAGCTATAGTTAATTAATGTAATTAAATTCTAAAGAATATTCTCTTCAGTTCAGTTCAGAAAGATTCCCACAAACTTTGATGCACTACTGAGAATTTGCTTTAAGGAAATTATTCAGGGTAATAAAGCTCAGTTCAGTCAGTTCAGTTACCCAGTTCTGTCCGACTCTTGGCAACCCCATGAATCACAGCACACCAGGCCTCCCTATCCATCACCAACTCCCGGAGTCTACCCAAACCCATGTCCATCGAGTCGGTGATGCCATCCAACCATCTCATCCTCTGTCGTCCCCTTCTCCTCCTGCCCTCAATCTTTCCCAGCATCACGGTCTTTTCAAATGAGTCAGCTCTTTGCATCAGATGGCCAAAACATTGGAGTTTCAGCTCTTATCATTTTTCAAATATTAAATTTCAACATACAAGTACTAGAACAAATTCTAGTGCCATTAAATGGTTAGAAGTTACTCCAGATAATATTTAAAGTATACTTATCTTATTTGTTTTGGAAACTCTTCCTAATACAGTGTGGTGATTATTTTTTAAGTTTTGCTTGATGTTGATTTTAAGTATATGTATTCAGTGTATACATATGTTTGTGTGTGTGCATGTAATACTTCCATTGCTTTCATATTTTTCTTTTATCCCATAATCCGCATAATTGTAGCATAATGCTTCATTACATTGAAGTGAAAAGAAATAGTCAAATGAATATGTTATGAAAAAGTACTAATATTTTATATCATGTGAAGAGTTTAAGAATTTAGAGAAGTATTTTAAATATTCTCTGTTTCCACTTAAACCAATGGCTTGTATTTTACCCATCTCTGCAAATTTTTGGAAATCCAGGCTCATATCTTTGAGGTAGACATGACTGAGGGACTTAACTGCAATTCTGTTCCCCTTCAAATCAATGTCTTGTATTTTACTTATTTCTGCAACTTTTTTGTAAATCCAAACATGCATCTTTAAATCTTCTTGCCTCAGGAGATATCAAAATTGAATGAAAAATTTTCTAAAGGCTATTACTATAATTACATCACTTCATTTTCTTTTAACACAATGGACATGAGCATCATTGTAGCATTCAGTTCAGTCATTCATCATGTCCAACTCTTTGTGACCCCATGGACTGCAGCCTGCCAGGCTTCCCTGTACATCACCAAACCCGGAGCCTACTCAAGCTTATGTCCATTGCGTCGGTGATGCCATCCAACCATCTCATCCTCTGTCGTCCCCTTCTCCTTACACCTTCAATCTTTCACAGCATCAGGGTCTTTGCCAGTGAGTCAGTTCTTCCCATCAGGTGGCCAAAATATTGGAGTTTCAGCTTCAGCATCAGTCCTTACAATGAAAATTCAGGGCTTATTTCCTTTAGGATGGACTGGTTGGATCTCGTTGCTGTCCAAGGGACTCTCAAGAGTCTTCTCCAACACCACATATAAAAAGCATCAATTCTTCGATAATCAGCTTTCTTTATAGTCCAGCTCTCATATCCATACATTACTACTAGAAAAACCACAGCTTTAACCAGATGGACCTTTGTTGGCAAAGTAATGTCTCTGTTTTTTAATATGCTGTCTAAGTTGGTCATAACTTTCTTTCCAAGGAGCAAGTGTCATTTAATTTCATGGCTGCAATCACAATCTGCGGTGATTTTCAAGCCCAGAAAAATAAATGTCAGCCACTGTCTCCACTGTTTCCCCATCTATTTGCCATGCAATGATGGGACCGAGTGCCATGATATTAGTTTTCTGAATGTTGGCCTTTAAGCTAACTGTTTCACATTCCTCTTTCAGTTTCATCAAGAAGCTCTTTAGCTCTTCACTTTCTGCCATCAGGATGCTGTCATCTGCGTATCTGAGGTTATTGACATTTCTCCCCGCAATCTTGATTCCAGCTTGTGCTTCCTCAAGCCCAGCATTTCTCATGATGTACTCTGCATATAAGTTAAATAAGCAGGGTGACAAGATACAGCATTGACGTACTCCTTTTCCTACTTGAAACCAATCTGTTGTTCCATGTCCAGCTCTAACTGTTGCTTCCTGACCTGCATAGAGGTTTCTCAAGAGGCAGGTCAGGTAGTCTGGTATTCCCATCTCTTGAAGAATTTTCCACAGTTTATTGTGATCCACACAGTCAAAGGCTTTGGCATAAACAATAAAGCAGAAATATATGTTTTTCTGGAACTCTCTTGCTTTTTCAATGATCCAGCAGATGTTGGCAATTTGATCTCTGGTTCCTCTGCCTTTTCTAAAACCAGCTTGAACATTTGGAAGTTCACAGTTCACGTATTGCTGAAGCCTGGCTTGGAGAATTTTGAGAATTACTTTGCTAGCGTGTGAGATGAGTGCAATTGTGCGGTAGTTTGAGCCTTCTTTGGCATTGCCTTTCTTTGGGATTGGAATGAAAACTAACCTTTTCCTGTCCTGTGGCCACTGCTGAGTTTTCTGAATTTGCTGGCATATTGAGTGCAGCACCTTCACAGCATCATCATCTTTCAGGATTTGAAATAGCTCAACTGGAATTCCATCACTTCCACTGGCTTTGTTCATAGTGATGCTTCCTAAGGCCCACTTGACTTCATATTCCAGGATGTCTTGCTCTAGGTGAGTGTGAGTGATCACACCATTGTGATTATCTGGGTCGTGAAGATCTTTTTTGTACAGTT
>NW_011494926.1:370256-378683 GCF_000754665.1 Bison bison bison
TTCAAATGGTTATTTTTTCCCTTTTCTCCTTGCTTTTTGCTTCTCTTCTTTTCACAGCTATTTGTAAGGCCTCCTCAGACAGCCATTTTGCTCTTTTGCATTTCTTTTTCTTGTTCTAGAAAAACCAAAATGAAAACATAAAGATCAGAAATTTATATTAATATAGTACTATAATCTGCTCCTGAGACCATTTAAATTTCCCCAGTTTTTCTAGTAATATCTACTTAAATAAAAGGATCAAATTCAGAATTGCATACATACATTTATTTTCTAAATCATTTTATTTCATTCATTTAGAACAGTTCTCAGTGTTATCTTGACTTTCATGATCTTGACACATGGGAATATCAAATGCTAGTTATTTTCTATAATGCCCTTAAACTTGGGAGTCTAAAATGTTTCATCTAATTAGATTCATACACTCCAGTGTTCTTGCCTGGAGGATTCCAGGGATGGGGGAGCCTGATGGGCTGCTGTCTCTGGGGTCGCACAGAGTCATACACGACTGAAGTGACTTAGCAGTAGCAGTAAGCATCTTTGGCATATTTAACAAAGAGCAGTGTCATGTCCTTCCCATCCAGTCCTATTAAGGGCACACTTTTAATTTGTTTCATTACTTTTTTTTTTTTTATTTTGAGCACCTGATTAAGATGACACATAATTAATATTATCTATTCTAAGGTTACTCATCTTTTCCTTTCTTTTTGTATATATACATAAACTTTTTGTATATATACATATATGCATACATATACCTGTACTGGGATGGAGATATTCTGAGACTTCATCAAACATCTATTAATTAATTTATATTAGTATAGGCTCCTGAGTTCTTATTTTAGTTAACTGAGTATAATTCATTAATATCATCATGTTGATATTTAAATATTTTGTATAGTGAATATCTCTTTAAATTGACTTTCATATTTCTAGGCATGCACTTATCATTCTTTGAGCTCTTCTCTATTTTCTGGCCTAGAAAAGAGGCTATTGGGATCTCATTTTATACTTTCCTTATCCCACTTCTAAAATGAGTCATTTCTCCAAAGAATTTGGGTTACTTTAATGGAGAGTAGAGAATAGGAAAGAAGATTTTGATGCTAGGCATGCTCGTTGCTACTGGTATGCCAACCAGCCTTAGTCAGCCCCACCTACTGTTTGTGACTGGAGTGAGTGTTCAGGAAAGGAAGGAGATGTGGAAAAGGAGGAATAACTACAGTTGTTGTATCATAGGTTAGAATAACAAAATTCCAGAATGAGACACTTCAAATTTCACAAAATAAACTTGTATGTAGCACAAACTTCATGACATACTATCTATGATTATTGAATATTTTGAGAATGGTATCTTAAAAATGTTTTTATTTTAAACACATTATATATTAATATTATTAGGTTAAATGTTTACTGTTATCTTAAAAAAGTTTGTGTCTAAGATTAAAAACTCAAATGTTGTTTGATATAGGAAATTTAAAGTAAGCCTGAGTGTTTAAGTAAAGCATAAGTTATACATTAAATTTACATTTTAATTAATTCATGTAAGTTTAATACTAAAATATTAGTATGAGTTATAAACATTTGTCAATGTATTCTGTTATAAAATATCAAACTAAGAAATAGAGTAAAAACAATCAATATTACATACACACTATCAGAGCAGACTGAGTCAAAAATATTTTGTGACCTTGTCACAATATTAGTGAATTTATTTCTCAGTTTTATATTATTCTTGATATATATATATCTATATATAGATATAGATATATCAATGTCATAACTAGTCCTTATAATGTTAATTGAATAGACTTATAAAATAGCTGTTTATGCCACAAATCAATTACAATATGCTAAGAATTTTTAAATGGTTAAAGATAATATGTGGATTACTAATCTTGGTAGGATAACAATAATGTTGATCAGTGATAAAGATAATTTAAGAAATCATAGCTGACAACAAAATGTTCAGAGTAAATCAGACCACATCCAACCACACTCAGACTAAGCAGCTTTATTCTAGACTGGTATCTACCATGAGACAACTCAGAGAACAGAGTTGAAAATTTTAAATAGCAATTATATAATAGAAGGATGCAATACTCAATACAGGTATCTTTTGGGGAAAGAATTAAGATTCCAAAATTGAAGTACCTAGGAAGGAGACTTGTCCACCTGGATGGTGGATATAAACACTGTAAAGACTCACGTGAAATTTTTATGCCTGGTCCTATGGTTCATTAAACACATCTGAAATCTCAGCTGATTTAATAAGAAAAGCCTAACTGTCTAGGTCCCATGCTAAACTAAGAATTATGAACTTCAAATTATGAAAAAAATATATAAATATTACACATCCATTAATATAAACAACAAAATATGACAGAATGAAGTGTGATAATATGACTCCAGATCCTGCATTACTGGTAGGATTTTAAGTGCATTCCATTTCTGAAGGGTGAAAA
The DNA here is from genome assembly GCF_000754665.1 of Bison bison bison. Taxonomy (NCBI): domain Eukaryota; kingdom Metazoa; phylum Chordata; class Mammalia; order Artiodactyla; family Bovidae; genus Bison; species Bison bison. The sequence goes on from NW_011494926.1 coordinate 372,716, forward strand.
TATTACATAACTTGCAACCCAGAAATTCTCTTTGCCAGTATGTACAGAGGGAAAGGGCTTCCCTTGGAGCTCAGTGGTAAAGATCCCATCTTCCGATGCAGGAAACGTGTCAATCCTTGAGTTGGGAAGATCCCCTGGAGAAGGAAATGGCTACCCACTCCTGTATTCTTGCCTGGGAAATTCCACGGACAGAGAAGCCTGGCAGGTTACAGTCCTTGGGGTCGCAAAGTAGTTGGACACAACTAAGTGACTAAAACAACACCAGCAACAAGCCAAGGGGAAACTCTGTCAATAGGTACTCTGGGATACATTTCCATGAATATTCAAAGCAGTACTTTTCATAAGAAATTTCAGGAAAAAAAAAAAAAAACACAACAACTAGATTTCACTGGCAAGAAAATGGATGTATGAGCAATAGAGAATATCATGTGACTGTGAGTGATTAAGCTAGGGTGAGCACAACAATAAACATGAATCATAGAAATGTAACTGAAAAAACAGCTGATGCCCTGGGAATGTGCAAAAACAGTGATGTTCAATTACTAAGTTAAAAGAATAATATGTGAGTGTGGGTGGGTTTCTGTTTGTGTGTGCACATATGTCCTTTTTAATAACATCATGGATGCTTTAAAACTTTATAACATATGATAGTGAGATTCAAGATGTCTTCTCAGATGAAATGCTCAGAGATGATGGTGCCCATGGAGCAAATAGTTCAAATTTCCCAGCCAGTTTACTGGTACTTATTAACAAATGAAAACAAGATAACCAATGTGAGGCAAGAAAGATAAAAAAACCATTAAAGATTTTAAATGAGAGTATAACAGTAACAAAACATTGCAATAATTCTATGTATGTGGGGGAAAAAGGCTTCCTGGTGGCTCAAAAAGTAGAGAATCTGCCTTTAATGGGTCTAGAAGATCATCTGGAGAAGGGAATGGCAATCCATTCTAGTGTTCTTACATGAAGAATTCTGTGGACAGAGGAGCCTAGCAGGCTAGAGCCCATGGGTCACAAAGAGACAGATACGACTGAGTAGGCTAAAAACCATGGGGTCGTAAAGAGTCAGACACAACTGTGCGACTAACGCTGCTGCTGCTGCTAAGTCGCTTCAGTCGTGTCCGACTCTGTGCGACCCCATAGACGGCAGCCCACCAAGCTCCCCCATTCCTGGGATTCTCCAGGCAAGAACACTGGAGTGGGTTGCCATTTCCTTTTCCAATGCGTGAAAGTGAATTTGCTCAGTCGTGTCCAACTCTTCGAGACCCAATGGACTGCAGCCTACCAGGCTCCTCCGTCCATGGGATTTTCCAGGCAACAGTACTGGAGTGGGGTGCCATTGTCTTCTCCGGTGCAGCTAATACACATACATTAAAAAAAAAAAAAGTATACTCGTTTGTATCAGAACATTTTTAACTAATGCCATCTCAGAGTTCTAATCAGTTTTTAATAGTAGCTTTGTTTTTATTTTCAGTGTTTAACAGTTAAAAGTGTTTTAAAAAGATGAAGTATCTTAACTGAGAAGAATGTTTAAATAACGTCATCAATGAATTTTAAATTTTGGAGGAAATGTAATTTCTGAAACTAAAGCTCATGCTTTAATAATTATTTAAGCAGAATGGGTGTTGGAGTCTAGTGGAATTGGTTGGATGTCCTAGAAGGGGTGAGTGGCAGGGACTGTGGTATGAAGTGTGAGCTGGGAGAGAAGTGAAACAGTACAGGGCACACACTGGCCTGGGGTTATTGCTGAATTGGTGAATTTATATGGGCAGTTTTGCAGTGGGGTGTTAGCGCCCAGTTAGTTTGAGGAAGGAAGCTCCCATGCATTGTCCAAGCTGGAATTGTTGAGAGAATTTGCATGGTAGGTGAGGTCATTTGTGAAGTGTCACAGTTAAAGGAGAGTGGAGTGTTTAGTTGTGGTAGTGAAGTGACAGAATCCCAGAAAGAGTGGTTAGAACCCAAACACTCTGAGCAGGGTGTCTACACACAATACCAGTGCTTGCTTACATACTCAAAAACAGATCAAAAGAAAACACATTGAGAAAAACAGAAGACTGGTTACGCTGTCTGAAAAGGGAGATTGTTACAAACATGGAATTCAAGAAATCAGTGTGCTCATTGATTTTGATAGATAATAGAGGTAGATAGCTAGCTAGCTCTGTGTATGCACAAACGCACATGCATGACTGCACACGTGTGAAGCTTGCTCTATCCATCATAAGGGCATGAGTGCAGCTACATTCAAGTAACAATAAACACATCAAGGTCTCGATCTTTGTTTCCAAATATAATCCTCCACAGTTATCCAGAAGCAAGAATTCCTTAAGGAAATCACAGGTTTCCATGCTAGGGGAGGAAAAGTACAATGTGAGGTTGGAATATATTTTGTACCAGAAAATAAGAATTCAAGAAATGATTGAGGCATAACAAAAATCACAAAAGCCAGCTTAAAGAATTCCCATGGACAAATATGGGACATTTTGAACATCAAAATAATAATGAGAATGGATCATAACCGAATACAAAAGGGATCCAAGAGTCCATTGCAGTATGAATAGCTAAGTGAACTCTGCTTGAACAGTATGGCTCTTGTCTGAGCACCTGGAGTACAAAAAATTATAAGGGTTAGTTAGCTGTTTCACCAGACTTGAAAATATAACAAAGGGTCAATAAATGAGAGTGCTACAGATATGAATTTGACAGGGTGTTTCTATTTTAATAATGATATAATGGAGCCAGAACTAGGAGTTATCTACAGTCTTGTAACATTCTCAAGTCTATATTAGTTTGCAAAACCATTCAGTTTAGTTACACACCAGAAATATCATGAAGGGAAAGAAATGTGTCACTGTCATTTTTCTGAGTGACCAGCCTTATGTGCAAAGTGTTATATCAGTGTGGTGACCATGAAAAAGTCCTCCTGGCATTAACAATCTTATGTGGTCCCTTCTCAAACTGATTCTAGACAAGGCCTGTGAGTGCATTCAGTTCAGTTCAGTCACTCAGTCATGTCCTACTCTTTGCAACCCCATGGACTGCAGCATGCCAGGCCTCCTTGTCCATCATTAACTCCCAGAGTTTACCCAAACTCATGTCCATTGAGCTGGTGATGCCATCCAACCATCTCATCCTCTGTCATCCCCTTCTCCTCCTGCCCTCAAATCTTTCCCAGCATCGGGGTCTTTTCAAATGAGTCAGCTCTTCACATCAGATGGCCGAAGTACTGGAATTTCAGCTTCAATATCAGTCCTTCCAATGAACACCCAAGACTGATCTCCTTTAGGATGGACTGCTTGGATTTCCTTGCAGTCCAAGGGACTCTCAAGAGTCTTCTCCAACACCACAGTTCAAAAGCATCAATTCTTTGGTGCTCAGCTTTCTTTATAGTCCAACTCTCACTATAATGTGAGTGCATTAATTATTATCATAAAATATACAGAAGTATTTATAGATCATGGCATATAATATCTGCAAATTTCTGCTACATGATTAAGAGCAAAAAATTTGTATGTTTAGGAAGGGAGATGTATATAAACAAATGGCCAAAATGTTAGTATGGATAAAGGGTACATGGGAGTTCTTTGTTCTACTTTATAACTTGTCAATAAGTATGAAAATATACTAATATAAAAAATAATGAAATCAATATATATTTAATAATTTTGCTGAGTCCATAATTTTCAGGGACAGTTTACATAAATGAAAAGCATTAAGTAATGGATGAAAAGTGAAAGTCACTCAGTTGTGTCCAGCTCTTTGCAACCCAGTCCAGAATACTGGAGTGGCTAGCTGTTCCCTTCTCCAGGGGATCTTGCCAACCCAGGGATCGAATCCATGTCTCCCACATTGCAGGCAGATCCTTTACCAGCTGAGCCACCAGGGAAGCCCAATGCTGCTGCTGCTGCTAAGTTGCTTCAGTCATGTTAGACTCTCCCATAGGAGTCTAATCCCAATAGGTGTATACAAATAAGGTCTCTTGGCAGAAAAAACCACTTCTAGATTGTAGCTGACCTTAAAATAAACTTTTGCTGAACATTTCCTGAATTATGGGGCTAAAATATTCTCCTTAGCTCTGACATCTTGGTGCTTTATTCATGCTGCTTCTGAGTTACGCAGACGAAAAATGATATTTCATATCATCGCTTCCCTGCTTCATCCAGCTATTGAGAACAGAATGTTGAGTTTGATAGGTGTTCAAATAAATACAAATTGGCCCTCAAGCAGTCATTTGCCTACCTGATTTTTTTTTAATCTATATATTTGAAAGATCCAAAATGATGGAACAAACCTTCTTAGTATTATATAAAGTAAAACTCATGTGAAAACTGAACAGGGGCTCTCAGAATTATAAATTATGTACTCTATCCATCTGAGCTAATATGTGGATAACCATTCATTGTCATATATTCTCTTTTCCTCAATATTGGGTTTTTTATTGCTTGTTGAACTTTTCACCTCCATTACTTGCTTAAGGGTTTCACTAATATTAGTTCATGTCATTTTATTTTTATTCCCATATTAAACACAGAGATGGAAAAATAAAGCCTTATATTAACGAGTAACAAAAAAAAAAAAGTTTTTAATTGCCTGTGGCTCTTTCTCAGCCTCAACAAGGCCATTTTCAAATAGAGAAATACTGTTTATCATTTTTAATGCTGACTTGAGGTTTGCAAATAGAAAAGGATTTATGCACCCGCTATCCTTGCAGTGGGAAAAAAAAATAATAACACATTTACTCAGATAGGCAAATGGGAAATATAATAATACAAGTTTGTGTGTATTTTTAGAATCAGAAATTAAACTTTAAAGTTTTAAGAAGTTATTGTCTAGAAAGTGATAAGCAAATTATTTTATAGGATATTATTCATAGAGCTGTGAAAACTGTTATTATACTGTGCTGTATTTGTGTACTTGAAAGAAGTTTCAATGAAATATGCCAAATATTACTTTTAGTCAGCATGATCAGAATAATTTGTTTAATAGTTGTACTTCTGAGATAAATAATTCCAAATTTCTCTCATGTTGAGCCATCATAGACTTTGCATATTATAGCAGTCACCAGTACCTCAGGGTTTAGACAATTTAAAACTTGAATATACAACAAGAAATATCAAACCTTGAAGTAAAAGCCAGCATCTTGTTGAGATAAATTTTGATTGGAGAGGGCAAACTAAAACCAAACCATTTTAAAATATAATTTATAGTAAATATAGTATGTGTCCTTGCATGCTAAGTTGCTTTGGTCATGTACAACTCTTCGCAGCCCTGTGAACTGTAGCCTGTCAGGCTTCTCTGTTCATGGGATCCTCCAGGCAAGAATGCTGGAGTTGGTTGCCATCCTCTTCTCCAGAGGATCTTCCCAACCCGGGGATTGAGAAGTCTCCTGCATTGTGGCTGGATTCTATACTGCTTAGCCACCAGAGAAACCCATGATGTATGCACGCACTTTAATCATAAGCATGCTTCAGATCATATCAGATCAGTTGCTCAGTCGTGTCCGAATCTTTGCAACCCCATGAATCGCAGCACGCCAGGCCTCCCTGTCCATCACCAACTCCCAGAGTTCACTCAGACTCATGTCCATTGAGTCAGTGATGCCATCCAGCCATCTCATCCTCTGCCGTCCCCTTCTCCTCCTGCCCCCAATCCCTCCCAGCATCAGAGTCTTTTCCAATGAGTCAACTCTTCGCATGAGGTGGCCAAAGTGCTGGAGTTTCAGCTTTAGCATCATTACTTCCAAAGAAATTGCAGGGCTGGTCTCCTTCAGAATGGACTGGTTGGATCTCCTTGCAGTCCAAGGGACTCTCAAGAGTCTTCTCCAACACCACAGTTCAAAAGCATCAATTCTTCGGCACTCAGCCTTCTTCACAGTCCAACTCTCACATCCATACATGACCACTGGAAAAACCATAGCCTTGACTAGACGGACCTTTGTTGGCAAAGTAATGTCTCTGCTTTTGAATATGCT
>NW_011494926.1:378783-393150 GCF_000754665.1 Bison bison bison
ATAACTTTCCTTCCAAGGAGTAAGCATCTTTTAATTTCATGGTGCAGTCACCATCTGCAGTGATTTTGGAGCCCCCCAAAATAAAGTCTGACACTGTTTCCACTGTTTCCCCATCTATTTCCCATGAAGTGGTGGGACCGGATGCCATGATCTTTGTTTTCTGAATGTTGAGCTTTAAGCCCACTTTTTCACTCTCCACTTTCACTTTCATCAAGAGGCTTTTGAGTTCCTCTTCACTTTCTGCCATAAGGGTGGTGTCATCTGTATATCTGAGGTTATTGATATTTCTCCCAGCAATCTTGATTCCAGCTTGTGTTTCTTCCAGTCCAGCGTTTCTCATGATGTACTCTGCATATAAGTTAAATAAACAGGGTGAAAATATACAGCCTTGACGTACTCCTTTTCCTATTTGGAACCAGTCTGTTGTTCCATGTCCAGTTCTAACTGTTGCTTCCTGACTTGCATACAAATTTCTCAGGACCCCAAAATACTTCCCCTGGGTCTGGAAGATCCCCTGGGGGAGGGTGCCGCAACCCACTCCAGTATTCTTGCCTGGAGAATCCCATGGACAGAGGAGCCTGGTGGTCTACAGTCCATAGGGTCGCACAGAGTTGGACACAACTGAAGCAACTTAGCATGCCCACATACTTGCAGGATCCCAGAATGCTTTAGTTATTTTTGTCCTAGTGTTCAGATGGTAAAGAATCTGCCTGCAATTCAGGAGACCCAGGGTAAATCCCTGGGTCGGGAAGATCCCATGGAGGAGGAAATAGCAACCCACTCTAGTATTCTTACCTGGAGAATCCCATGGACAGAAGAGCCTGGTGGGCTACAGTCCATGGGGTCACAGAGTTGGACACTACTGAGCGACTAACACACACATACACACATATTTAAAGAAGTCAGAATCAGATATTAATACTACAGTAACTTCACATCATGTAACAGAAAAGCCAAGTAGGAGTGCATGTGCAGTCTGCTCATGCACACTGCATGTAGTGGTGATGGGCTAAGTAGTACATGCTGAGTCGTTCAGTTGTGTCCCACTCTTTGTGACCCATGGGCTGTAGCTTGCCAGGCTCCTCTGTCCATGGAATTTTCCAGACAAGAATACTGGAGTAGGTTGCCATTTCCTACTCCAGGGGATCTTCCCGATCCAGAGATCAAACACATGTCTCCTGCATTGGCAGGCAGATTCTGCAGAAGAGAAATGTCCTGCTTATATAATAAAAATGCAAAACTGGGCACAACTAGCTGGAGAGATTGCCATGTCACAGTGATATCCAAGGTGTCCTTCACCATAGCTTTCTATTTGGAAAATGATCTTTTGATGAGTTTAATGATGGGAGTGGGAATAATTGCCTTTTGTTTTAGTGTATACATGACCAACTATTCTAAGAGGAAAAGAAATCTAAAGTTTGACAGAGAAATAGAAATGATATATCCTTACAAAAGGAGGCACCTCGTGAGGAGAAGGATGAGAGAAGGAGAAGCAGTGTGTAAAGCTATGACTTTATTTTTGTGTGTGTGTGTGTGTGTAATAAAGAAGTACTAGTTTTAAAAACACACCGACTTTTATTAGTCCCAAGCTTAAATGCTCAACTGCAGCCAGCCTCCGCTTTCCCTTGTGGGTTCTTTTTTTCTTTTCCCTCAAATGCTTTCCTTCTATTGTCATTCTGGAAGGCTAGAGAATAAGATAAATGGTTCAAGCACAAAGAATGCTTATTTGGTGAGAATGCAGAGTCTGCACTTTAGAGATCAGGGCAACACAACTTTAATACTAAGTGTGCCTGAACCTGATTTTCATTTAGGGTACATCTCTATAAGACATTAAATGATTTTTTTTTAATCAGATAGCTTTGGAAACCCCATACTGTATACCAATTTAGGAGGTGTTTTGAATTTCAAGTAGGTTTTTTTTTTGTTGTTGTTGTTAGTCAACATTTGCAAGAGACTCTTAGAAGCAAATCCATACTTGAGTTGGGAACTGCTTATAATAGTATTTTCCTTGGTAAAGACAAGGCCTTCAATAAAGATTTGTGGAATGAATGTATGTATATGCATTGGGTTGGTAAACTCTCATTTGTAACTTTGCTTTTAGTCTATAAAATGCAATTTAAATAAAGTTGGAGGAGGTTCAACCTTTTTGTTGCCATCTATAAAACTGATAACAATTTAGATTAGCCCAATTTGCTTTTGTTTGTAGATAAGCAAATGTACACTTACCGTTACAATAAAAATTTAAAACAGTGAATCTGGAAAACAAAGAAAAGAGCAGTTTCTAGGACCTTGCTAAGAGATTATTTTGTTGTTTTTACCATTTAATTTGCATAGCTAGCAAAATGAAAACTATTACTTCAATCAGATTTAGAGTAAGAATGAAAAATAAGGGAAATAGTACCTTTTAAGAAAACTCCAGAATTGCATTGTCAGAATCAAGTAGTTATGCAAAATAATCCAGAGGTCTGTCATTCAATATCTTACCACTCAGTAGGTCTCAGTTTCAATTTAACAATTATTCTTCTCATCCTCTTTCCATTAAAACAGGAAATTGCAACAACAACAACAAAAAAATCAGCTGCATTTTCTTTGGAATATTTCTTATGCCTCAATAGATACAATTTTAAAAATACATAGTATTCATATTTGGTTCTGACTCTAACTCTCTTTTTTGTGACTATTTGAAGTTGATTTCTATACACATAAGTCTTCTCTGGTAGCTCAAATGGTAAAGAATCTGCCTGCAATGCAGGAGACTCATCTTCAATCCCTAGGTTGGGAAGATCCCCTGGAGAAGGGAATGGCAACCACTCCAGTATTCTTGCCTGGGAAATTCCGTGGGACAAAGAGCCTGAGGGGCTACAGCCCATGGGGTCGCAAAGAATTACACATAACTAAGCAGCTAACACTTTCACTTCTTTCACTTTTGTATACACATAAGTGGACTTAGCAGCAGCAGTAGCAGCAGCAAGTCCATATAATATAATAAAACAGCAATATTTGTACTTAGGCATGAAAAAGAGACTGAAGATTGAATGAGTCCATGCACATAAAGTTATTAAAGTGTTGTATTTGTAATGGTGTTGGCAATCTTGTAGTTCTACCTGCCCATCCCAAAGTTCTCTCTGATTTCTTATGCCTCAGTTTCTCTTGAGCAGGCTCACTGGATTAAATACTTCTGGGGAAGTGCAGACACAGTTACATGAAATCCATAAACAGGTCAACTGACTTAGAGAGGTATCCTCCTATCAGGACCATTTTTTGATTTATTTGATTCTAACTGCTTTGGGTCACAGGGCCCACTTCTGGAATGATGTCTGTATATCATATAGAACTATCTACACATCAGTCCTGTGTTTTGTGTTCCTTAGTCGGTTAGTCACAGGCAGCTCCTCATGTGGCCATAGGTGTGGGCTGAGAAAAAGATAATAAAGTAGGAATTATGGAGAATCAGACCACTTACTTGTGCCTGTCATATTCTGATCATACTGATGACTTGTGCTAGATAATACAGTACTGCTCTGCATACTCAGCTTTGTGGCGTGGTGAGCCTGATGACATCCCATTCATAAGGGGTAGCTGAGGTCAATGGTAATTTAGCGGCCCACTGTTATGTGTTCAGGCTCTTTTTAATATGTATTTTACTTATTATTTATTTATTGGCAGTGCTGTGTCTTCATTGCTGCACGCATGCTTTCCTTTGTTGTAGTCAGCAGGGGCTACTCTCTGACTTCTCATTACAGTGGTTTCTCTTGTTTCAGAGCTTGGGCTGTACAGTGCATGGGTTCAGTAGTTATGGTGCACAGGCTTACTTACTCTGTGGCATGTGAGATCTTCCCAGACCAGGGCTCAAACCAGTGTCCCCTGCATTGCATGGCAGATTCTTAACCACTGAACCATCAGGAAATCCCAAGTGTTCAGTCTTTAATGAAAACCAACAGCAAGCCAAGAGCTGTTTTTGTTTTTAAGGAATATAGTTATCCTTAAGGTTTGAACTATGATTCATCTCTAAGGAACTTCCAGAAGGTCTAAATAGCATCACTGTCTGCAATGGACACTTCAAGCATGACCAGATGTTTTGGATTATATGGCCCAATGGCAGAGCATTTTGCATTGAAGGCTGGACTTGTTGCAGAGACTTCCCTGTCCTAGTGCTCACTTGAAAGTAGCAACTTCTTGGATCATTCATTAATAGGCTGGAATAACATACCCATGTGAATGATACTTTGCATCCAAATTCCAACCAGACACACTGGGCACTGTGTCTCCTGTATGGTTATAGAAGGTCTAATAATTTACCCTTCAACAGAGAAGGACTATCTCAACATACACCACACCACTAGACACTTAGAAATATCATTCAAGTGGAAGGTCTCTGATTTTTTGTTGGGTCTATTTCTTAACTTCTGGCATGGAAATGTCTTACTGATAAGTGCCGTGCATGTGTGCTAAATTGCTTCAGACGTTGTCGGACTCTTTGCGACCCTATGGACCATAGCCCGCCAGGCCCCTCTCTCCATGGGAATCTCCCAGCAAGAAAACTGGAGTGGGTTCCCATGCCCTCCTCCAGGGACTCTTCCTGATCCAGGGATCGAACCCACATCTCTTATATCTCCTGCATTGCCCAGCAGGTTCTTTACTACTAACAACACTTAGATATGGTCAAAGTAGCTGCTGTTTCCTGCTAACCAGTTTCAATCAGTCTGATGCCATCAATTTCATGGAGTGGTATGAAGTCCTGTGGAAAGGAAAGGTATCAGGCTTCCTACAAAATAAAAAATAACTTGGGGGTCAAAGGCATTTACACCTCTGAGGTGGGCTGGTGAGTGTATCACCAGCCTTATTAGCAAGAGATGTATGACTTCTGAAGAACATTACTAACAAGTGTCCAGAGGAGAAAGATTTTTCCAGATCCATAGCTGTGTAGCAAGCACCAGAGGATGTGTTAATTTCCCCATGTAGCATAACCACATCTGGAACGGTAATTGCAAAACAAGTTAACGAATGATTAAACTTCCTGTAATCCACTGCTATTCTTCCAGATTCCTTTTCTGCATAGGCCAAAATGACAAGTTGAATAGGATGCAGAGGAAATCACTTGGACTTTCCCACCATAAAAGCCCTCACACCACCAATCAGTAAGGGTGTTGCCAGTTGCTAAAAATGTTTGTTCAAATTACACTTTCTGGAACTGGTGAAATAACTACAGAATGTGGACAGGGAGATACTGTCCATGGGCCTACCATGAGATAGACCCGAGATGAAACTCCCGTGATTGCTTGACTTCCGTCAACCCCTCTCTGACTAGTGGGCCATAGTGATGCTTTGCATGTTCAGGAATTAGTCAGTTCAGAATCTGTGTACAGTGATCCCTAGGGAATATGACTGTTTCTCTTTCCTCAATGCAGTCACAGTGGTGAATGTCCCCTAATAAAATAACTTCATGTCAATATTAAAAGAAGAAATCTGTACACAGACATACAATGAAAATGTCATGTGATATGGAATGAGGATGGGTGATATTAAGAGTTGTCAGCAATCACTAGACACTAGAGAAAGCATGATGGATTCTTACTTAGAGGGGGCCTGGCCTTGCCAACACCTCAATTCCAGTTTTCTAGCCTCCAGATCTGTTAGAGAAGATAGTTTTTGCTATTTTCAGCCAACCACTTCATTGTAGTTTTTTATTGAATGCTAGAAAACTGATATATGACAAATCTTCTTTCTAGGGATACCATAATCAATGCATAGGTCTCTGCAAGTCAGATTATTCATATTACTGCTTTGACTCTACTATCCATTACCTCATCCACCTTGTCTGTGGTAATTACATGTTGCCCTTAGCCCCTGCCACCCTGAGGTCCCATTATCTTCATTGCATTTAGGGAGCCCAGTTCAATGAGAAGAGTTTGCACTACAATTTTCAACATACTGAAGGTGTGAACACAAGGCTCTTCAAGGATTCTGGGACTCCCCTCAAATTTATTTTTCACGGTCTTAGTAAAATATGTGTCCTTCTAACCCAATCTAGATAAGCAGGCCTTACACACGTAATTCCATTCTCTCTCCATCCTGGGATACCTTCCTCTACAATATACCAAGGTAGTTAGTTATGCATTTAACCCTCATCTGGGGGATCCAACAAACCAGACCAACTGTAAGGGTCCTTTCTGACACCTCAAACTACAACTTGTAATGTAGGATCTCTGCTTAGTGGGCTCCTGTCAATAAATTTGGCCTACTCGAACTTCATTTCCCTTCACCATGGTGCCACACCCTTAAGATCCATTTCCACACATATCCTCATATTCCTGTTAATATAAATTAGAAAGGGGTTTCCCAGGTGGCGCTAGAGGTAAAGAATACACTTGCCAATGCAGGAGGGGCAAAAGTCTGGAGTTCCATCCCTTGAGTCAGAAAGATCCCCTGGAGCAGAAAATTGCAATCCTCTCCAGGAGTCTTGCCTGGAGAGTCCCTTGAACAGATGAGCCTGGTGGGCTATAGTCCTCGGGACTGCAGAGAATCAGGTATGACTGAGCAGCTAAGCACAAATTAGAAAATGTGTGTTGCTATTTTGGTGTACAGTGCACTACTTCATGGGTCACAATCACCATTTGGGTCTCTTGGGACCTGAGTCTCTTTATAAATCTAGAACATAGGGGTGTTGGCCTAGGTCTTGAGGAGAATCACCAGTGACTTGCTCTATAACTATCTTAGGGGAGGTCATTACAAATTCTTCAGACAGTGGAGAGCTCACATCCTCAAGGAGAGAATGAAGGCCTGTTTCTGAAAGGTTGTTGCTAAATCACGAAAGGAAATGGCAACCTACTCCCTAATCCTGTGGACAGAAGAGCCTGGTTGGCTGTTGTCCATATGGTCGCACAGAGTTGGACACGACTGAAGTGACTTAGCAGCAAACCATGAAGATGCCAGGATTCTTGGCCTCCGGAGAAGAAGAATTCAATCTGGGGCCAGAGACGAGGCTTGATCACTCAGAGCTTTGTGTAATAAAGTTTTATTAAAGTATAAAAAAGATAAAGCTTCTGACATAGACATCAGAAGGGGGCAGAAAGAGTACCCCCTGCTAGTCTTTAGCTGGATGTTATATAGCTACTGCTACTGCTAAGTCAGTGCAGTCGTGTCTGACTCTGTGCGACCCCATAGACGGCAGCCCACCAGGCTCCACTGTCCCTGGGATTTTCCAGGCAAGAACACTAGAGTGGGTTGCCATTTCCTTCTCCTTAGCTACTAGCAGTCTGCTAATTAAAGAAAGGAAATGTCTCAAAACTTAGAGAATGGCACCAGGTGAGTCATCCCGGGACATAAAACGATTGACATGAATCTTGAAGAAAGGCAGATTTCCATAAAAATATATAGTTTCATTAACATAGATTAGCAGAACAATGTATGAGTGTAACATACTGGTTTGTCAAGTCAGTTCTGAGCTTTTAGGCGAAACCAACTTGAAGACAGAGTCTAGGGTAAGTGCATAGTCTAGGGTAAATGCTAGGGTATATTAACGTAGCTTAAGACAAACATTTCCATAAGAAAAATGCATCGGTTAGCTCAAGGTTTGAGAAAAGTTAAGTTCAGGTGGAACCAGGTGTCATTATGCCATAGAGAATTTTAAGAGAAACCTCTTTAAATTTGTATAGAGAAGGGGAAAAAATATAACACTAAATTGTTTCCTCCTGGCACTTGAGAGAGATAAAAAATGTCTGACACTTGCAGCCTATTTCCTCCGTTTAGAGACCCCTGGCCTTCCTACCTGTTACCTCTCACTTCTATGGGAAAAAAAGATTTGTCAAAATTGAAGTGTTTGACATTGTCCCCTTGGACTTCAGTTTCTATTAAGTATTTAGTCTGTGGTATCCAATGGCAGCATTTTACGTGTCTGTATTACAAAATCATTTCAAGGACTGCCAATACTTTCTTTACCACTCAGAATGAATGTTTCCTTCCTATGCACATTCGAGAAACAATTCCAGAAAACCCAACACCATTTGAGAGAACACATTTTAAAAATTCTCTTTCTCTAGATCCCTTTTTGGTACCAAAATTTGTATTAGCCTCTTTGACCAGAGAAATAGAACCTATAGAAAATTAATTGCAAGGAATTGGGTCAGACAATTTAGGGAGTGGATAGACAAGTATCATATTGTTAGGGCAGGCCATCCTGCCCTAGGGGGTCCTTTCAGGGAAAGGAAGGCTGGAAGTCTGACATACAAGCTTAATCTGCAGTCTATAGTGGACATTTCTTCTTGGAATTTATTCTGCTCTTAGAGTCTTTAAAATGATTTAATCAGGCCCACCCTGAATCAAATCCTTTCTTAAATTATTATTGTCTTTAATCACAACTAACTTTTGATTGAATAACTGGAGACTGGATCCAAGCTGGGATTCCCTGATGGCTGGGCAGGTAAAGAATTCACCTACAATGCCTACAATGGAAATAAGATACTTTCTAGTAATATATTTAACTTTTCTTGAAATCCTTAAGGGTAGGAGGAATCCTAGGATGGAAGGCAGAATGTGATAAAACAAATGAGTTGTATAAAAAACATGATAAAACCTCACTGAAGGAAGGTATGGAGGAGTACCATGCTAACCTAAGTAACTTTAAAAAGGAGGAGACTGTAGAACTAGGGGAAAAGGAACTATACATCAACACTGAACTCTAGTTTTAAAGTATTTTATCTGGGAATAGGATAACAATTCTGATATTACTTTGAAAAGTTCTGAAATTAGACAAGTAAAAGGATGGCAGACTGTGGGGGCCAAGTTCTTCACTATCAGAGCCAGGGGATACAAATTAGCAAGAGGATATATACTCTGTGGTAAAAGTCATGTGGTAATATAATAAAGGTGAATATATCCGTTTAGATTTGTGTAGTTTAATAGAGATACATAAGGTTACTTATGGAAATATTTGCATATATCTGTATTTACATAGGTTTATATCTACTGTGGAAAAGGCAATGGCACCCAACTCCAGGACTCTTGCCTGGAAAATCCCATGGACGGAGAAGCCTGGTAGGCTGCAGTCCATGCTAAGGGTTGGACACGACTGAGCAACTTCACTTTCAATTTTCACTTTCATGCATTGGAGAAGGAAATGGCAACCCAATCCAGTGTTCTTGCCAGGAGAATCCCAGGGACGGGGGAGCCTGGTGGGCTGCCGTCTATGGGGTCGCACAGAGTCGGACATGACTGAAGTGACTTGGCAACATATCTACAGTACATGTAATCGTGTTGTCTTCTGAGATCCCAGTAACAAAAAACACACCTAGAATCAAAATCCAGTTTCTAACAGCATTCATTAACAAAAGGATTCAGGAGATGGGCTTCCGTGGCAGATCAGTGGTAAAGAATACACCTATTAGTGCAGGAGACACATGTTCCATCCCTGATTTAGAAAGATCCCACGTGCTGCAAAGAAAATACTACCATGTGCTACAACTACTGAGCCTGTTCTCTAGAGCCTGGGAGCCACAACTACTGAGCCCATGTGCAGCAGCTACTGAAGCACGGGTCCCCTAGAGCTCATGCTCTGCAACAAGAGAAGTTAGGGCAATGAGAAGCCCATGCACTGCAACCAGAGAGTAATCCTTCCTTGCTGCAACTAGAGAAAAAAGCCCATGCAGCCATGAAGACCCAGCATAGCAAAACATAAATAATTCAATAAAGGCTAGAGCAGAACATTTTTTTAAAAAAGGATTCAGGAGAAATAGCTGTCAGAGGACTCCTTGGACAAATGATTAGCTCTAGGACTAAGGAAAACAAAAATATAGAAGTTGAGCCTGGAGTATCTGTAGTGACCAGAAAAAATATACTCAAAAGACAAAACACTGATGAACATCAAAGACCACCAGACTGAAAAAGCCAAACGGCCACAGCTGAAACAATTTAAGTAACCAAAAAAAGTAGTATTTGATAATAATGCAAATTATAAAATAAACATCTGTTAATCCATATTTACATTAATAAATTATATAAGGAAATTAATGGGAGAAGAAGTAAATCTCCAGTGTAAAATTCCAACTGATTTATGAAGATATTTTGCCCTCCAGAAAGAGTGTAAGGTCCCATTTCTTAAGTATAAGCTGTACATGGTGACCTCCTTTCAAAGAAGAGAGTAAGAAAAGGATGGAACCAGGAGGGAAAAGAAGAAATAACTTCACACTGTAGAAATGACAAACACTTCCTCAGCCAAGTACTCAAAGTCAAATTCAACAATGGTGAATCATGCTTATATAATGCATCTTTAATATAATTTTATGAAAATGACACTTAACCTCTGTGATCTCAATCCTCACACCTCAGACCTCCAGTTTAATCATATGAAAAAAGCTGTCATAGCCAAGAGAAGCTTAAGAAAACAGATGACTGAGTATAATTTGGTATATTGGAAAAGATTCTGATACAGACAAAAAGCCCTAGAAAAAATAAAGCAAATCTGAATATCATATGAACTTTCATTAATAATAAAGGATTAATATTGATTAATTAATTATAAGATGTGTACAATACTACTGTAACAAATTAATAATAAAGAAACTGTATGTAAGGTTTAGGAAATTCTTTGTAAAATCCTTATATTTCTTATGTATATGAAAATGGATTTCAAACACACAGTTTATTAATTTTAAATATATATTTATGTTTTCTATTTCTCTAAAATATGATTTATATACCCAGTGAGATATTTCTGCAGTACTGACATAGATACTCATAGCTTTAATTCTCAGATTTTTTTTTGGCATGATCTCACTTAATGTAATGTGAACTATAATCCTTAAGAGGAAAATAGCCTAAAGCCTTTCAGTTCAGTTTAGTTTATTCACTCAGTCATGTCCGATTCTATGCAACCCCATGAATTGCAGCACGCAAGCCTCCCCGTCCATCACCAACTCCCGAGTTCGCTCAAACTCATGTCCATTGAGTCGGTGATGCCATCCAACCATCTCATCCTCTGTCATCCCCTTCTCCTCCTGCCCCCAATCCCTCCCAGCGTCAGAGTCTTTTCCAATGAGTCAACTCTTCGCATGAGGTGGTCAAAGTACTGGAGTTTCAGCTTTAGTATCATTCCTTCCAAAGAACACCCAGGACTGATCTCCTTTAGAATGCACTGGTTGGATCTCTTTGCAGTCCAAGGGACTCTCAAGAGTCTTCTCCAACACCACAGTTCAAAAGCATCAATTCTTCAGTGCTCAGCTTTCTTCACAGTCCAAATCTCACATCCATACATGACCACTGGAAAAATCATAGCCTTGACTAGACGGACCCTTATTGACAAAGGAATATCTCGGCTTTTCAATATGCTATCCAGGCTGGTCATAACTTTCCTCCCACGGAGTAAGTGTCTTTTAATTTCATGGCTGCAGTCACCATCTGCAGTGATTTTGGAGCCCCCCAAAAAATAAAGTCTAACACTGTTTCCACTGTTTCTCCATCTATTTCCCATGAAGTGATGGGACCAGATGCCATGATCGTAGTTTTCTGAATGTTGAGCTTTAAGCCAACTTTTTCACTCTCCTCTTTCACTTTCATCAAAAGGCTTTTTAGTTCCTCTTCACTTTCTGCCGTAAGGGTGGTGCCATCTGCATATCTGAGGTTATTGATATTTCTCCTGGCAATCTTGTTTCCAGCTTGTGCTTCTTCCAGCCCAGCGTTTCTCATGATGTACTCTGCATATAAGTTAAATAAGCAGAGTGATAATATACAGCCTTGGCATACTCCTTTTCCTATTTGAAACCAGTCTGTTGTTCCATGTCCAGTTCTAATTGCTGCTTCCTGACCTGCATACAGGTTTCTCAAGAGGCAGGTCAGGTGGTCTGGTATTCGCATGTCTTCCAGAATTTTCCACAGTTTATTGTGATCCACACAGTCAAAGGCTTTGGCATAGTCAATAAAGCAGAAATAGATGTATTTCTGGAACTCTCTTGCTTTTTCCATGATCCAGGGGATATTGGTGATTTGATCTCTGGTTCCTCTGCCTTTTCTAAAACCAGCTTGAACATCTGGAAGTTCATGGTTCACGTATTGCTGAAGCCTGGCTTGGAGAATTTTGAGCATCACTTTGCTAGTGTGTGAGATGAGTGCAACTGTGCGGTAGTCTGAGCATTTTTGACATTGCCTTTCTTTGGGATTGCAATGAAAAATGACCTTTTCCAGTCCTGTGGCCACTGCTGAGTTTTCCAAATTTGGTGGCATATTGAGTGCAGCACTTTGACAGCATCATCCTTCAGGATTTGAAATAGCTCAACTGGAATTCTGTCACCTCCACTAGCTTTGTTTGTAGTGATGCTTTCTAAGGCCCACTTGACTTCACATTCCAGGATATCTGGCTCTAGGTGAGTGATCACACCATCGTGATTATCTTGGTCATGAAGATCTATTTTGTACAGTTCTTCTGTGTATTCTTGCCACCTCTTCTTAATATCTTCTGCTGAAACCTTTAACAGCTTACAAAAATGAAGGTCCCTGCCTTTAGGAATTTCTAAGATTACATTTGAAAGCAAATTGTTAGTATGCATTGACTGTTTAAGTTTTAATGATATGAGAACTGATAAAATAGATGTATGCCCTAGAGAATGTGGTCACTATTTTAAAGCTCTGATAAATGCTGCATTCTGGTTGTCCTATTTCTGTTGGCAAAACATTCAAAACATGAATGATATTAGATTTTGTTAAACATTAGCTAGGTAAGATACTACAAAAATAAATGGGATCTGAGTTTTTTATTAGTGTAAAACAAATAGCTTAATAAAAACTACTTTAATACCATATTTGATTTGATTGCCAAGAATCACAATTATTTGTAAATGAAAAATCATGTATAACTCATTACCGCAATTTGAGAAATTAAATATCAAAGATTATTTTAGTTTGTATATAGCTTCAGTTCCTTGTTCTGATTTTAAAAGAGCATCTTAATTTGGTATTTGTTCTAATTTAATCTCTCAAAGGTATTCAGATGAATGTTTTGTGTTTTCAAACAGTAAAAAGCATTCCTTTTAATTTCTTAACAAAAATAAATTTCATATAAGTAAAAGTGTATTGAAAAAATTATAAGACATATGAGAATGCAATATAGTAAACAGTGGTTACTTTTTCATGCATTACTTATATAGGGACTGCAATTTATGCAGAAATTTCAGCTTTTTCCCTTAAGATTTTCATATATTGCTAAGACATTTTAAACTGTGTGAAAATTGTTCTTGAATGTTTAATAATACTAATGTGTTGGGAAAATGGCTTGTGAACTAATGCTACATCTAGAAAACACTAGCATCACTGTGGAATAAGTTACTGCATACCTGCTAATTCAACGTATAGTAACTTAAGTGAGAATTGAGACAGCATAGATTATACTTGATATTTTTATATGCTTTAAAAATTTTAAGATAAAGTAATGAAGTAATAAAACAGGAGTGTAATTATATTTTGATAATACTATTAAAACATTTAATCATATTTTAATAATTTTATTTCTGTTGGCTAAATTTGTATGAGATTTTGGAAGCACTCATACCATTGATTGTGCTTAACTCTGTCAGTTGAAGCCCTTGCTTTTGTTACCAATAGCTCTAACTAAGCTGGATCACTCAGTAGCTGTATTTTTAAGTTCCATTTTTTAAAAATCATGGTTCAGGACTTCTTGCTTTTCTCACTATACTTTTGTTAAATTTAAAGTCATATGCCAAATATTTTATATTTATAGAAAATAAATCTAACATCTCCATAATCTGGTCTTACATTAGTCTTTCCACATATTACATCTTATGCATTGAGACCTAGTTTATATTTCTTAAGTGAAAGTGAAAGTCGCTCAGTCGTGTCTGACTCTTTGAGACTGTATTCTCCAGGGTGGAATACTGGAGTGGGTAGCCATTTCCTTCTCCAGGGGATCTTCCCAACCCAAGGACTGAACCCAGGTCTCCCTCATTGCAGGCGAATTCTTTACCAACTAAGCTTACCAGGGAAGCCTCTGGTACTCTTCTTAACCCCCTCCCTTACCCTTATTATATTCCCCTTATTATATCTTCATATCATGCTCAAAGGAGTAAGCAAATTTGAGACATCCAAATAATTTATTTGTAGAATTAATTTCAATATTAAGTGATAATGGCTTAAACAGGAGTTAATTTTCTCAACTAAACAGACACAGAGTTGTAGAGAATAAGTTAGTATTTTAGCTCTACTGAGGGAGCATTGGCCCAAGTTTTTTTTTTTTTTTTTTCTTTCTATCAGTCCCAGCCATGTGGTTTCCATATTTTAGGTCATTTCATGACTCAGGGTAGCTACTGGGGCACCAACCATTTCATGTGTTTTCCAGACAGCAGGAAAGAAGAAAGGGGAGGGTGG
>NW_011494926.1:393250-410826 GCF_000754665.1 Bison bison bison
CATATATATATATCCACTGGATTCAATTTAATGATATGTAATTTCAGCCACTATAGGTATACATATTCAATTTCTATTTGTTTTTCTTTTTCTTTTGTGTATTTTTCTGTTTTTGCATCATTTATATTTTCTTTTTTAAAATAACTAAAAGAGTTTACTGCTTCTTTTATGTTATTGAAGATGCAAAATTACAAAATAGTCATATATACTTAAGATTTTAAAGCACTTACTTATGAAGTAAGCCATTTCTGAAGTTTGCTTTTTGAAATTACTAAATTTCTTTTTTTCACAATTTGTTTATTTAAATGATTTAACTCTTTTTTTAAATTATTCCATTTATCTAGAAAATCCAACATAGTATTGAAATATTCACTCTCGTTAACAGAAAGAAAGTGAAAAGTGAAAGTGAAGTCTCTCAGTCATGTCCAACTCTTTGTGACCCCATGGACTGTAGCATACCAACCTTCTCCATACAGGGGATTTTCCAGGCAAGAGTACTGAAATGGATTGCCACTTCCTTCTTCGGGGAATCTTCTTTACCCAGGGACTGAACCACGGTCTCTCACATTGCAGTCAGACACTTTACAATTTGAGCCACCAGGGAAGCCCATTTATTAACAGAACTTGTCTACAATCATATACAATTTTAATTTTATCTCCATAGATTTATTCCTTCTCTAAATTTTGATCGTAGTATTTCTGTTTCCATTTTTATAATTTGACTAACAAGTACCATGTCAACCTTGTCATTCTTTCATGAGCCAAATATGGATTTGTATCAAATTTGAAAAATCAAATTTTTCATTTCTAAAATAATGTCTCTGTTTTTGTATTTAATATCTTCATTTATTAGTATGTAGAGTGTTATTTGCAAAAATTTTAGTTTCATGTTTTATTATGCAATTTAAATGTTGCTTCCTTATTAATGCAAGTGTTTAAAATGATGCATTTTTCTTTCTTCATAAATCCGTTGCCTTACAAATCTTCTGAAGGGTTAACAGTGTATAATTTTTGAGGCATGGACATTGTATGGTAAATTATCATGTCTTCAAGGAAACCATGCATAGTTAATGCAAGTGCAGGTTTCCTGTCTGCATAGTACTTAGATGGAGCTGTTTTGCAGCTCTTATGAGATATGCAGGTGTTAATCATTTACATTTTTACTCTTTTTTCTTTTCACACTTGCAAACACTTCCCAAATAATGTATATCAAAGAAAGAATGTACACTTGAGAGGCATCAATAGCAAATAAAAACCTATTAAATTTTGTTGTTGGTACATATAAATACTAAGAAACTAAACTAATTATTTTGCAAATTAAGAAAACCAGCTATGTTCTTATCTATGCAATATAACCTTTTATATTAAAATTCTTTTAAATGTATTAGCCTTTCTGGACTTAACTATCTACATGCAATTTAGAGTTAATTTATTTCTAATCCAAGCAGAGTTTGTCTATCAATGTAATCTTTCTCCAGTCTCTGTATGTTACTCCAACTTGCTTAGTCATTTTATTACTTTTTAAAAGCATTGGCAACTTTCTAAGACATTTTATCAAAAATCACTTTCTTCTTTCCTTATGGGAAAGGTCATACTGATTCCATTTACAATAGAAGGACTCATAAAAATAAGAAGTTACATATTATACCTGTGCATGAGTGGTCAGAGAGAATTTTCTGAAAAATTATTCTTATGCCCTTCAAGCTCCATCCTTTTTAATTCTTCAGCATTTATAAGCTCTCTTAAGTAGATTCATTAATATTTTGTTTTAGTCAAACAAGTGAGAATTTTAAATAAGCTCTGTTGGAAGTAGCTGGCCAAGAGTCATCCCCTTCAGTCTAGCCTTCTTGGCCTTCTGTGTATATCAGTGGCACCATTTCTCATTTTCTCCTGTGCCAGGCAGAGCTGATCCAAGCACTTAGCTTCTTTTGAATTAACAGAAGATGAACACTAGGGTCAGTTTACAAGACTTGGAAGGCGAGAAGAAATGATCTCAACAAGCAGAGGAGCAGTCTCGAGTACAAACAAGGACAAGAGCAGAATCTGGTTTACACCAGGCTCAGAGCCTCATTGGCCTTTCGATTCTAATAGTCAAATAAATGTGTGTGTGTGTGCTCGGTCATTCAGTTGTGTCTGACTCTTTGTGGCCCCATAAACTGTGGATTGTAACTGGCCAGGCTCCTCTGTCCACGGGATTTCCCAGACAAGAATACTGGAGTGGGGTGCCATTGCCTGTTCCAGGGTATCTTCCCAACACAGGAATTGAACCCATGCCTCTTGTGTCTCCTGCATTGGCATGAGTGCTTGCTAAGTCGCTTCAGTTGTGTCCAACTCTGTGCAACCCTATGGACTATATAGCCCACCAGGCTATTCTGTCCATGGGGATTCTCCAGGCAAGAATATTGGAGTGGGTTGCCATGTCCTCCTCCAGTAGATCTTCCTGACCCAGGGATCAATCCCTGTCTCTTATGTCCCTTACATTGGCAGGTGGGCTCTTTAGAACTAGCAGCACGTGGGAAGCCAATTTTAAATGTTGATTTTTTGTTCATTTTCATTTGTTTTTAACAAACTGACTGAATGTATGTCAAGGGTAAAATATTTGTTTATAAATAACTTATCTATAAATAAATAAACATTATAAATAACTGCAGAGAATAATAAAAAACAATTTCCTCAAATGTGAATGTTGATCCTAAAGAAAGTATTTCTTGCTAATTTGTTTTAAAGCAGCACAGTTCATTGTACTGCAGAAACTAACATGACATGGTAAAGCAATTATACTCCAATGAAGAAAAAAAGCAGCACGACTCAATACATACATGAGACATATATATAACTGAAACTTTTTAAGATGCTGTATTAAAATAATTTAAAAGAAACACAGGAGGTTAGTTTATTACTATAATTTATTTAACCTCAAATTCTAAACTATTATTTTAAAGATAATTGATATAAAATTATTAATGGGATATATTACATCTTTTCATGTTGAACATTTTAAATCAGATCTATCTTTTATACTGGATGGTACATTTCAATTTGGACTAGCCATATTTCAAGTGCTCAGTAATCATAGTAATAAGGCTACTGTATTAGATAGTGCAGCTCTAGAAAAATAGATCATTACAGTGATGACAATAGCTAATCTTTTGGATATTCTTTGGATAACTATTCATATGTACCATCTTTTAGTGTCTATTCATTGACTGCTATGAAATCCCCATAACCAAGATACTATTGAGCATTTATCAGTCAGGTTATGTGAGGGCATCTTTATTTCCTGCTGCTCCTCTTCATTATGTCTTAACAGAAACAAAACACAAAAGCATTGTAGCAACCATTGGTGCTATTTGTTTCCACTTTTACCTTTAGCTAGAAGTTGAAAGGATACATTTTATTTGGGAAATACATTTATTTAGAGGTCATTGATTTAAGACCTAGCTAACTCTGACACAAATGACAAGATTTTATACAAATACTTCCAATTTTTGAGCCTCAAAAAAGCTGATTTATAGGAAGTATCAAGTCACAATTATAATAACAACTTCACAGGTAATCTATGCACAACAGGCAGAATTCTAACCTTCCCCCAACATCTAAGAGAAATATGTTCTGATCTCTGAAACCTCTCCAACACCTGCTATGCAGGAGACCCGAGTTTGATCCCTGGGTTAGGAAGATCCTCTGGAAAACGGAATGACAACACTCCAGTATTCTTGCCTGGAGAATTCCATGTACGGGGAGCCTGGCAGTCTATAGTCTATGGGGTGATAAAGAGTCAGACATGAATTACTGACATTCATTTCATTTTGTTGTTCAGTCGCTCAGTCGTGTCTGACTCTGTGACCGCATGGACTGCAGCAAGCCCAGCTTCCCTGTCCTTCATCCTCTTGTGGAGCTTGCTCAAACTCATGCTCATTGAGTCGATGATGCCATCCAACCATTTCTTCCTCAGTCGACCCCTTCTTCTCCTGCCTTCAAATCTTTCCCAACACCAGGGTCTTTTCCAATGAGCTGACTCTTTGCACTAGGTGGTGGCTCAGACAGTAAAGAATCAGCCTGCAATGTGGGAGACCTGAGTTTGATCCCTGGGTTGGGAAGATCCTCTGGAGGAGGACATGGCAACACATTCCAGTATTCTTGTCTGGAGAACCCCCAGGGCCAGAGGAGCCTGGTGGGTTACAGTCCACGGGATTGCAAAGAGTCAGACGTGACTGAGCCTGGCAACACACACATGGCATCAGGTGGCCAAAGATTTGGAGCTTCAACTTCAGCATCAGTCCTTCCAATGAATATGCAGGGTTGATTTCTTTTAGGATGGATTGGTTTGATCTCCTTGCAGTCCTAGGGCCTCACAAGAGTCTTCTCCAACACCACAGTTTGAAAACATCAGTTCTTCAGTGCTCAGCCTTCTTTATGGTCCAACTCTCACATAACTACTGCAAAAATCATAGCTTTGACTATACAGACCTTTGTTGACAAAGGAATGCCTCTGCTTTTTAATATGCTGTCTAGGCTTGTCATAGCTTTTCTTCAAAGGAGCAAGCTTCTTTTAATTTCATGGCTGCAGTCACCATTTGCAGTGATTCTGGAGCCCAAGAGAATAAAGTTTGTTACTATTTCCATTGTTTCCACATCTATTTTCCAGGAAGTGATGGGACCAGATGCGATGATCTTAGCTTTTTGAATGTTGAGTTTTAAGCCAGCATTTTCACTCTCCTCTTTCACCCTCATCAAGAGGCTCTTTAATTCCTCTTCACTTTCTGCCATAAGGGTGGTATTATCTGCCTATCAGAGGTTTGATATTTCTCCTGGCAGTCTTGATTCCAGCTTGTGACTCACCCAGCCTGGTATTTTGCATGATGTACTATGCATATAGGTCAAATAAGCAAGGTGACCGTATGCAGCCTTGACGTACTCCTTTCCCAATTTGAAACCAGTCTGTTTTTCCATGTTCGATTCTACCTGTTGCTTCTTAATCTGCATAGAAGTTTCTCAGGAGGCAGGTCAGGTGGTCTGGTATTCCCATCTCTTTAAAAATTCCTCACAGTTTGTTGTGATCCACACAATCAAAGGCTTTGGCATAGTCGCTGAAGCAGAAGTTTTTCTGGAATTCTCTTGCCTTTTCTATGACCCAACAGATGTTGATAATTTGATCTCTGGTCCCTCTGCCTTTTCTATATCCAGTGTGTACATCTGGAAGTTCTCTGTTCACATACTGTTGAAGCCTAGCTTGGAGGATTTTGAGGACAACATTGTTAGCATGTGATATGAGGGCAATTGTGCGATAATTTGAACATTCTTTGGAATTGTCCTTTGGGATTGGAATGAAAACTGACCTTTTCCAGTCCTGTGGCCACTGCTGAACTTTCCAAATTTGCTGGCACTTCACTGAACCCTGTGAATATGATAAGCCACTCCTATGATTATGTTTTGTTATATAGCACAGTTGCCTTTGGGCTTCCTAGGTGGCTCAGTGGCAGAGAATCTACCTGCCAATGCAGGAGACACAGATCTGATCCTTGGGTAGGGAAGATCCCCTGGAGAAGGAAATGAAAACCCACTCCAGTATTCTTGTCTGGCAAATCCCATGGGCAGAGGGGGCTGGGGGCTTCAGTCCAGGGGTGTCGAAGAATCAGACATGACTAAGTGACTGAGCAAGCAAACACAGTTCACCTTAAGATAAGGAGATTATCTGATACATCTGACTTAATCATGTGAGAGTTTAAAAGGAGAGATTTTCTTTTTGCTGGTGATGGCATGAGAGTCAGAGGCAAAGCAAGTGAAAGATTCTGTATTCTCCTGCTGCTTTGAAGAAGGAGGTGGCCATTTGAGAAGGGATGCATGTGATCTTGACTTGCTGAGGAAGACAATCTACAGACAGCCACCAAGGAAATGGAGAGTTGGTCCTATTTCTGCAACTAGATTCTGTCCACAGTCTGAATGTTCATGGAAGCAAGTTCTTCCTTGAAGCTCCCAGATACTAGCTCAGTACATTGACACCTTGATTTGAGTCTGATGAGACACTGAACAGATAATCTGGTAAGCCATGCCAGGTTTCTGATTTATGAAACAGTTCCATGACCAAATATAGTATTCCTAAATATTTCAAGAAGTTTTCCAATTTATGTTATCTTTCTTATTGTAAACATGAAATACTTGAGAATATTAACAAAGAAAGGCAAATCCATTATCACCACCAAATAACAAACACATTTCATTCCTGTCAATGAAACATAAAGAATG
Organism: Bison bison bison; assembly: GCF_000754665.1. Taxonomy (NCBI): domain Eukaryota; kingdom Metazoa; phylum Chordata; class Mammalia; order Artiodactyla; family Bovidae; genus Bison; species Bison bison. The sequence goes on from NW_011494926.1 coordinate 399,497, forward strand.
CCATTGACAAGACATATACCTTTGTTTTCTGTCCCCTCTACCATGGATGGAGAAGGGTAATTCTCTTAAATATTGTCAGGTAAAGATACTGGTAGTGAGCTCCTGGTAATATATTGACAATTAAAGGAAATAATAATACAGGTCTATGAAAGGCGGTTTTACACTGCTTTTTATCTTTCTTTTCTTTTTCTTTTGTCCATGCCACGCTGTATGTGCAATCTTAGTTCCCTAACCAGGAATTGACCCAGGCCTTGGCAGTGGAAGTATTGAGTCCTAATAACTGGACAACCAGGAAATCCCTATAGAGCTTTTTAAACACAAGTTAAAATTTCTTTACATACATCTATTTCAAACATAATAATTATCATTGATATTACATACCTTTGATGAACTTTAATGTTCTTTAATGAAATTTAATCTTAATGATTGAGACCAAAAATATATATATATAGGCCTAATCTGCCTCAATATGTGTGTGTGTGCTAAGTCACTTTAGTTGTGTCCAACTCTTTGTGACCTTATGGACTATAGTCCAGCAGGCTCCTTGGTTCATGGGATTCTCCATGCAAGAATACTGAAGTGGGTTACCATGCCGTCTTCCAGGGGATCTTCCCAACCCAGGGATTGAACTGGTGTTTCTTGTGGCTTCTGCATTGGCTGGTATTTCTTTACTACTAGTGACACCTGAGAAGTCAGTCCCCTCCCTCAATATAGTTCAACTTAATATACAGACATGGACAATATTAATATTATATGACAAGTAGTATGCGTCGATGATAATTTTGTATGTGAATGCATATACATATATGGTTTTATAGCTCCTCGTGTCAGTTTATGTCATCTGAGACTTAAGTGCCAGGAGAAGATAACAAATACAAGAGATTATTGAGGAAACATCTGATAAAGAGATAAATATAAAAGTAAAGGGAGCAGGTAAAGACAAAAAAGAAGCCTTTAAACCACAGTTCAGCTCTGAACCGTGAAAGAAGAGGAAAGAAACACCCTTGATTTTAGCCTGCAATGCAGGAAGCCCTGGTTCGATTCCTGGGTCAGGAAGATCCACTGGAGAAAGGATAGGCTACCCATTCGAGTATTCTTGGACTTTCCTGGTGACGCAGATGGTAAAGAATCCACCAGCAATGTGGGAGACCTGGGTTCAATTCCTGGGTTGGGAAGTCCCCTTGAAGAGGGCATGGCAAGCCACTCCAGTATTCTTACCTGGAGAATCCCCATGGACAAGATGAGCCTGAAAGACTTACTGTCCATGGGGTCACAAACAGTCAGACATGATCTAGCGACTTAGCGACTCAGCACAGCACAGTAGAGTCAGTGCTCTCAGCTGCAGTAGAGTTCTCCAAATGTTTTGTCCAGTCCAAGTGCAGACGCTTTACCGTCTGAGCCACCAGGGAATCCCAAATAAAAGTTATCCATCAGAAAAAAAAATCCATGTGTATGTTTCTGGACTGTGCAGTCTCTTCCCTTAGTGAGCATTTTTATTACCACACTGTCTTAATTGTGACAGTTTTTTTATAGATTTTGGTGTCTAATGATGCAAGTCTCCCAGGCCCCTCCCCTTTTTTATTTTTCTTTAAGCTTTTCCCTTCAGACTTTGGTTATTTCCATTTCTGTATGAATTTTAGAATTAACTTACTTTTTAATTTCTTCAAAAATCCACCTGAAATTTGATTTATATTTCATTAAAGGTGAAGAATAATTTGAGGAGAAATGCCATGTTTATAACATATAAACATGAAATAAGTACCTATTCATTTATTTAGATATATATTATTTCTTTTCCTGTAATATTCTGTAATTTCTTATATAAAAAAACTTGTATATCTTTGATTAATTTTATTTTAATTTAAAAATATAACCTTGTTGATAGTATGGAGTGAAAACACATCTTAATAAATTTCCCCTAATAAATGTATCAGATTAGACTCTTAGCCCCCTAGTGAGTTAAAGAACTTGAGATCTGTACTCACATGCTTTTTGTCGTTTCTATTAATAAAAGTTTACACTTAATAACCTAGCTCGTGATCCACTGTGTATGTGGTAATTGCACACTCACAAAGAGAAAACCAAGGTTATATTGAAAAATTTCATGGCTAAATGTTGTATTTTTGCCTCCCAATGTCAGATCCACATTCCATAGACCAGGAATTTGTGTAGATGAGACACTGACAGGAAAATTACTTTTTCATGTGTAGGAAAGTATTTCTGAAACAGGCCAAGACAAGCTAACACCAAAGGTATATTATAAGCCTTGCTGAGTCTTTATCCCCTAGTCTGTTTCTCTATTGAATTATGCCTAGCTAAGTCTTCTAATCAAAATTACCAATAAAGATAATTTGACATGGTAGCATTGCTCAAATAACCCACTGCAAATGTTACACAGTGCTCTGTGTTAGGCAACTATTAGCTCAAATTTATTATTAAATTCCTATTAAAACATATAATTATAATATTTAAAGGGAAATTCTTTCTCTTTTTAGCCACAAAGAAATGAAAACCCTGAATCAGCATTTTCCTTAAGAGCTATTCTGAATAAATATAGTACATGACTACATAAAACTCACCCAAAGTGCTTCTAAAAACATGTTTCTACCTATGTTCCTTTACCCTCATCTGATTCGGTACTTTTGGGCAGATACAATATCATTTTTAGATGACCCAGGTGATTTTCCTGTACAGTTTGATAGGGAAGATACTATGCAGTATTCTGGTTAAATAATATCATTTCTATTACTGCTACAGAAGAGAGAGCAATGCAGTAGAGAAATTTGAAACCCATACTACTATTTTTTTAATCACACTAATATTTTGACTAAGTCTGTAGCCTGATTAGCACCATAGACTGCAATGTTAATTTGCCAATTAATCAGATATAGTTCTTTTACCACTTCTAAGTTTAAATTATCTGAATAATCCAAGACTTTTGTATATTCCAATTTCCCAAAAGTCCAAAGAATCAACAGGATTTAATAGAACCATTCTATATCCCTTTTTACTTAGCTTAATTAAAAAATTCTTTTACATTGTTATTGATGTATGAGGTTAATAAAGGAAAAAAGAAAAACAAAGTTAAGAAAAACTCATCAGAATTTCATTTTCAACATTGTGCACATAATCAATTCACCAAGGTTATTCTGGAACCACAAATGAAAGAGACTGCCATAATTTTGGAGAATTATTATAACTTAAAGTTTAATTGTGGCATTGCTACCTTTACACTAGGAGGAATACTAAGGATTTGGATAGACTACTATTGGGAATCCATATTTATATACTTCTTTCTCTCACTTGCTGATTGAGGTATCAGATAAAAATATAGTCTCAAAATTTGGAAATTTATATTAACAGCAATGCTTTCTTAAGTTTTGGGTTCTTCTTTGACTATAACTGTGTATCTAATATATTTACATATTCTAATTTGTATTTTACCTTTGGCACGCCATTTCTAATACAAAAGAAAAAAAAGGAAAATTTGAGAGGAGTATGGGTTTTGCATGTGACTAGCACTCTCTTTTCTCCTGTGAGCAGTTTGTGTTGTTGCTCAATTCCTTAGACAAAGTATTGGCGCTTCAGCTTCAGCATCAGAACTTCCAAAGAATACTCAGCGTTGACTTCATTTAGGATTGACTGGTTTGATCACATTGCCTTGATCACCTTGACCCCTTGGACCCTCAAGAATGTTCTCCAGAACCACAATTCAGAAGTATAAATTCTTCAATCCAATTCTCACATCTGTGTATGACTACTGGAAAAATCATAGCTTTGACTATGCAGACCTTTGTTGGCAAAGTGATGCCTTTGCTTTTCAATACGTTGTCTAGGTTTGTCATAGCTTTCCTTCTAAGGACAAGTGTCTTTTAATGTCATGGCTGCAGTCATGTCACCATCTGCAGTAGATTTTGGAGCTCAAGGAAAGAAAATATGTCACTGCTTCCACATTTTCCCCTTCTGTTTGCCATGAAGTGATGGGACCAGATGCAGTGATCTTTGTTTTTTGAATGTTGAGTTTCAAGCCAGGTTTTTCACTCTCCTCTTTCACTCTCATCAAGAGGCTCTTTAGTTTCCCTTCAGTTTCTGCTGTTAGACTGATATCATCTGCATATCTGAGATTGTTGATATTTCTACTGGCAATCTTGATTGCAGCCTTTGATTCATCAGGACTTCCATTTCACATGATGTACTCTGCGTATAAGTTACATAGGCAAGATGGCAATATGCAGCCTTGTCATTCTCCTTTCCCAATTTTGAACCAGTCAGTTGTTCCATGTCTGGTTCTGATGTTTCTTGACCCATATACAGGTTTCTTGGAAGATAGGTAAGGTGGTTTGGTACTCCTATATCTTAAGAATTTTCCATAGTTTGTGGTGATTCCAGTCCAAGACTTTAGCACAGTCAATGAAGCATAAGTAGATGTTTTCTAGAACTCCCTTGCTTCCTCCATTATCCAACAAATGTTGACAATTTGATCTCTGTTTCCTCTGTGTTTTCTAAACCCGGCTTGTACATCTGGAAGTTCTCAGTTTTGACATACTGCTGAAGCCTAGCTTGAAGGATTTTGAGCATAACCTTACTAGCAAGTGAAATGAGCACAATTGTACAATAGTTTGAAATTTCTTTGTCATTGCTCTTTTTGGGATTCAAATGAAAATTGACCTTTTCCAGTCCTGTGGCCACTGCTGAGTTTTCCAAATTTGCTGATATACTGAGTGCAGCACTTTAATTAGGATTTTCAAAAGTTCAGCAGGAATTCTGTCACCTCCACTAGCTTTGTTTATAGTAATACTTTTTAAGGCCCACTTGATTTCATACCCAGGATATCTGGCTCTAGTTGAGTGACCAAATTATCATGATTATCATGACCTTTTCTGTATAGTTGTTCTGTGTATTCTTGCCACCTCTTCTTAATCTCTTTTGCTTCTGTTAAGTCCACACTGTTTCTGTCCTTTATTGTGTCATTCCTTACATGAAATGTTTCCTTGATATCTCCAATTTCCTTGCAAAGGTCTTTAGTTTTTGCATCCTATTTTCCTCTATTCTCTGCATTGTGCATTTTAAAAGGCCTTCTTATCCTTCCTTGCTATTCTCTGGAACTCAGCCTTCAGTTGGGTACATCTTTCCCTTTCTCCCATGCCTGTCACTTTTCTTCTTCCCTCAGCTATTTGTAAAGTCTCCTCAGACAACCACTTGTCCTTCTCTCATTTCCTTTTCTTCGGGATGGTTTTGGTCACTGCCTCCTGAACCATGTCACAAACTCCCATCATAGCTCTTCAGATACTCTGTCTGCCAGATCTATTCCCTTGAATCTATTTGTCACCTCCACTGTGTAATCATAAAGGGATTTGATTTAGGTCATACCTTAATGGCCTAATGCTTTTATTTACTTTCTTCAAGTCTGAATTCTGCAATAAGGAGCTCGTGAGTTGAGTCAGAGTCATCTACATGTCTTGTTTTTGCTGAATTTATAGAGCTTTCCCATCTTCAGCTACAAAGAAAGTAATCAATCTGATTTCAGTATTGATCATCTGGTGATGTACAAGATGATGTAGAGTCGTCTCTTGTGTTGTTGGAAGACAGTATTTGCTATCACCAGTTCTCTCTCAGGAAAACTGTTAGCCTTTGCCCTGCTTCATTTTGTACTCCAAGGCCAAATTTGCCTGCTACTCCCTCCAGGTATCTCTTGACTTCCTACTTTTGCATTCAAATCCCATATGATGAATAGGACATCTTTTTTTGGTATTATTTTTAGAAAGTGTTATAGATCTCATAAAACCAGTCAACTTCAGCTTCTTTGGCATCAGTGATTGGAGCACAAACTTGGATTACTGTGATATTGAATCATTTACCTTAGAAATAAACTGAGATCATTCTGTCATTTTTGAGGTTGCACCCAAGTACTGCATTTCAGACTGTTTTGTTAACTCTGAGGGCTGCTCCATTTTTTCTAAGGCATTCTTGCACACAGTAATATGTATAACAGTCATCTGAATTCTCTGATTCTCATCCATTTTAGTTCACTGATTCCTGAGATGTCAGTGTTTAATCTTGCCATCTCCTGCTTGACCATATCCAATTTACCTTGATACATGGACCTACTATTCCAGATACCTATGCATAATTTTTCTTTATAGCCTCAGACTTGACTTTCACCAGCAGACACATCCACAACTGAGTACCATTTCCACTTCATTCTTTCTGAGCTATTAGTAATTGTGCTGCATTCTTCCACAGTAGCATATTGTACACTTTCTGACCTGGGGTACTCATTGTATATATATATATATATATATATATATACACACACACACATACTGCATACTATTTATTGGTTCTTCAGGCAAAAATAATGTAGTGGGTTGTCATTTCCTTCTCCAGTGGACCAGGTTTGGTTAGAACTTTTCACTGGGATCCATCTGCATTGCATGGCCCTGCATGACATGGCTCATAGCTTCATGGAATTAGCAAGCTTCTTCACCAAGACAAGGCTGTGATCCATGAAGGGGGTGAGCAGTTTACCCTACAGTTAATTCAGGCAATATTAATCAAAGGCTATGAACTTGGGCTTTATACATTGCCAATAAATACAATCTGCTTTATAGCATACTGTAATTGACATCCTGCATCTAGTACCTTCTCTTTTGTTTTCTAGTCTATTTATTTATTTTCCTGGTATATGCCTCCGGATTTGTATAGTCTTCTTAGAGTTAGAAATTCATTGGGTTTCAGTTCTACAAAATGCATCTATTGTTCAAGAAATCCTGTTCAATTTTGTCCTTTTAGATTTCTTCAAAGTAGCTTTCTTACAAAAGTTCAAATTGTAGTCCAGGCCTATATTTTGTTCCCCTTTAATATTTTTAAAATTGTATGCCTCCTTGTACTAGTCATTTCACAGCTCCTTTTATTTATATTTCCCTATCTATGCTTAACAGGTGTGCTATACTCCATTTTAAAATGTTTATTGTAGCTAATGAAATAGTTGTGAGTTTAGAGGCTTAATTAAAATGATAACAGCTAGATTAAAGAGCATTTCCTTGAGCAGTGAATTTTTCTCTGTCAGTGATCATTGTATTAAAGGCAGCACATATTAGGAAGAAAGTAAATAAATACTGAGTAAGCAAATGAACAAGTGATGCTCTAGTTAGTGGGCTAACTTACCTAGTCCCTACATTCCTTTCCTCCTACACTATTATTCTAGTCCTTTCACATTGGAAATCCACCTAATGCAGTAGTAAGTAGTCAGACTCTGGAATCAAACAAACATGTCCCAAATCTGGCTGTGCCTCTCTTCTGTTGTGTGACTTTCAGCAAGTTACTACCTCTTGAGCTTCACTTTTGTGTTTTTTTTTTGTTTTTTAATTTATAAAACTGGCTCTCTAAATTCTACCTGTCACAGAAATGTTGTGAGATGATGCATGTAAAAATATTTATTATGGTAACTGGCATATGGTGAAAGCTAAACATGTTAGAAAATTTTATTATATACCTAGTGGGCATTGGAATTTCTTTGATGTTTTTTCTTTACATATAACATGCAGGCTTAATGTTCATTTTGTGGTTTTAAAGTTAATTGAATATATCTGATAATGGGTTAATATACAAAATACATAAATAACACACAACTTAATAGCAAAAAAGTAAACGATCTGATCAATAAATAGACAGAAGCTCCAAATAGACATTTTTTCAAAGAAGACATACAGATGGCCAAAGGAACATGAAAAGATATTCAACACTGTTAATCATCAGGAAAATGCAAATTGAAAACACAGTGAGATATCACTTCATACTTGTTAGAATGGCCAATTATCAAAAAGACAGGAAACAACAAGTGTTGACAGGATTTAGAGAAAAGGGAACCCTTTTGCACTGTTGGTGGGAATGTAAATTAGTGTAGTCACTATGAAAAACCGTAGGGAAGGTCTTCAAAAAATTAAAAAAGGAGAACTACCATATGATCCAGCAATTCCATTTCTGAATATTTATTCTAGGAAATTGAAATCATTAATTAACTCAAAAAGATATATGCACCCCTGTGTTCACCGCGGTTCTGTTGACAGTAGCCAGGATGCAGAAACACCCTAAATGTGCATCTATGGATGAATGAATGAAGAACTTGTGGTATACATAAACACACAATGGAATATTATTTTATTCAATAGAAAAATATTGAAACCTTACCATTTATAATAACATGGATGGGCATTGTTTATTTCTCACAGTTGTTGGAGTGTTGGAAGGTCCCAGATCAAGGCACTGGTGGATTTGGTGTCTGATTATGACTACAGTCAGTAGGATTGCAGAGTCTGACACGACTGAAGCGACTTAGCACGCATGGCTCCCGGCAGCATCAGGGTCTCCACTTTTAGTGGCAAGGCGTTCACAGCAGCTCCAGCCATTACTTATCAAATACAGGTTCTGCACACAAAAGTGAGTTTTTGTTTTTGTTTTTAGATAGTATCACCCATACTATTTGAAATCTTTGTCTTTTAATCATTATTTAAGTTTAATCTGAAAGAAAATAGAGGAAACAGAGAGACAAAAAAGGAATGCTTAGCAAATATACATAGCATGCTTGCTATGTCGCTTCAGTCATGATCAACTCTGAGACCCTATGGACTGGAGCTCACCAGGCTCCTCTGTCCATGGGATTCTCCAGGCAAGAATACAGAAGTGGATCACCATGAAATCATCTAGGGGATCTTCCTGACACAGGAATCAAACTCCCTTCTCTTATGTCTCCTGCACTGGCAGGATGGTTCTTTACCGCTCCCTCCACCTGGGAAGCCCAGTGAATTTATAGAAATATATAAATACATGTTATTAAAATATGATACAAATAAGAAAGAACATATTCATAATTGCTAGGGAATCTTATTTCTGAAATTCATTGCACAGGTTGTGTGTTGGGTCAACTAGATATCAGTTTGGAAAACATAAAACATTACAGATGTACTCTATATAAAACTACATTCTAGATGTATAATTTTTTTTTAATATAAAATATAAGACTATGTGAACAATATAAGAAAAAAACAACCTAATTTAGAATTGAGTTTGGTGATTTATTCTAGTGAATACATTCAAACCTTCTGGGTACTAAGATGCATATTAAATGAGAATTATATAATTTCCAACGGGTACAAAGTTTAGCTCCAAAGTGGTTTCTGCATTGAAAAATAAACTACTTTTAATTAAAACTGTGTGTGACTTGACATTTGGAAAAACAAATGGAAGTATCTTCAGGTTCCTTATGCAAGTATCACTAGATCTTTTTATTTTATGCATTCTGAAGGTCACCTGGGCCTTTTCCCATGTTGTTAACACATACTGTTTTCCATTAATTTCGTTGGTATCCCTCAGTCTTAGAAATCATTTGGATCTTAGTCCAAATATCTTATTTATATGTTTACACACAAAGGATCATTAAAAATATCATTAAATAAGATTTAAAAAATCGTACATTTCTCCCTTTAGAATCTTGGTAAATGTGGGCACTAGGCATCTTGCCTTTTATAATTAGTATTTTATGAGATTTCAACTATGTATCCTTCTGCTTAAACTAATCACTTCCAAGCTAGTTTGTTTTGTACCTATAAAACCTAATGTAGGTAGCAAGGAGAAAATAATGGTAATCTTGGGGAATTAAACAAAAATAAGGTGAGTAGTGTATTGTAAAATCATGGACATTTTAGAGATAGGGACATAATTTACAATTCAAAGTAGGAAAATTATTCAAAATAAATGAATAAAATCATTCAAAATATACAGGAATGCATATAATTATTTTGAATTTGATTTACATGAGAAAAATGCTGAGTTGGCAGTCATATAGAAGATTAATAAATGGCTATAATAATGAATATGTAATCAATTGTTGTATACCAATAAAATTGCAGTATTTCACATTTTAAAAAGTTTAGTGACATACTGAAATAGAAAAGATTTGCCAGTTGGAATCCAAATTAGAGTTTTGGATGGAAATACAAAATAAAAGAGAAAAAATGTGTTACAAGGAAAGTCTTTATAGCAGGTGCATTTCGCCCTATTTTCTTTCTTTCTTTCTTTCTTTTTTGATTCACTCACGGCAAATTTCCTCCTCAGTGACATTAAATGAATATTCTCTATTTGTTTATTCTTAAGTCATATTCTGAAAAAAATCCTTGGGCTGTGTGAGACATGATACATATGAAAACATTTTGTCTTTGCTTAACCACGATAGCTGCACTGTACTTACCTCTGATTTTAAAAACCGTTTCTCTCCCTTGGTTGCATCTCCTGCTACACAATGTGTATTTGAAAAATTTATAAGACCTTTTACCTCTGTAAAGGAAAATTAAAGTCTGTCTTCAAAAATTCCAAAAATATTGGCATCAGAAAATAAGATTTTTCTGCTTTATATCCCAAATGAAAATAAAGTAGAAGTAATTGATTTATTCATTCAGGTGCTGGAATCAAATTGAGTGTAAGGAAAGTATACACATTCTAAAAGCCTCATGTGCCTTCTATGTGCATCTTCTTTATTATGATTAATCTTTTGTGATTAATTTTTACATTGTATAATTCATGTGTGAGAAAGCATTTGCTCTTATTATAATATAAAAACAAACACACACAATGGGAGAAAAGCATGTATCCAGACTTGAGTTTGATTACCACTGCCATCAACTTTGAGGTAGTGACCCTGAACACATTAGTTAACCTCTTTGAATTCTAGTTTTCTCATCCATTAAATATAGCTACTAATAATATCTTCATTTTATAACTATTATGAAGGTTAAATGTGTTGAGTAGGTAAGGGACTTTCTTGGCAAAGTGCCTGCTAAATTTAATACTAATAATGCTACCTAACATGATGGATATCCCATTATTAGCATATACTTAGTTTAATACCTAGAACATGATAAGCATTTCAGTAATGGGTTGGTGCCACAGTAATTGTGGTTTTGCATTGTTGAACTTTGCCATTTGATATTGGGATACATTAATAAGTAAATGTGGTTATGTTAAACATAATTTTAACATGCATTTCTCACTTTGTTTTATTTTTTGCTAATGACATTACTTTCTGTGCTTTTTATATATATTTTAGACTATAGAAATGACATTAAAAAAAAAAGAAAATTCAAGCAATTTTTTTTTTAATTAGAGTTCAAAATGGGTCAAAAAGCAGGGAAACAACTCACAACATCAACACATTTGGCCCAGGAACTGCTAACAAACGTACAGTAAAGTGGTGATGGTTCAAGAAGTTTTACAAAGGAGACGAGAGCCTTGAAGATGAGGAGCACAGTGGCCAGCCATCAGAAGTTGACAATGAT
>NW_011494926.1:410926-419253 GCF_000754665.1 Bison bison bison
ACCAATTGAAAGCCATCATCAAAGCTGATCCTCTTACAACTATACAAAAGTTGCCAAAGAACACAACATCGACCATTGTATTGGAAAGGAGAAAAAGCTCAATAAGTGGATGCCTCATGAACTGACGGCAGATTAAAAAAAAAAAAATTTTGTTTTGAAGTGTCTTCTCTTACTCTAGGGAGCAACAATGAACCATTTCTTGATTGGATGTGACGTGTGATGGAAAGTGGATTTTATATGACAACCTGCAATGACCAGTTCAATGGATGGGCCAAGAAGAAGCTCCAAAGCACTTTCCAAAACCAAACTTGCACCAAAAAAGAAAAGGGTCATGGGCACTGTTTGGTGGTCTGCTGCCAGATCTGATCCACTACAGCTTTGTGAGCGCCAGTGAAGTCATTTCATCTGAGAAGTTGCTCAGCAAATCTATGAGATGCACTGAAAACTGCAACACATGCAGCTGGCGTTGGTCAACAGAAAGGGCCCAACTCATCTCTGTGACAACACCTGACTGTATGTTGCAGAACCAAGCCACCAAGGCTTCAAAAGTTGAACAAATTGGGCTACGAACCTTAGCCTCATCTGCCACATTCATCTGACCTCTTACCAACCTGCTACAAGTTTGTCAAGCATCATGATGACTTTTTACAGGAAAACAGGCTTCCACAACCAGCAGGAGACAAAAACTGCTTTGCAAAAGAATTCTCTGAATCCCAAAGCATGGATTTTTATACTATAGGAGTAAACAAACTTATTTCTCCTTGGCAAAAATTGTTCATTGTAATGGTTCTTATTTTGAGTAATAAATATGTATTTGAGACAAGTTATAATGATTTAAAATTCAGTCCAAAACCACAATGACTTTTGTACCAACCTAATAGATAACAAGTTTTGAGAATTTTCTTATAGCCTAATTTTATATATTGAAATATAGTTAGACTTAATGATTCAGAGAATCATAGGTAGATGAATAATTCTTATTTCATAGAGTAGGTGAATGAAAACTACTATCTTATTATTGTTATTCTTTAAAGCAAATAATATATACTATAAAATAATAATATACTTATTATATTAATATGTAACTATATACAATATTTTTAATATATGCACCTGGTAATATATGGTTAACATATCTTATAATTATATCATATAATTTTAGCATAAAATATACCATACAATATAATTATATCATAGATTTATGCTATATGTGCTTTTGTTGTTGCTGTTGTTCAGTCCCTCAGTCATGTCTGACTCTCTACATACCCATGGACTGCAGCATGCAGGCTTCTCTGTCCTTCACCATCTCCCAGAGCTTGCTCTTCCTTATGTCCATTGAGTCAGTGATGCCATCCAACCATCTCATCCTCTGGCATCCCCTTCTCCTGCCTTCAATCTTTCCCAGCATCAGCATCTTTTCTAATGAGTCGGCTCTTTGCATCAGATGGCCAAAGTATTGGAGCTTCAGCTTCAGCATCAGTCCTTCTAAAGAATATTCAGGGTTGACTTCCTTAAGCATTGACAGGTTTGATCTCCTTGCAGTTCAAGGGACTCTCAAGAGTCTTCTCCAACACCACAGCTCAAAAGCATCAATTCTTTGGCGTTCAGCCTTCTTAAAGAATATGGTCCAACTCTCATATCCATACATGACCACTAGAAAAACCATAGCTTTGACTATATGGACCTGTGTGGGCAAGTCATGTCTCTACTTTTTCATATGCTGTCTAGGTTTTTCATATATGCTATGACCTATGTAATAAATTAATTGAAATATATATAATGTCAATTATATTCCTCTTGAGGCATATACATCTGATCATGTTCCTAACCTCTGAGAAACAAATAAGTTTTCTATTCCCAAGGAAAAAAAAATCCCAGTGCTTGAATATCAAGTGCCACCTGCTTTGTTTTTTGGCCCATACATTTTTATTTAGTCTTATTTCTGTATTTTATTATTTCCCTTCCTTGTTTCTTCATTTCTTCCTTCCTTTCTTTTTTTCTCTACTTTTTTCTTTCCCTTTCTTTTGAATTTAAATATATTTACACTTAGGTAAAGTATGTAAACAAAGAGAATGCTGAAATGTTGCTTTCTGACATCTTCTTTCCTCTTGCACTTTCATTGCTGTTTGCCCTAGGAGCTCAATACCATGAATCTGTTATATCTTCTTTGAGAATATTGCCTTTGCATATAAACTGAAATAATATCTTCAAATTCATACTGAAAATATTAATTGTAGTCATTTATTTTGCATACTTCCTTATATATGCTCTTCTGGCTCATGTCAATTATAGCAGGAAATTCAGTCTTTTAAATTAAAAGAGGAATTGTTTTGTTTGTTTTCTGTAGTTGGCTCATGGAGAGAGGAAGACCTTCCTAAGAGTCAGGCAAGAACTGAGGTGTGGGATTAAGGCCGTCTCATAAAAATAGATTTATGGTGTTTAATATGCTATTTAACAGAATATTCTACCTTGCTCCCTTTGAAGCACATAGCATGTATGTACTTCTGACTTCCTTTGTAGGTTCGTGAGACCTTGTGGCAAACTCCAGGCAATGAACTGAAAGTGCTAAAATAATACATATTTCTTGGAGGCGAGCATCTTTGAATAATGAATGCCAGAGTGACAGCCACCATGATTCTTTTTATTTTCTTTTCCTTTTTTAATTTTTAATCTGCCAGGATAATTAGGCATGACCCAGATAAAGGCTATTCAATTTTCTTTAGCTGCAGAGTAAAGAGGACACGGAGCAAAGCCTCAGCTGAGCCACAATGAACCTGTAACGAGAGCAGGAAATAAATCTTTGAGGTAAACTACACAAAAATTTTTGTTGCTGTTATAGAAGTATCGCCTAACAAATTCTAACATATACAAGATCACAAAGCGAAAGCAAAGCCTGTATTGTCCTGAGGAAAAAAACAGGTAAAACAAACTTGTCTTTAGAGACTAAAGGAGTTTATGAAGTTGGGGAAATCATAGGTGCGTGGGGAAAAGGAGTAGCCATGCCGGGAGACCACAGAGAGTTGCTGATGCAGCTCTCTGCTCCTGTGCTTTGCTGCCTTCTAGAAACTGTTTGGGAGCTAACCAAAGGAAATGACTTATCCTTATCATAAAAGTGCACATCTCAGTGCAGAGCAGGTACACCATATTGGGTGAGCTCTTTCCAGTAACAGCAGCCTAAATGTTGTTATTGTATGACCTAGCAAAAGTGATGCTCATTTCTATTCCTCAAAACCTGAATTAGCTAGCTATGCCTTATGCACCAGGTGGACATATCCATCAATTGTTGTCTTTGCATTTGTTTGCTAAGTCACGTCTGACTGTTTGCAACTCCGTGGACTGCAGCATGCCAGGATTCCCTGCCCTTCACTATCTCCCAGAGTTTGCTCAAATTCATGTCCATTGAGTCGGTGGTGCTCTCTAAACATTTCATCTTCTGCCACCCTCTTCTCCTTCTGCCTTCAATCTTTCCCAGCATCAGAATCTTCTCCAGTGAGTCAGCTTTTCACACCAGGTGGCCAAAGTATTGGAGCTTCAGCTTCAGCATCAGTCCTTCCAATGAATACTCAGAGTTAATTTCCATTAGGATTGACTGGTTTGATCCCCTTGCAGCCCAAGGGACTCTAAAGAGTCTTCTCCAACATGGCAATTAAAAAATGTCAGTTATTCTTCTTCAGTGCTCTGCTTTCTTTATGGTCCACTGTAATTCTGTACATGACTACTGGAAAAACCATAGCTTTGACTAGACAGACCTTCTTCGGCAAAGTGATGTTTCTGCTTTTTAATACACTGTCTAGGTTTGTCATAGCTTTGTTTCCAAGGAGGAAGCATCTTTTAATTTCATGGCTACAGTTACCATCTGCAGTGATTTTGGAACCCAAATCTGTCACTGCTCCCACTTTTTTCCCTTCTGTTTGCCATAAGTGATGGAACCGGATACCATGATCTTAGTTTTTGAATGCTGAGTTTTAAGCCAGGTTTTTCATTCTTCTTTTTCACCTTCATCAAGAGGTTCTTTAGTTCTGATTCACTTTCGGCCATTAGGGTGGTGTCATCTACATATGTGAGGTTATTGATATTTCTCCTGGCAATCTTGATTCCAACTTGTGCTTCATCCAGCCCAGCTTTTCACATGATGTACTCTGCATGGAAGTTAAATAACCAGGGTGACAATATACAGACTTGAACTTCTCTTTTCCCAATTTTAAACCAGTCATTTGTTACACGTAAGCTTCTAACTGTTGCTTCTTGATCCACATATAGGTTTCTCAGGAGACAGGTAAAGTTGTCTGACATTCCCATTCCTTAAGAATTTTCCACAGTTTCTTGTGACACATATACTCAAAGGCTTTAGTGCAGTCAGTAAATAAGAAGTAGATGTTTTTCTGGAACTCCCTTGTTTCCTCCATTATTCAACAAATGTTAGGAAATTAATCCCTGGTTCCTCTGCCTAGTTCAAATCCACCTTGTATGTCTGGAAGTGCTCAGTTCATGTACTGTTGAAGCCTAGCCTGAAGGATTTTGATAATACAGAACCTAAAATTAACACTTGGCTATGCTTCAAACAAATTCAAGCTTGTATAGGAAGAAAAATGGACAGGGTCAGAGGATAAGTTCTCCTTCTTAATTGGTCATTACCAGAATCAGAGTTTGGTCAGGAAGCAAAGTAAGAACAGGCTCTGATACTGTGTTGATAATTAATGAACAAACTGCAATTATATATCATTATCAATTGCTAAAGTTTGAACTCAATCCTCATATATTATTTAGGAAATAATATATATAAAGATCCATTATATTTTACAACTAAATCTATAGTTTAACACAGCTCTTTTTAAACAATCTACTTTTTCTCTTTTGTCAAGTACTTTTGGGACAAAGAAATTCATTCTTTTTTGCAACCCATTCATACATAACCTAGTACTGTAACTGGTATGAAGTGGATAGTGAACATGTAACTTTTGCATGTATGGTACTGTAGTAGAAGATAATTCATTTGCAATGGCATATGCACTGTTTATGGAAAACACAAGTTAGGTATGGAAATCGAATTTTTGCCATATAATAGCTGTATGATAATAAAAAACTAAAAATTTTCTTATAACTTACTAGATTTTATTACTATTAAGATGTTGCAATATTTCTTCATAATGTTAGTGTTTCAATGAAATGAGATTAATTGTGATGTCGCATATAGAAAGACCAAATTAATTAATTCAGTAACACCTATTGGATATGTCAAAATAAATACTTCTTGTTTGTCATCAACACTCTATTTGAATAAATGTGGTCATCTATAAAATTCTGAAGCATGTAAGGTGGAATATTCTAAATAGTTCTACATAAATATTTATTAACTATTTTGTCATCATTTTCTATACAAATATAAATAAAACTGGACACATATATATGTATTTCAAATGATAAAGTATTTATTACTCTTTGTAGAACATATGAATAAGTGGTTTCTTCTCATTTCCTGAGTTCTGCAATTTTTTTTTCTAAACTTTTATCATGAAAAGTTTCATTATCCAATGAGCAACTGGACTTGTAGAATTCTGCTTCAATATTTCTTTAATGATTTTTCACACCTACTCAAAGCAAGAACTGGAGTCTCACACTTATGAATTGGTTGTTCTCTAATGAATTATTTACTCACCGAATCTGTATTTTTCACCTAGGAATTGGACAAAAGTATATACTCTACCTAAACATGTTAGCTATGATAGTAACTGTCAAGTTCAGTTCAGTTCAGTCTCTCAGTCGTGTCCGACTCTTTGGGACCCCATGTATCGCAGCACACCAGGCTTCCCTGTCCATCACCAACTCCCGGAGTTCACTCAAACTCTTGTCCATCGAGTCGGTGATGCCATCCAAACATCTCATCTTCTGTCGTCCCTTTCTCCTTCTGCCCCCAATCCCTCCCACCATCAGAATCGTTTCCAATAAGTCAACTCTTTGCATGAGATGGCCAAAGTATTGGAGTTTCAGCCTTTTGTTTTTTTTAATTTTATTTTATTTTTAAACTTTACAATATTGTATTGGTTTTGCCAAATATTGAAATGAATCCGCCACAGGTATACATGTGTTCCCCATCCTGAACCCTCCTCCCCTCCTCCCTCCCCATACCATCCCTCTGGGTCGTCCCAGTGCACCAGCACCAAGCATCCAGTATCGTGCATCAAACCTGGACTGGTGACTCGTTTCATACATGGTGTTACACATGTTTAAATGTCATTCTCCCAGATCTTCCCACTTTCTCCCTCTCCTATAGAGTCCATAAGACTGATCTATACATCAGTGTCTCTTTTGCTGTCTCGTACACAGGGTTATTGTTACCATCTTTCTAAATTGCATATATATGCGTTAGTATACTGTATTGGTGTTTTTCTTTCTGGCTTACTTCACTCTGTATAATAGGCTCCAGTTTCATCCACCTCATTAGAACTGATTCAAATGTATTCTTTTTAATGGCTGAGTAATACTCCATTGTGTATATGTACCACAGCTTGCTTATGCATTCATCTGCTGATGGACATCTAGGTTGTTTCCATGTCCTGGCTATTATAAAGAGTGCTGCGATGAACATTGGGGTACACGTGTCTCTTTCCCTTCTGGTTTCCTCAATGTGTATGCTTAGCAGTGGGATTGCTGGATCATAAGGCATTTCTATTTCCAGTTTTTTAAGGAATCTCCACATTGTTCTCCATAGTGGCTGTACTAGTTTGCATTCTCACCAACAGTGTAAGAGGGTTCCCTTTTCCCCGCACCCTCTCCAGCATTTATTGCTTGTAGACTTTTGGATCACAGCCATTCTGACTGGCGTGAAATGGTACCTCAGAGTGGTTTTGATTTGCATTTCTCTGATAATGAGTGATGTTGAGCATCTTTTCATGTGTTTGTTAGCCATCTGTATGTCTTCTTTGGAGAAATGTCTATTTACTTCTTTGGCCCATTTTTGATTGGGTCATTTATTTTTCTGGAGTTGAGCTGTAGGAGTTGCTTGTATATTTTTGCGATTAGTTGTTTGTCAGTTGCTTCATTTGCTATTTTTTTCTCCCATTCTGAAGGCTGTCTTTTCACCTTGCTAATAGTTTCCTTTGTTGTGCAGAAGCTTTTAAGTTTAGTTAGGTCCCATTTGTTTATTTTTGCTTTTATTTCCAATATTCTGGGAGGTGGGTCATACAGGATCCTGCTGTGATGTATGTCGGAGAGTGTTTTGCCTACGTTCTCCTCTAGGAGTTTTATAGTTTCTGGTCTTATGTTTAGATCTTCAATACATTTTGAGTTTATTTTTGTATATGGTGTTAGAAAGTGTTCTAGTTTCATTCTTTTACAAGTAGTTGACCAGTTTTCCCAGCACCACTTGTTAAAGAGATTGTCTTTAATCCATTGTATATTCTTGCCTCCTTTGTCAAAGATAAGGTGTCCATATGTGCGTGGATTTATCTCTGGGCTTTCTATTTTGTTCCACTGATCTATATTTTTGTCTTTGTGCCAGTACCATACTGTCTTGATGACTGTGGCTTTGTAGTAGAGCCTGAAGTCAGGCAGGTTGATTCCTCCAGTTCCATTCTTCTTTCTCAAGACAGCTTTGGCTCTTTGAGGTTTTTTGTATTTCCATACAAATTGTGAAATTATTTGTTCTAGCTCTGTGAAGAATACTGTTGGTAGCTTGATAGGGATTGCATTGAATCTATAAATAGCTTTGGGTAGTATACTCATTTTCACTATATTGATTCTTCCAATCCATGAACATGGTATATTTCTCCATCTATTAGTGTCCTCTTTGATTTCTTTCACCAGTGTTTTATAGTTTTCTATGTATAGGTCTTTAGTTTCTTTAGGTAGATATATTCCTAAGTATTTTATTCTTTCCGTTGCAATGGTGAATGGAATTGTTTCCTTAATTTCTCTTTGTTTTCTCATTATTAGCATATAGGAATGCAAGGGATTTCTGTGTGTTGATTTTATATCCTGCAACTTTACTATAATCATTGATTAGTTCTAGTAATTTTCTGGTGGAGTCTTTAGGGTTTTCTATGTAGAGGATCATGTCATCTGCAAATAGTGAGAGTTTTACTTCTTCTTTTCCAATTTGGATTCCTTTTATTTCTTTTTCTGCTCTGATTGCTGTGGCCAAAACTTCCAAAACTATGTTGAATAGTAATGGTGAAAGTGGGCACCCTTGTCTTGTTCCTGACTTTAGAGGAAATAAATGCTTTCAATTTTCCACCATTGAGGATAATGTTTGCTGTGGGTTTGTCATATATAGCTTTTATTATGTTGAGGTGTGTTCCTTCTATTCCTGCTTTCTGGGGAGTTTTTAT
>NW_011494926.1:419353-430761 GCF_000754665.1 Bison bison bison
TTCTGATTGCTAGAATTTTGTTAAGGATTTTTGCATCTATGCTCATCAGTGATATTGGCCTGTAGTTTTCTTTTTTTGTGGCATCTTTGTCAGGTTTTGGTATTAGGGTAATGGTGGCCTCATAGAATGAGTTTGGAAGTTTACCTCCCTCTGCAATTTTCTGGAAGAGTTTGAGCAGGATAGGTGTTAGCTCTTCTCTAAATTTTTGGTAGAATTCAGCTGTGAAGCTGTCTGGACCTGGGCTTTTGTTTGCTGGAAGATTTTTGATTACAGTTTCAATTTCCGTGCTTGTGATGGGTCGGTAAAGATTTTCTATTTCTTCCTGGTCAAGTTTTGGAAAGTTGTACTTTTCTAAGAATTTGTCCATTTCTTCCACGTTGTCCATTTTATTGGCATTATAATTGCTGATAGGAGTTTCAGCTTTAGCATCAGTCCTTCCAATGAACACCAAGGACTGATTTCCTTTAAAATGGACTGGTTGGATCTCCTTGCAGTCCAAGGCACTCTCAAGAGTCTTCTCCAACACCACAGTTCAAAAGCATCAATTCTTTGCTGCTCAGCTTTCCTCACAGTCCAACTCTCACATCCATACATGACCACTGTCATGTCATACATCTTAAATGTTATATGTATTCTATATAACTTGAAAAAGTAACTTAATTTCTATTCATTATTATTTACATCTGTAGTTTAATTGATGTAGCAGTTAACATAGCACGGTAGAATAACTAAATGCTCAAAAATGTTATTATCTTTTTCTTTGAGTCCTTAATTTCATACACAAATATAGCATTGTCCTGACTGTGTGAAAACTGCAGACAAGTCAGTCTTTAATGAGTCACCCAGGTGGCACTAGTGGTATAGAACCCACCTGTCAGTGCAGGAGACCTAAGAAACACAGGTTCATTCCCTGAATCTTTCCAGTGGGAAAGATCCCTTGGAGGAGGGCATGGCAACCCACTGCAGTATTCTTGCTTGCAGAATCCCATGGACAGAGGAGCCTGGAGAGCTGCAGTCATAGGGTTGCAAAGAGTCAGACATGATTGAGCAACTTTACACACAAAGAATTTTCTAAAAAATGTACTGATGGTAATTTACCATTTATGGTGGCAAACATGGTAAACTTCTGAAAAACGTGAAATAATGCTTTTTTACAGTATGCTAGTTCTTAACATAAGTTTATGTCCGTGAGTATGACTAATGGCCATGTTAACAGTGACTGTATTTATCCCACAAATTTTTTGAAGCCTTTGGCTTTAGGTAAGCAAAAATTGACAAAAGAACAACTTAACTGGGGCATTATTTGAGCTCCTAAGCTATTAAGGTCCCACCAGGCCTTATTGGTTTTATTTCAAGACTGGGGGAAAGTCTCATTATATATGAAGTGCTGGAAATAGGCAAAATGGTATGAGATAAAATCTTATAAACCACAAGCAATTATGTTTATCTGTTCAATTTCAAGGGTTAGGCCTACATTCCATTGATAACAATTTGAATTTGAAAGTAAAACGGTAGCCATGCCCATCTCCAACTCTTCTTCATAAAATTTCTCTTTACTACCAGTCTACGCTTGTAGAAGGGAAAAAAGAGGGAAAATAAACTTTAAATAACGTTACATGTTAGAGTTACAAACTATATTGAGATAGTTTCAACCTAAATTGATGTAATAAAATCTATCTAGAGAGATAAAATAAAAAATGACTAACCGTGATAATTCCTGGAATCAGCTGCCATCAAACTAGGAAAATAAAGCAAAAGCAGAAAAGAACATTCTGAAAGCTTTGGCCAGTTCATTTCTCAAGTTCTTTCTCCTTTACTGAATATTGAGTTTTCACAGGTCTCAACTCGGTTATGTTTGTTCCTTGGCGGTACTGGCTAGAAATCTTGTCATTAGAACAGTGTTGCCCCATCTTAGCAGTGCTTACCAATATATCTCTGACAAAATATTCTCAGGAGACCCTGTAGAGAATGATTAAAAAAAAAAAAAAGATGGACCTAGAGGATATGATGCTAAGTGAAAAAGTGAAATAAGTCAGACAGAAAGACAAATGCTGTTCAATCTCACTTAAATGTGGAATCTAAAGAATAAAACAAATAGAATAAAATTAAAATAGACTCATAAACACAGAGAACAAATTGGTGCTTGCCTAAAGGAAGGAGAGTGGTGGATTGGATGAAATAGGTAAAGGGAATTAAGAGGTAGAAACTTTGAGTTAGAAAATACATAAACCACAAGGTTTATTATTTAAGTAACTGATTAAAAGCCTCCTTGATGGGGCTTCCCAGGTGGCGCTGGTGGTAAAGAAACTGACTACCAATGCAAGAGACACGAGAGATGCAGGTTCTATCCCTGAGTTGGGAAGATCCCCCGAAGGTGGACATGGCAACTACTCCAGTATTCTTGCCTGGAAAATTTTCATGGACAGAGGTGTCTAAAGGGCTACAATCCATAGGGTTGCACTGAGTGGAACACGACTGAAGTGGCTTAGCATGTATGAATATACATATAAGTATATGGTTAATAATATTGCAATTGTCTTTCAGGGGGACAGATGGTTGTTAGACTTGCTGTGGTAATCACTTCATAATGTATGTAAATCTTTAACCACTATGTAGTACACTTGAAACTAACATAATATAGAAAATGTCAACTATATTTCAACTAAAAAATGACTATTTCTTTGTTCTGTTAGAGCCTCCAATCCCCTGCCTCTACTCCCCTGTCACTTCATGGTAAACCTTTTCAGTTTTTCTTTGCAGCTTTACACTGCTAGGAAAATATGGTTAACATACGCTATAGTCAAGGAGAGCACGTTCATACATGCTAAGTCACTTCAGTCGTGTTCCATTCAGTGCGATCCTATGGATTGTAGCCCTTTAGACGCCTCTGTCCGTGAAAATTCTCCAGGCAAGAATACTGGGTAGATTGCCATGTCCACCTCCAGGGGATCTTCCTAACTCAAGGGTTCAACCTGCATGTCTTGTGTCTCCTGCACTGGCAGCTTTTTGTGTCTCCTTTACTGCCAGCACCACCTGGGAAGCCCCATCAAGGAGGCTTTTAATCAGTTACTTAATGACGGATAGGAGAAGGTATGATGGTAGGAAAAAACTGTAAAAAAAAAAAAAGGAGATTCTTGTTCCTTTAAGTTGTGTATTTATGTAATGAGTTTGGACTGTATAGTTTAAGGCCAGGTCTGCATATGAAATCAAGAACTGACAAAATTATAAGAATAATGTGGAATTGAAATGGTTTTTCCTTAACCATCAAAATAGTTCAGAGCTGTTTGTGTGTGTGTGTGTGTTGTGTGTGTGTGTGTGTAAGTTCTGTTAAATACTGTCTTTTTAGTTTGCTCAATTTTGCATATGATACACATCTTCACAAATAACAGAATTTGGGACAGTATAGATTTAAATTTAATTTTTTTAAAGAAATGATGAAAGCATAATCTTATTCAATCATGCGTGTGTTAAAAATACATTCCAGATGGAAGACAGGCCAGTCTTAATTCAATAGAGCACAAAATATCATTGGTATTGTTTCACATTCTACACTGCAGCCAGTCTTTATGAAGCTTCAAATTGCCACATTCTTGTTTACTATCAAAGAAGAATATAAAAACATATTATACTTAAAATCACTATTAAATATTCCTCTTAGTCTCAGCTGCATGTCTCTGTGAGGCATGACTTCATACATTTAAACACAAACAACATATTGCAACGGGTTTAATGTAAAAGCAGACATAAAAATCAACTTGTTTCATAATTAGCAAGACATTAAGGCTGAAACTCCAATACTTTGGCCACCTAGTGTGAATAACTGGCTCCTTGGAAAAGACCCTGATGTTGGGAAAGACAAAAGGCAGGAGGAAAAGGGGACGGCAGAGGACGAGGTGGTTGTATGACAGCACTGACTCTATGGACATGAGTTTGAGCAAGCTCCGGGAGTTGCTGATGGACAGGGAAGCCTGGTGTGCCGCAGTCCATGGGGTCACAAAGAGTCAGACACAACTGAGTGACTGAACTGAACTGAACTGAAAGGCTTGCAAGATAATAGCATTCTCTTAATATTCTTTTAGGAAAATTAGTTATGTTTCATAAAACACCTTTATATTAACAAGTAATGTTTCTTATATTTTTAAATGAAAAATAAATATTTTACAATTTTTCTCAGCATTAACTTCTAATATGGTGGTGGTGATTTAGTCACTGAGTCATGTCCGACTCTTGTGAGTTTTAATTATTATAACTCTAAAAATATCATGGGGTTATTAAAAACTTAAGGCTATATGGGATTGTATGAGGAAAAACTTGGAGACCATTGATCTATGTATTTTAATCCTGGAGTAAATATGGGGAAGATACATTAAGAACTTTTAGAGTTAAAAAATATGCTCAAAGAGGACAGATAGAATGAAAAACAAGGACAAGTTTGATTGTATACATGTTCAGAAAGATCTTGCTTAGCATAATTAGAAGTAAATTACACTAAAACTAAAATCGTGTTTTGGGATCAGACAGTGGTTCTCTAGATCTAAGTTGCCCTCACTGGAGGAAAAGCAGCATGGGGCATCCTTTGGATTACATGCTTGAACGGATTGTGAATACACATACTGCAGGAAATGTCTTTTCAGATGCCTGATTTCTAAACCTTGCTTTGTATGAAGGAGGTTGTGTGTTCTCTAAGACTTAGGGAAATAGAAATAGAGGCTCTTTTAGGGGACACATTTTCTTAATGGTCATGTGACATAGCTAAATTAAATATTTGAGAAAGCATTATTTAAAAAAAAAAGTCTCAGTTTTAAATTCATCTTACCAACATTGGAATAAAGACTAAAAACAGTCTAGTCATGGTGGATACAAATCAGTGAAGAGTGCTGGAGATACATGGCAGCCTCATGCAACCCACAGATATGTGAGTGAGGCTGGCTTTGACCATTCAGCCTCAGTTAAGCCACCAGACAAAGGCACTCAGAGGACCAGCCAAAGAAACAACAAGTTGGGAACAGACTGAATGAACTTTTTGCATGAAATACTGTGAGTTTGAGACAATAAATTTTGCAATTTTTTTTTCTTTAAGGTGGCAGCATGATACTGAACACCCTAATTTCATGTCCAATTTGTTTGTTTGTTAATGCAAATTAGTCACTATGAAAATATCCTTGTTTATTAGTCAACTTGAAGCAATTCTTCAAAAATCTTGATGTCTTTAAGAAAATAGGTGCCTCAGTCAGTTCAGTCAGTTCAGTCGCTCAGTCGTGTCCGACTCTTTGCGACCCCATGAATCGCAGCACGCCAGGCCTCCCTGTCCATCACCAACTCCCGGAGTTCACTCAGACTCACGTCCATAGGTGCCTACTGTTCATCAAAGATTACATATAGGCCTATTTTCCTGCATATCTGAAAATAAGTTTCTTAAGACTTTATATTATGCTTTCTTGAAATCTTGGATTATAAACAATAAATTTTGAAAGCATTTTTGCATTGCTTTTCTCAGAATGTATAGTATATTTTGAAAAATTTTCTGCCATTTAAAACTCCTCTTTTAATGTTCTCTGTCTCTTTCTATCTTTATGTATGTCTGTCTCCCTGTCTGCCTCTCCTTCTATGTAAAAACTCAAGATTTGTTATTTTTATCAAGGATTTTGAAATTTATGGCAGTGCATCCATGCATGAGTCTTTACTGATCACACGGTCATTCTGTGGGTCTTTTTACTCTGGAAACTTTTTGGCATTTCTTGGAAGTTGTACTATTTTGTTGATAATTGAAAAGCCTTGTAATCAAAGAACTTTCAAAAATCCACTGTGTAAGTGATTATTCCACAAAAAAATTTGATCATGAAATTATAATTTTATTTTTTTAATAAATTTATTTTAATTGGAGGCTAATTACTTTACAATATTGTATTGGTTTTGCCATACATCAACATGAATCTGACATGCATGAAATTATAATTTTAATATAACATACTTAAAATATTTATTTAAGCTTATGTTAAATGAGAAGAAACATGCAAATGCAGGATACCATACCATTTTAGCACTTTTGCAACAAATGTACAGATTGGACAACGGCAGGCTTATTTTAAAAATTTGATGCAAATAATCATTTTTCATTATGACATTCTTAGCCTGTTTTCCTCTTAGATGTATTTCCTGAAAATAATTGTAATTCTTTGGCATTTACAACACCAAAAGCTTATTAAAGGCCGTAAAATATTTTAATACATATTTCTCCTATATAATATAATAGATTAACCTCTATTTATGGAGCACGATTATAAAAGAGAAAAAGTATGATTGAAAATCATGAATTCACCTGGACTTGATATTCAATTATTGGCTTCCCCAAAATATTTTGTTACCTTTGGTAAAAATGTCACTAATTAACATTTTTGTTGGCCTGCTAATAATTTTAATCTTTAATAATTTTCCATAAATTTGAATTTTTCCACAGGGAAATTATTAGGTTTAATATATACATATACTGAGACTATTATAAAAACATAATTTTTCAAATTAGTAAGTATCCAGTGGCCTAAAGGATTTTTTTTTAATGTTTCAGGTCATTAATAATGAGGCATAAAATCAGCCCAGTTAATTCCCAGTAGAATCATACATTTAGTTTATTGACTGTATGCTATATAAACCATTTAACCACTAAGATAATTGCTTAATTGATAAGATGAATTTTAAACTAATAACTAATGTGCCTATAACTAATGTTCCTATGTGCTTATATTTAATTTTGACTCCTGTGGTTTGTTTTGGTTCTATATTTTGCAATATAATAGTTCTTACTGGAAACCCCTTTTACTATTATTGCCCTTCTCAATTCCATTACTTTATATTTTGATTTTGGAAGGAAGATAACTTTTCTTTTGAGTTCATAATTCTCAAAAATAAAAAAAAGCCATATATCTGGCCTGATATAGAGAAAATCATGTAACACC
The DNA here is from genome assembly GCF_000754665.1 of Bison bison bison. Classification (NCBI taxonomy): domain Eukaryota; kingdom Metazoa; phylum Chordata; class Mammalia; order Artiodactyla; family Bovidae; genus Bison; species Bison bison. The sequence continues at coordinate 426,307 of NW_011494926.1, forward strand.
AAGAAATCTCAGACTTAGGGCCAGAAGTAGTGATTAGGTGGGAACTTTGGGACTGAGTAAGAATGTTCCATAGATGGGATAAGGTAAAAACTAGTATTTGATGACCAAAATGGCAGACTACATTATAGTTCATTAGTGTTCAATCAAATATGGTTCTTCTCCCTGTGGGAGGATCATACTATCATTCAGGCTAAGCCATTTGACTTATAAATTAAAAAAATGAATGAAGCTGTCTTTAGGCACAACCTTTCATAACCGATTCCTGGTTCTTCATCTTTCTTTTTCCTTGCCTTTGCAATCCTGGTGTTAAATTTCTATGGAATTTCCAGTGTCCTTTAAGAGACTATGATGACCAAAGGCCACTTTCCAACCCAGGATGGACATATAACCCAAATGAGACATTAACATAATTAGTCATTGAGATATTTTTTCCCCTATAGCACTGTCAGGTTATAACTAAAGTCGTTTTACCTTTAAACTCTCATGTAGTCTTATTACACCAATTATTATAATGAGTGTATCTAGTTTTTAGTATAAACTAAAGATGCTTCATGGAGGGTTTAATAAAGGAACTATTTGAAATCATGATTTATCACAATATATCAGAGATAATAATAGTAGGTTCTGTTTGCAACATTGGCTGGTGGGGCTCATTGCAGTAACAGCAAAACCTGGAAGGAGATAACGAGTTAAAAGGAGAGGACTATCCTGAGATAAAGTATTAACAACCATTACAAGATAATGGAACAGAAAGGAAACTGTGACTGTGGTAGTCATCATTTTCTTTCCTTTGACCTCCTAAAGCCCAAGTGATGTAGCTCAAATGGGTGATTCTCTACAGCAGAGAAACCTAATGGAGGTGGATAAGGGACTAATCCAAAGGGATTCAGTTCAGTGAGCTTCAGCCAACTTGTGTGATCCATCTGAAGATGGGGACACTAGCAAAGTAAGAAAGTGATACTTTAGAAGGAAAAATAATATAAATAATATGGCCAGGTTACAAGAGTGAAAAGAAAGAAAGCAAGATGGAAAAGAGAAAAGGAGCCATGCAGTAAATGCTTAGAAGCCTGCAGTGTCAAGTGCAAGTCACTCAGTTGTGTCCCATTCTTTGTGACCCTATGGACTGTACAGTCCATGGAATTCTCTGGGCCAGAATACTGGAGTGGGTAGCCTTTTCCTTCTCCAGGGGATCGTCCCAACCCAGGGATCAAACCCAGGTCTCCCACATTGCAGGCAGATTCTCTGGCAGCTGAGGCACCAGGGAAGCTCAAGAATACTAGAGTGGGTAGCCTCTCCCTTCCCCACTAGATCTTCCCAACCCAGGAATCGAACCTGGTCTCCTGCATTGCAGGTGGATTCTTTCCAGTTGAGCTACTATGGAAACATAGTTGATATTAATAAGTGACAATATCTGAAGAAGGAACTCACAGAATGAGTAGTATCAAAGAACTAAACACGCACTTGATTTCTATTTACTTCTTAAGATGAGAGTTGCTTATTTTCTCTTCAATTAAAAGTATTCCTACCAGTACCACTACAGTTCAGTTCAGTTCAGTCACTCATCCATGTCCGACTCTTTGTGACCCCATGAACCACAGCACGCCAGGCCTCCCTGTCCATCACCAACTACCGGAGTCCACCCAAACCCATGTCCATTGAGTCGGTGATGCCATCCAACCATCTCATCCTCTGTTATCCCCTTCTCCTCCTGCCCTCAATCTTTCCCAGCATCAGAGACTTTTCAAATGAGTCAGCTCTTCGCATCAGGTGGCCAAAGTATTGGAGTTTCAGTTTTAACATCAGTCCTACCAATGAACACCCAGGACTGATCTCCTTTAGGATGGACTGGTTGGATCTCCTCGCAGTCCAAGGAACTCTCAAGAGTCTTCTCCAACACTACAGTTCAAAAGCATCAATTCTTCGGCACTCAGCCTTCTTTATAGTCCAACTCTCACATCCATACATGTCCACTGGAGAAACCATATCCTTGACTAGATGGACCTTTGTTGGCAAAGTGATGTCTCTGCTTTTTAATATGCTATCTAGGTTGGTCATAACTTTCCTTCCAAAAGTACCACTACAACAGATACACAAATTCACATGCATACAGGATGATTATATTTGCTCAAATACTAGCTTGCTCAATGTGAATTACATACTATTACATTTCAAATAAGTAAAAAAATAGCCATGTCAAATGTTCCTATTATGTAAAGTTTATTCAAATTTAGTAACATATACAATTTAACTCAAGCCAAATCCCATTTAGATTATTTATGAAACAATCCACCTCTTCCTCAATCACTTCTTTCAGTACAGTGGAGAAAGGAGATGAAGTTCTCTCTATCATGTGTTTTCAGTGAGTTAATGCAATTGTTTTAACCTTGATTTTACCTTCTTGGATAATTTATTTTACTTAGAGGATCCTTTATCTACAACATGTAGATCACAATCAACTTAATTTTACAGTTTCTCAGAAAACATATCTTTTTCTTGTACTATCAAGGGTATAGTTTGTAAAAATCTTAATTATAACTGTAATTTTCAAATGGTAGGAGATTTGAAATATTTACTTTAAATTTCTGCATTCATTCCTTTAAAAATTTCTTCAATGTTTAGGGAAAGAACTAATGAAAGTTAAAGTACATATTGGGATTTGTGGGGTGAAATATCCAGTTAATTAAGATGCACAATTAATCAAGTAACTAGGGGAGACATATTCTAATTACATAGAAGACATTTTATTTTAAGATTTTTACATACCTTAATAATTTTATCATGAAGATCAAGGATTAGGGACAACTTTACATCTTCCTCTATTTTCACTGGAGAAAAATAAGTTTCTGAGAGTTTAGACCTTGAATGTAGATCTATAAGTGAATTAGGAATTCAAATAATGAAAGTTATATTTTATTATATATTTCTTGGTATACACTATCTGAGATAATTTTGACACATATGTAATAATAACTTTTCTTGAATTATAATTAAAGGTATCCAATTGCATTCCAAATATTTATAATAATCTTCTCAAGTCATAAAATCTTATCTCTCACCTCATACCTACTTTCCTAAAAACCAGCACCTGTCTGTGGTCCAGGGGTTGGAGACCAATGGCATATTACAGCATTCAAAAAAGGTTATTCTGAGGCATCATAGAATTTGATATAGAATGAATATGTTTTAAAAAGTAATCTTGAAATCAAGAGCTTTTTTCTTCTGAAAAATGTTTATTAAATGCATGTGTAAGCACAAAGGTAATCTAAAATAACATGGGTAATTAATTAATTAGGAAACATTTATGTAGAAGTATGGTCAGTTTTCATTCCAATCCCAAGGAAAGGCAATGCCAAAGAACGCTCAGACTACCGCACAATCGCACTCATCTCACATGCTAGTAAAGTAATGCTTAAAATTCTCCATATCAGGCTTCAGCAATACATGAACTGTGAACTTCCAGATGTTCAAGCTGGTTTTAGAAAAGGCAGAGGAACCGGAGATCAAACTGTCAACATCTGCTGGATCATCAAAAAGCAAGAGAGTTCTAGAAAAATATCTATTTCTGCTTTTTTTTTTCTATTCCATTTATTGGTAAACATAAACACTGAGGTGGAAATGAGAGTCTAAATTTCTTTTCTCCATTGCATTAGTTTTTAATTCTCTATTTTTTGAACACATGTATGATCATGAATTTTTTAAATTTATTTTATTTTATTTTTTAACTTTACAATATTGTATTGGTTTTGCCATATATCAAGATGAATCTGCCACAGGTATGACTGTGTGGATCACAATAAACTGTGGAAAATTCTTCAAGAGACGGGAGTACCAGACCACCTGACCTGTCTCTTGAGAAACCGGTATACAGGTCAGGAAGCAACAGTTAGAAGTGGACATGGAACAACAGACTGGTTCCAAATAGGAAAAGGAATACGTCAAGGCTCTATATTGTCACCCTGCTTATTTAACTTGTATGCAGAGTACATCATGAGAAACGCTGGGCTAGAAGAAGCACAAGCTGGAATCAAGATTGCCAGGAGAAATAGCAATAACCTCAGATATGCAGATGACACCACCCTTATGGCAGAAAGTGAAATAAAGAGCCTCTTGATAAAGGTGAAAGAGGAGAGTGAAAAAGTTGGCTTAAAGCTTAACATTCAGAAAACTAAGATCATGGCATCTGGTCCCATCACCTCATGGCAAATAGATAGGCATACACTGGACACAGTGGCTGCCTTTATTGTTCTTGGCTCCAAAATCAGTGCAGATGGTGATTGCAGCCATGAAATTAAAAGATGCTTACTCCTTGGAAGGAAAGTTATGACCAACCTAGATAGCATATTGAAAAGCAGAGACATGACTTTGCCAACAAAGGTCCATCTAGTCAAGGATATGGTTTTTCCAGTGGTCATGTATGTATGTGAGAGTTGAACTATAAAGAAGGCTGAGTGCTGA
>NW_011494926.1:430861-443726 GCF_000754665.1 Bison bison bison
TGACCAACCTAGATAGCATATTGAAAAGCAGAGACATGACTTTGCCAACAAAGGTCCATCTAGTCAAGGATATGGTTTTTCCAGTGGTCATGTATGTATGTGAGAGTTGAACTATAAAGAAGGCTGAGTGCTGAATAATCGATGCTTTTGAACTGTGGTGCTGGAGAAGACTCTTGAGAGTCCCTTGGACTGCAAGGAGATCCAACCAGTCCATCCTAAAGGAGATCAGTCCTGGGTGTTCATTGGAGGGACTGATGTTGAAGCTGAAACTTTCGCCACCTGATGAGAAGAACTGACTCATTTGAAAAGACCCTGATGCTGGGAAAGATTGAGGGCAGGAGGAGAAGGGGATGACAAAGGATGAGATGGTTGGATGGCATCACCAACTCGATGGACATGGGTTTGGGTGGACTCCAGGAGTTGGTGATGGACAGGGAGGCCTGGCGTGCTGCAATTCATGGGGTCACAAAGAGTCGGACATGACTGAGCAACTGAACTGAACTGAACTGATGTCAGTCCTCTACTCATCTGTAATTACAAATCCAGGTATCAAAAAGTTTTCCTACCACCAAACTTCTCCAATTTATATGTTTCCAAAGTTAATATTAACATATCCAGGCTACTATTTCTCTTTAATATCTAAATCAAGTAGTCTCATATAGTATACCTGTGATATTTCATAGTCCATAAGATCTTTTTTTTCAGTTGTGAATTTTTTTTCTCTCTCTTGGAATGTTTATATTGTAACAGAGTCATTCAGAGATGCAGTGAGGGATGTGATTCAGGAATAGACTTGCAAGGTTTCTGCTTATGTTTGTGGACATGCTATATATCATTGAGACCGTCTACCCCATTTATGTTAATGTGGGTTGTCCTACTTTGCCAGTTCAACAAAATTAACTGAAAACAGATACTTTTATAAGTATCTATTTCAAAAGTCCAAAATAAAACATGCTTGCAACATAAAATAATTTTCTCACTAATCTCAATTTAAAAGCAGAGACTACAATTATGTAAAGTTTAAAAATAAAATAAAATTAGAAAAAAAATAAAAAAAATAAAAGCAGAGACATTACTTTGCTGATAAAGGTCCATCTAGTCAAAGCCAAGGTTTTTTCCAGTAGTCATGTATGGGCATGAGAGTTGGACTACAAAGGAAGCTGAACACCAAAAAATTGATGCTTTTGAACTGTAGTGTTGGAGAAGACTCTTGAGAATCTCTTAAACTGCAAGTAGATCAAACCAGTCAGTCCTAAAGGAAATCAGTCCTGAAAATTCATTGGAATGACTGATGCTGAAGCTCAAACTCCAATACTTTGGCTACCTGATGTGAAGAACTGACTCACTGGAAAAGACCCTGATGCTGGGAAAGATAGAGGCAGGAGGAGAAGGGGATGGCAGAGGATGAGATGTTTGGATGGTATCACTGATCGACGGACATGAGTTTGAGCAAACTCCCAGAGTTGGTGATGGACAGGGAAGGCTGGTGAGCTGCAGTCGATAGGGTCGCAAAGAGTCAGACACGACTGAGTGACTGAACTGAACTGAAAATCATACAGGAAAAATGAATCATTCTATGCTTGTTACCCAAGCCTAATTTTGGACAACCTTTTTTACCCCATCTTATGCTATATTTAGTTGCATGCATGTTAAATAATCTACCAGATTGAAATCTTATTAGAATTTTTCACCTTGTATCCTCAGTGTCTATATAAGTTCTTGTATATAATTATCTCTCAAGTAAAATCTGTTGAGTAGAGCAAAAATAAAATTTTAAATAGTTTTCTGTTGGGAAAAAAAAAACAAGATTGAGATAAATATTTTGGGAACGGAAAAATATAATGATTAGTTCCAGGCTTTATGCAGATTGTGCATTGTACCTTAAGCTAAGTGAATTTATTTGTTAAGTGTTTTCAACTATGTGAAAATAGCTTGCTGAATCTCAAGATAAGACTCTTCACATGTAAAACAAATATTATGCATTGGAAAGACTAATAATCTTACATTTTAACCCTTTTACTCTTCTATTTACTTGTATTAATGGATTGCTATACAAAGTCTTCCTAAATTTATTCAAAATGGATGAAAAATGTGACATTATCCTATGCTAATGTCTTTAGAATGGCATTACCTTATGCAAGGGATTCCCTGATAGTTCAGTTGGAGAAGAATCCGCCTGTAATGCAGGAGACCCTGGTTCGATTCCTGTATTGGGAAGATCCCCTGGAGAAGGGAAAGGCTACCCACTCTGGTATCGTGGCCTGGAGAATTTCATGAACTGTATAGACCACGGGGATTCAATGAGTCGGACATGACTGAGCAACTTTTACTTTCACCCTATGCTATATTTTCTCTAATTGTTGTTCCGTCACTCAGTCCTGTCCAACCCTTTGCGACCTCATGTAATGCAGCATGCCAGGCTGCCCTGTCCTTCACATCTCCCGGGGTTTTTGCTCCTATCTGTTACAAATTATTGTTTTTGTAGAATTGATAAAAATGAATTAAGTATTCCCCTTAGGGCAAAGAAAGAGAGGAGGACTTTAACTTGGCATATTCTATGCTTCTTTATAAACTTCAAGACTGTGCTTCATTTCAGAAATCTACAAGCTTCTTTCCATTGCTTTTTGTAAACACTCTTAGTGGCCTTCTCAGAACATGGTCTCTATATGACAGTTGGCTCTCAGTCTCACAAGCAAAGTTCACATGATTTGGCATTTTCAAACTAAAACATGAGAGAATAATATTCACATTCATTACACAATTTAGAAATATGTAAAGTTTCTTCATTACTATGTTCTGACTATACGTATGCACAGTAAGAGAAGTGGCTAACTCAGGTGGTTTCAGACAGCACTGGGAAAAGCAATTCAATGTTGTTTATATTAATTAGACAATTTGGGAATTTCAGTTATAACTGCCTTTTCAGTTATAACTGTCTTTGATCTGCAGAAGAGTTTCATCTTTTTAAATTTGTTTTCAGCAGTTTGACTATGATACACCTTGGCATTGTTGTCTTTTAATATATCCAATGATATTCCCTGAATTTTATGTATTTTTAATTTTTTTTTCAAACAAAATTTAGGAATGTTTTAGTAGTTATCTACAAATGCTCTACCTCCCACCTCCACCCCATTTACTGTCTTCTCTCTTTTTTGCAACGTCAGTCACAATGCACTAGATGTTTGATACTGTCCATAAATCACAAAGTGTCCTTCCCCCTCCTTAGACTGAATAATCTCTGTTGATTAGCCTTCAAGTTCTCTGTTTTCTTTTGCCACATTCAATTGGCTTTTTTTATTTCAAAACTTGTAAGTAGAAATTTTGTCTAGTAATTTTTTGATTGAATACTGACATTGACGAATATTCTTTTGTGATTCTATGGATTTTGTTGTCTTTCTGTAGATTTAAGATTGTTGAAATTTGTTTGAATGCCATTAAGTTGTGGATTAGCATTTTCTTTTACATTTTCATTTTAAGGTATATTATGGTCTACTCAGAGTTGTTTTAATTCTAGCTTAGACTTATAATTACTGTGTAAATTATCTTAGCTCTTTACTGAATATAATATTTATGCAATTAGGTCTCTCCACTTGGCTGGTTGGAATTTGAAAGTCTCAAGTCCTTCTGTGAGTTCTGGGAATGTTCACCTTACATTGATCCAATAGCAACTTTCCTAGCCTTGTGGAATTTCCCCTTGCATATGCACATGCTTTTATTTAATGACAGACTACAAGGATCTTTATGCAAATTTCTGGGGTGCTCCTTTCTTTGCCCCCTCCCCTCCATTTCCTCTCTCTGGTTCTTTGCCTCCAAAATTCCAATTCCTCAACTATCAATTGTATTTTTCTCACTCATTTTTCTTTGCCTTGTGTGTGGATGTTTGTGTGTGTTCTGTTTTCTTGACTACTCATCTGTGAATAAGAGTAGTTCATTAAGAACAAGCACGTTAAAGAATATCATGAGAAATAATACCAAGTCTGTGACTGAGCTTAGCAACAATTTATATTATAGTGCAGTTAAGTAGAAATGTCAGAGATTTGCTTCTTTTTCATCTCCTCCCTTAACCATCCTCTCTTCCTCGCTCTTCTCTTTCTTGTCCTTTTGTTCCTCCTCCTTCTTCTTTTACTTCCTCTTCTCCTCCTTCTACTTTGTCTTCAAACTTTGCTCAGCTTAAATTTATTCAACATGAGCCAGTTCATATCACAGTCTCTGTTTCTTTACTCCATCTCACCAATCAGCTACTTCAGGTTATATGTCTTATCGATAATCTTTCATTTAATCCTCCTTCTATGATTACCCTCCTTCCCAAACAAAGTCCATAAGCAGGAGATGTACCCAATAATTTTGTGGAAGAATTAAAGAGAATTAGTTAATGAAAATAATTAGAAAATTCTGATCAACAGCTTAAATAAGTAATTAGTCGTGAGTTTTTTGTTTTGTTTTGTTTTGTTTTTAATCTTGGAGAGGGATTATCTTTCTGATACTGTTTGACTTCTGCTGAATTTAGAACTGCTCTCCAAATTTCTGGTTTGTGTGCTTCCTAAATTCCATATTTCATTTTCTTTCATTTGGTCTAACATGGTAGAGTTATTTATCTAATTAGAAGAGGTAAAATGTGATTTTATTAAATTTTTAGCAAAACATTTTTTCTTAGTATTTAAATAATAGCTGTTTTCTGAGATTATTTGTCTAGTTCGAAAAAGCTTTATCGATGCCACTGTTTAATTTGTATCCTTAAATCTTATTGATAAAACATTTTAGTAAACGTAATGAAATGGAAACAGTGATATGAAGATAAGTGTCTTGTGCTCTGAAAGCACAAAATTATTATTCTATAGGAGTGAAACACTGGAGAACAGTTTGAAGTTGCCATCTGGAGTAATAATAGCTTAGTAAAAGAGCAGATGTCAAGGCCAGCTTCTCCTAGTCAAAATCAAATGTAACAAGTAACTCAACTTTTCACTGGGGAACAGTTTGTTTGGGGAAACTTTTTAACTCTCTAACAATCACTGATCTCTCATTTGTATTGCCCAAACTGCCTGAAGCACTGTTATCATATCCCCAGATGATCTTTTGCTCATTTAAAAAAAGTACTGTGTTATTGAAGACAGATTGTTGTTAATCTGATCTCTCTCCTGTCATAATCTCTTTAATTGTTGAAAATGAGTCATCTGGGAAGTGGAATTAAAGTGAAGTAATTATTGCAATATTCAACTGAATAAAAATTTCACATTATTTTTTTTCTTTAAATTCACCAAGTGTCTTCCATATCATGCATAGGTCGACTAATCTTTTCTATATATTATATATCTTTCTGTCACTTTAAACTTGTCTTTATATAGTTTTGCAATCCTACTAGGCTAATTTGCAAACTCCTTATTGACAGCTATGATGTAATTACTTTGTTGTATCACAACCATTACAAATACACATTTTTCTTCACAGTTTTGACCCTTGGTAAAAATAATTAAGAATGTATTGTTAAATTCTCATTAGAATTTTACTCAGATCGAAGCTATGGATATAACCTATATATATACATATTTATCTGAAAGTAACTTTATTCATTACCAGGCTTAATTCATCCATTAACATTCTTAATTTCATGATGTTAATGGAACGTCTGCTACTTCACATCCAACCAAAATGACATGTAGAACAAATACAAATAATCATCAGTATATGGATGGAAAATGTAAAGATTCATTATATATTCTTCAAACAGGTCACTGACACTTAAAATATCTTAAATATCTTCTCTATATGATACAGTTTCTGTGAAATAGTCCTTGAATATCTTTGCATCTAAACTAAGATACCTAAATATATGCCTGAAAGTAAAGTTCACTTTTCTTACTTAATTTGACTGGAGTTTTCTTATTTCTTACCCCTGGAGTGATCCCGACATCTGGGTCCATTTTCTAAATACCAAAAACAAAATTTTCCACGACTGAGTCATTTTATATTTCTTGATGAGCTATTTTTTATAAATATAATTTCACATTGAAAAATATTTTTTAAAAATACTACTTAATGTTTATTATAGTCAGTTCAGTCAGTTCAGTCACTCAGTCGTGTCCGACTCTTTGCAACCCCATGAATTGCAACATGCCAGGCCTCTCTGTCCATCACCAACTCTATTATAGACATTTCCATAAAAACAATAATTAGCATACTTAACATTTGTATGGAAAAAGTAAGATGAATATATCAAAGGTGAATGAATATAAATCACAGTGATTCTAGTACTATGATCAAAGTATTAATTCATTTACCTACATGAACAATAGGCTCAGGCATCTGTACTGTTAATGGGGAAAATATGGAAAAGTGTATTCTAAATGATATATATATATATATATTTTAAATCCAAATATATATTTTTGCAGCAGATTTATTGTCCTGATTATATTTTGCTGTGATTTCCAATAAAATAATTTGTTTTCAATTGTTTAATTATTAAAAGAGAAGAGGACATCACTAATGAGAACAGCAGAGTGGGATTTATTTTCAACATTTTATATTAAAAAATCACATTTATATTATTGAGTCAAAATTAGAGTAGTTGTTTTGTGTGTGTACATAAATACAACACATTGTAAAAATACTCTATGAATATGTAATTTTTCAGATTAATTAATCATTTTCCTTGTGTAAAACATTTTCCCCACTTCCTTGGTGGCTCAGTGGTAAAGAATCCACCTTCCAATGCAGGCAATGCAAATTCAATCCCTGGGTCAGGAATATCCCCTAGAGAAGGAAATGGCAACCCACTCCAGTATTCTTGTCTGGAGAATCCCAGGGACAGAGGATCCTGGTGGGCTACAGTCTATGGGATCACAAAGAGTTAGACACAACTTGGTGACTAAACAACAAAAAACAAAAAAACCTTTTCCCAAGTATAACTAAATTTCTTCTGTATCACTTCTTTTTTGGAATATAATTTCATAACCGACATAATTTTTGAAGTAACTAAAAATATATGAATATTTTTTAAAGCTGAACTAGTCACCTTAATTGCAAAAAAAAAAAGGAAGAGTAATTAAAAAGAACAGGTCAGACATAGTATTATTATCTTTGTAAGACACACATTTCATGGAATAGCTAAAATACCTTAAATGTGCACATCATTACCATAGCTTTATCACCTTCCACTGAAAACTTCAAGTCTGTCTTGTCAATGAAATTTAAATAAGACTACTGAATGTAAATATCATTACAGAAGCTTCCATAAAAGTTTTACTAATTTCTAAATGACAACACATAGCTTCATAGTTTCTGAGTTATGACATCATAACTAATAATAATTATGAAATTATATATGTGGATTCTGAGGCACTAGAGTACATAGAAGTGGCACATTTCTGTACTTGTCTTTGTTAAACATAAATTATTAATCTATTTACTTTTGATCATACTGAATTATATATAGCATCCAAAGTTGAATAGGAAATTTTCTTTAGATTTTCCAAAAACAACATTTTATCTGCTGATGATTTTGTTTATTTCTAGATAGTATGGAAATCTATTCAACACAGATTGATATGGTTTTATCATTTATTGTGAAACTAAGTCTTCATGCAGATTTTATAGTGAACTCACTGTCTCTTCTCTGAATTTCTATCATTATTATAATATCTCTGCTAATGTAGGCATTTAATTATTTTTATATTTTGATGTATCATGTAAGTCTGTAAGAGGTTTATCCAATGTTCCCATAACAGCAACATGTATATTCCCTAATTTTAGAGACAATATTATCTCGTTCTTTAGCATTGACCACAGTAGCTATTGCAATATTTCAAATATTCAAAGGCTCTAAAAGTTTTTGACTTAGAGAAAACTCATGTAGATTTTTATTAATTATACAGAAATATATGGTCAAGTATTAAAGTTAAAGTAATAAAGTTTCTATAGCTTGTATAGAGAAAAGTATGAAAACAAAATATTTTCATATTCTTTCATTCTTCCTACCACACCCCTTAGATGTTAAGCAATTCCTATTTCTTCCTTAAACTTTATATCAGTAAATTACAAGTAAATGGTTTTAATGTATCTTTATAAACTATAAATGAACAAACATTGTAACATGATATCCTTAAAATTTTAACTAACAGTTTATTTAATTTGTGCAATATCCCCTCACCAAACACACACACATCCTAATATAATTACATTTATAATCAAAAATATGCTTTGGAAGAAGAATATCAGGAGGGTTTGAAATAATGAAGCACGGAATCCAAGATCTGTAATAAAGGAAGGCTGAACAAGAAGCATAGAGACAGATTTCAAAGAAAGAGATCTCCATAAATATGAAATACAGGATAATATGGATATTGAATATATGTACTGGAATACTATAAGTCTTTTAATAGTATGACAATACCATACATACAAAAGAATTTTTGGCTAGGCCAGGTTTGAAAATTCTAATATATGAAATGATTTAGAGGTTATTTTTATTTTATGAAATCCACAAAGATTTCATAAAATTAACAACTAGGAAAAAAGGTGATACACACTCTTAAATTTATATGAGCATATGCCAAATCTAAAATATACATTTATGAAGTTTATTTGTTAAGTGAAATGCTCAACACTGTTATCCAGTGAAATTTAAAGGCCTTCTGGAATGCTGCATAAGTTCAGTTCAGTCGCTCAGTCGTGTCCGACTCTTTGCAACCCCATAAACCACAGCACGCCTGGCCACCCTGTCCATCAGCAACTCCTGGAGTCAACCCAAACCCGTGTCCATCGAGTCAATGATGCCATCCAATCATCTCATCCTCTATCATCCCCTTCTACTCCTACCTTCAGTCTTTCCCAGCATCAGGGTCTTTTCCAATGAGTTAGTTCTTCCTATCAGGTGGCCAAAGTATTGGAGTTTCAGCTTCAACATCAGTCCCTCCAAAGAACACCTAGGACTGATCTCCTTTTGGATGGACTGGTTGGGTGTCCTTGCAGTCCAAGGGACTCTCAAAAGCATCAATTCTTCGGCACTCAGCTTTCTTGACAGTCCAACTCTCACATCCATACATGACCACTGGAAAAATCATAGCATTGACTAGACGGACCTTTGTTGGCAAAGTAATGTCTCTGCTTTTTAATATGCTGTCTAGGTTGGTCATAACTTTCCTTCCAAGGAGTAAATGTTTTTAATTTCATGGCTGCAATCACCATCTGCAGTGATTTTGAACCCCCCAAAAATAAAGTCTGACATTGTTTCCCCATCTATTTACCATGAAATGATGAGACCAGATGCCATGATCTTAGTTTTCTGAATGTTGAGCTTTCAGCCTACTTTTTCACTCTCCTCTTTGACTTTCATCAAGAGGCTCTTTAGTTCTTCTTCACTTTCTGCCCTAAGGGTGGTGTATCAGCATATCTGAGGCAATCTTGATTCCAGCTTGTGCTTCCTCCAGCCCAGTGTTTCTCATGATGTACACTGCATATAAGTTAAATAAGCAGGGTGACAATATACAGGGTGACAATATACAGCATTGACAGCATGAACCCACAATTTCCATTTCTTTCAGTGACTTAAAATCCATGTAATCATTTATTTTGTGGCCCAATTTTGAGAGACTTGGCAAATGGGCACCCCTTCAAGCTTTTGATATGTCCCCTCATTATTTAAGTGATTCTTTGTTTTTTACACAACAGGAAGTTACTGATTCACCTTGTATTGCTTCTACCCAAATTCCTGTTATGATCAGTCATTTTTCCAGGGAATCATGTTTCCTTTTAATGGACTCATGGTGCTATGTGTGTTTATGGTTATAAATTTGGGGCTCACTGATCCTCTTGCACAGAGATAGAGAACATATGGATATACACATATATGCACACATATATAAATATATTAACACACACTTGCATCTATATTCATTTATTTAACTACATATACACATTGATAAACCATGAGTTAAGGATACTTCTCCTTCCAGTCCAACACCCCCTAAAGTTATTTATTCTAATTTTTATCCTTTTGTGTTTTAACACTCTACTATAACCATGACCAGCCTGTTCCATTTATACTCATACTATTATTTCATAAATGTTCCTGTAGTCAACCAATCTGCCATTACCGCCGCCACTCTCTCTCTCAGGTGAATTACCTTTTGACTTCACACTAAGGCTCTGCACACACCAGGGCAACTGCTAAACCTCCCTACCCTGGTTATCTGTCTCTGCCTGTCTGCCACCTGAATATCCAGCCATGCCAATGAGGAACCAAAACTCCTGGCTATGACTTGGTGTGCTCACGGATGTTCTCCTCATCCTGTCATGACATTCCAGACACCAGCTCTCGGTCAATTCAGTTCCTCACTCAGCTTGCACTATGATCTTTTGTGAAGTGTCTGAGAATTTACCCCTCTTGCAAACTAACAAAATTAACCCGACATAGTTTTATGGATCTGAGAACAGACGTATGACTCCTGGATATGAGATGAAGGACTTTAGGCACATCATGTCAATAGCCAGAGGGTTAGCATACACCTTGCAGTTTCCTAAGCCCCGATGCCCATAGGTAACATTGAAGGATGGACAAAAGCACATGTAGTAGGTTACCTTTCAAAGAGGAAACAGCAGCTCTGTGAGCAGCCCTGATGGAGCAAACAGCAAGCAAGCCCCTCTACCCCCAGCCCCACTACTCTGAGGAGTAAGCATTTTGAAGATAGGCTGTGACCGGTATATAACAGTGTATAACTAACTACAGAAACAATTTATTGGGAGATATATAAAACTTGTAGTCTGGCACAGTTAGGACAAATGTGTTATAATGATCAGGGCCCATGGTCTGCCATTGCCAACAATGACCTCAAGGTTTGGGTTTTGAAACTTCATACCAGCCTTGTGTCTGCTGAGATACCTTCCTTATCCTGCTCAGACTCCGACAAGCCATGCTAAACCTTGCACAGACTTGAGCACTCCCTTTACCACCTAAGGTAAGGTCTGACCCCTTTCCATGAGAATTCACCTTTCCACATGGACACTTAGCTAGCTCTATCCCACCTCATGGCATTAGGACTGAAATTTTCAGTTAAAGGACAATAAAGAAGGTTGAGGAAAGAAAAATAGTACAAAGAAAGGGGGTCAGATATGGTATGAGTAGGAAAAATAAGGAGGAACGAGAAGAAATAAAGGGATAAGAGATGAAGGAAAGAGGAAAAAGTAGAAGTCACTATGGTTTATATTTGTTTAAGGGAGCTCTGGAAGTGGTTTGCATAAGTACTGTTTGCATAAGTTTGCATAAGTACTCAGATATTATTTTAAAAATCTGTGCTGATTTATTTGTCTATTAAAATAAATCAGTGGAACATGATGATTCATTTCTTGCAGTATTTTTATCATATGTATTTTGTATTTTAATATTGACATAACCATGGTTTTCCTTTTAGAGCAGTTTTCCTTCAGCAAGTTCTTTTCTGTCCCTGAGTTCTTTTAAGACTGAAAGTTACATATGACATAAACACATATACTAAAAATTGAGGAAATAGCTCTAATTCATTTAAATAACCCATTTATTTCTGAAACTTTATTGTTGCAATTCCATTGAAGACACTTATTTTCAACAATAGTTTTTTTAATGCTTTAAAGATATGGGTATTTTCTACAGTTGTCCCAAATTCCATATGCTTATATATAAAAAAAATTCTTTAGAAAATAGGCTTCATATACTTAGAAAAGGCTGTTATTTCTTTTGCTTTCTTTGTATAGCACAATCTCTTAAAACATAGTTGTTTATATTCTTTGAGCACCAGATACATGACACTTTGTTTACATAAAGTTCTCTTAAGAGAAGTACTCTTTGTGCGTTCACTATCAACTGGGTGACTAGTACCAAGTTAAACAAAGGAACATAGTATTTAGCATACTGTGTATACATACACCAGTCTATGAAAATAGATGGCAAATTGAGTCACCAGCAGTAATATGCAAGCCATCATGACTCATTCCCCATACTAAAAATGTATTCAGTATAAAAGGAATGATCTCGGAAGTAATCTTTAAAAATAGTTGAGTAAAAACAAAATGAAACAGACATTCCTAATTGTTAATACTTGATAATAAATGGCATAGAGAAAAATAAACACAGGGAGCTCCATCATGTGAAATACTAGGGAACTGAAATCTCCAAAAGTAAATTCTCCAGTTTTCTTGTCTATATGCAGGGAAAATTTATGCCTATGTTAATTCATGGGACTCTATGTAAAATGCATTCTTAATAAGTCATAAAATTAGAGATACCAACGGAACATTTCATGCAAAGATGGACTCAATAAAGGACAGAAATGGTATGGACCTAACAGAAGCAGAAGATATTAAGAAGAGGTGGCAAGAATACACAGAAGAACTGTACAAAAAAGATCGTCACGACCCAGATAAACATGATGGGGTGATCAATGACCTAGAGCCAGACATACTGGAATGTGAAGTCAAGTGGGCCTTAGAAAGTATCACTATGAACAAAGCTAGTGGAGGTGATGGAATTCCAGTTGAGCTATTCCAAATCCTGAAAGATGATGCTGTTAAAGTGCTGCACTCAATATGCCAGCAAATTTGGAAAACTCAGCAGTGGCCACAAGACTGGAAAGGTCAGTTTTTATTCCAATCTCAAAGAAAGGCAATGCCAAAGAACGCTCAAACTACCATACAATTGCACTCATCTCACACGCTAGTAAAGTAATGCTCAAAATTCTCCAAGGCAGGCTTCAGCAATATGTGAACCACGAACTTCCAGATGTTCAAGCTGATTTTAGAAAAGGCAGAGGAACCAGAGATCAAATTACCAACATCCACTGGATCACTGAAAAAGCAAGAGAGTTCCAGAAAAACATCTATTTCTGCTTTATTGACT
>NW_011494926.1:444037-444499 GCF_000754665.1 Bison bison bison
GTTAGAACTGGACATGGGACAACAGACTGGTTCCAAATCGGGAAAGGGGTACATCAAGGCTGTATATTGTCACCCTGCTTATTTAACTTATATGCAGAGTACATCATGAGAAACGCTGGGCTGGAAGAAACACGAGCTAGAATCAAGATTGCCAGGAGAAATATCAATAACCTCAGATATGCAGATGACACCACCCATATGGCAGAAAGTGAAGAGGAACTCAAAAGCCTCTTGATGAAAGTGAAAGTGGAGAGTGAAAAAGTTGGCTTAAACCTCAACATTCAGAAAACGAAGATCATGGCACCTGGTCCCATCACTTCATGGGAAATAGATGGGGAAACAGTGGAAACAGTGTCAGACTTTATTTTTCTGGGCTCCAAAATCACTGCAGATGGTGACTGCAGCCATGAAATTAAAAGACGCTTACTCCTTGGAAGGAAAGTTATGACCAACCTAGATTGC
>NW_011494926.1:444599-451076 GCF_000754665.1 Bison bison bison
TGTCAACAAAGGTCCGTCTAGTCAAGGCTATGGTTTTTCCAGTGGTCATGTATAGATGTGAGAGTTGGACTGTGAAGAAAGCTGAACACCGAAGAATTGATGCTTTTGAACTGTGGTGTTGGAGAAGACTCTTGAGAGTCCCTTGGACTGCATGGAGAGCCAACCAGTCCATTCTGAAGGAGATCAGCCCTGGGATTTCTTTGGAAGGACTGATGCTGAAGGTGAAAGTCCAGTACTTTGGCCACCTCATGTGAAGAGTTGACTCATTGGATAAGACTCTGATGCTGGGAGGGATTGGGGGCAGGAGGAGAAGGGTACGACAGAGGATGAGATGGCTGGATGGCATCACCGACTTGATGGATGTGAGTCTGAGTGAACTCGGGAGTTGGTGATGGACAGGGAGGCCTGGCGTGCTGTGATTCATGGGGTCGCAAAGATTTGGATACTACTGAGTGACTAAACTGAACTGAACTTAACAGGCACAATTTCTATCAAATTCTCCAGTTATTTTACAAGCTTTCAAACTGGTAGAATATAGAAAGTGAGCTTTCTAACATACCTTCAAGATAAATATTAGATGAGACTAATATGCCATTGGAAGAATGGAGAAAATAATCTAGAACAACAGACTATTCACTGAGTCATCTAAACCATTAAAAATTAAATTCTACTTTTCTTTTGAAGCAATAACTTGATTAGGCAGATAAATCACTTCCTTTCCCCTTGTCTTTGTGTACTGAGAAAATCTAGTGGGTCCTGTCATTAGTATCTGAAGCTAGTACAGCACACAAACATCCTTCCCAAAACTCAAATAGGTCTTTTCAACAACTTTAAGCTGCATTATTAAATGACACAATCTGTAAAAGAAAATTACTCTATAATTCCTAAAACCTATATATTTTAATTATTCCACAGGGATTAAAAAACATTTTAATGGAGCTGCTTTCTATAGTCTTGAGAATATACATGAGCTTCATGGACCAGGGACATGGACTTGGGAGTTTGTTAGAAATGCAGAATTTTAAGTCCCATCTTTCAATTATTGAACAGGAATTGACAGTTTAGCAAAATATGCTGGTGATTAAAGAAACAGTGCTTTAAAGAAAGTTAAACTTAATTCTTCTGACATATGTCAATCACTTCTGATATTTTCTTTCATGGCAGTTTAGTAAATGTTCCCAGTATGTGAAAATGTTAAGACAAAAAAAAAAAGTCAGAATATTCATTGTAGTTAAAAAAACAAAGAAAGAGCAACAGAGGAAACACTTTTTAAAGCATTTTCTGAAGAAACTTTATTATTTAATTATTTCAACTTTTAAAAAGGAAATGCAATAGAACATTAATTAGATTCAAGTCGGCTAAGAGTGTACTCTTAGATTCCTTGAGTTTAAACACAGCAAACTCAGTGCTTAGATGACAAACCCCAAACAGTTCTTAAAATGTACACATATGACACACATATCACCCGGTGTTTGACAAGAAAATGAATTTAAAAGACTGGCTGATACTCTACATTGTTTGATTGCCACTTTATGGCTTCTTTTGCTAAAACTCACAAAACTGTTATGGATTTTAATAATTATCTACTTGGGATAAAAGGTGCTATATTTGGCAAGTGAATAATAATATCAACATTCCCAAAATGTAAGGATTCTAAAGGAACTGTGTGAAAAAAGACACTCACCTCTACTTCTTTTTGACAGAAAAATGTCAGCTAGATAATTTAAATTGAACATATATTTCATTTCCAAAGTAAGTTAATCAAGAAACAATAGATTCAACATTATTAAACTACATTATTTAATGTCAACTAACACTTGAAAGCCCTTGCATTTTTTTTTTTTCCCTAAAAATTTCCAGTAAAGTCATTTACTTTTCTCTTTAGGATATCCTGGTTTCTGTTGGTATAAATGATCAATAATTGATAACTTCATTCCTGAAACAGTAAATGATCTACACCAGTTGTCACAAAAGAAAATAAAATCTCTCACACAAATATACACACACATGTACCCACACATCTTTCTAGAAGGCTGTAGTTATACTGCATTTGAATCATTATTTAATAACCCAAAGTATGTGCAAATATGAGTGTGTATGTATTTTCTTTTAATGTTAGCCATTTACTTGCCAAAGTAGCTGACAGAATTCTCCGTCAAAACTGAAATCTGAGGAAATGGAAACTGGAAGATACGTACATGCAATTTTGATATCATTCCAATATACTATGAAGTCCTAATAATAGGAATACAGCATTTTAAAAATATATATATTTATTCATTTTTAATTGATTGATGACTGCTTTACAATGTTGATTTGATTTCTGTCATATATCAACATGAATTAGCCATAGGTGTACATATTCCCCCTCCCTCTTGAATCTCTTGCCCATCTCCCACCCATTCCCACCCCTCTAGGTTATTACAGAGCCCCAGTTTGAGTCCCCTGCGTCATACAGCAAATTCCCACTGGCTCTCTATTTACATAGGTTAGTGTATATGCGCCCATGCTACTCCTCCATTCATCACACCCTCTCCCTCTTCTCCCCCACCCTTGTCCCTAAGTATGTTCTCTATGTCTGCATCTCCATTGCTGCTCTGTGAGCAGGTTCATCAGTACAATCCTTCTAGATTCCATGTATGCATTAATATACAGTATTTGTTTTTCTCTTTCTGACTTACTTCACTCTGTATAATAGGCCCTAGGTTGATCCACTTCATTAACACTGACTCAAATGCATTCCTTCTTATGGCTGAGTAGGAATACTGCATTTTCTTTCATTTTTAACTATATGACACATAACAACCCTACCTGAAAAGTCTTAGTTCAATAAGTTTTAATAAACAAAAATACAAAAACACCTAGAGTAAGTAGTTAAAGCAGACAAGTTTGCCTGGGGTGGTACAGAGAGGTACAGTAGAGAGGAATACAAAAAGACAAGAAGAGGGCTTTCCTGGTGGCTCAGTGGTAAAGAATCTGCCTGCCAATGCAGGAGACATGGGTTTGATCCCTGGTCCAGGAAGATTCCACATGTTGTAGAGCAACTAAGCCCATGTACCACAATTACTGAAGTCCATGCATCCCAGAGTCCATGCTCTGCAGTGAGAAGCCATTGCAATGAGAAGTGCATGCACTGCAATTAAAGAAAAGCCTGCTTAGCAACCAAGACCCAGCACAGCCAATTCCAAGTTTCCTCTTTTATTGGGATAAAGGAGAAACAGTGTGGTTACTGCTGTAATCAATAATAATCTGTCTTGGTCCTGACATCTAGTATTTACTTTCACAATAAAATGAATAAATATAGACATTAAAATTATCAGTTCAAGATTTTCAAATTATACATTTTAAATAGGTACAATTTATTGTGTATCAATTATACTTCAGTAAAAGTGTAGAAAAGTAAACGATTATGAATTTGAGGGTAGTTTGTTACTCAGATTTTGACCTGATGAAGAGAAATTAGCAAACATAAATCAGTGAATTTTTTTAAAGCAAAGTAGTTAAAGCCAGCAAACCCATGAAACACCAGGACTATATTAGTATTCATTTAAAATGTAATTTTACTATTCTTTATAGAAAGTCCAGTTCTTCCTAGACCTAATTTACTCTCATATTTTCTAGGTGTACTGCACCATTGATGGGAAACCCATTTGTGAAAACAGAATTTTTCAAAAATCCAGTGTCACAAAGATCAGTTGCTTTCCTTCTTTCCATTGATAAATATGCTCTTGTGGGTTTTGAAAACCAAAGTACTTGAGGCTAGTTCTAGATATATTTAAATTATAGCTATTTACATGTTTTTTAATTAAAAATTATTCAACTTAAAAAAATTAATGACCCAGGTAGGGTCATTATGAGTAATATAGTTAAGAATGGGAAAAATACAGTATTCCTATTTACTGAGACCTCACAGTATATTGGAAAGATAACAAAATTACATTATTGTTAGAAAAGAAACCCATTTAATAATAAATACTGGAGAATTCTGAGGTCATCTAGTCCCACTGCTTCATTTTGCAGGTGTGGAAGCACCCCACCATACATTTTATTTATTTTCCTGTGTGGATGACTTTGAAGAATAGCATGGAAGGCAGTTAGAGGTGATTACAAGAATACTGAGCAGTATTTAGAAGCTAGCCAAGATTATTCATCATTCTCAAGTCTAAAACCATAGCTTGTCTCTACATTAATATGTTAACTTAAAAAAAAAATTTGTTGGTCCCTAATGTTTATCCCTCTTATTCCATTGTCACAAAACCCTAAATATGACAGGGAACATGAGAACCTGGAATAATATATCATCTTTTGTTCTGCTTTGAACCATCTCAGTCCACATAATGAAACTGCAGTTAATACTTTGACCACCTGAATCAAAGAGCTGACTCATTGAAAAAGACCATGCTGCTGGGAAAGATTGAAAGCAAAAGGAGAAGGAGGTGGCAGAGGATAAGGTAGTTAGATAGCATCACTGACTCAATAGACGTGAGTTTGTGCAAACTCTGGGAAATACTGAAGGACAGGGAAGCCTGGTGCACTGCAGTCCATGGAATGGCAAAGAGTCTGACACAACTCAACAACTGAACAACAACTTGGGAAGAGTGCTTCCAGGAAACTTCCTAAGAATAACTGGTATGCTCCATTTGGCCCCTTCCTTTTTATTTCCCTTCCTCATTCTTGCAATCTGTAATATATATGTGGTATTTGGGGAATAAAGAAAAATCTTGGACAATGAGTCAGGGGTCACAAGTCAAGCTTGGTTGAGAAGACAGATTTTTTTTTTTTTCCTTCTGTAACAATCATGGAGCCACCATAACAACTAGATTACTCTCAGAGCTTTTATGTTGAAAAGAAATACACTTCTATGAAATATCTTGGATTTTATATCATTGTCAGCTCAACCTAACTTTAGCCAAGAGAGAATTCTGCATCTGGAAGTGGATTGCTACAAAACCTAAAAATATTGGCATCAGCTTAGTAGAAGTGAACAGGCAATAGGCAGGGAAAAGTTGGAGACAGACTGGAAAACTGATGATCCTTTTTATGAGAGAGAAAACAACAAAACAAAACATATGATTAAAGAGTGACTTGTTTCGCTGTAGAAGCATGAACATATTCTAACCAAAGTGTTACTGTGAGAAAATTATAGAAAAATGTTTAATGCTGATGTATATTGGCCACATTTTGGTGCTTTCAGCCAAATTCTATGAAAGAGGTAAATTCAGGCTTAATCTGGCCAGAATATAAGATGAGAAGGTAATAGGGTAGAAACACAAAAAGGAAGGAGTTTTCTGCCTGTGCGCTACCATCTAAAATTTCTGAATTTGATATTTTGGAGTCCTGAAGGGCTTAAGAAGCCAATAGAAGTTAGCCATGAGTGTTTTCTTCCCCCGCACCGACCCCACCCCAGTGTATCAGTATTCACAACTAAGATGTTGCTGTAAAATACAGATTTCAGCCTACTGGCTTACAAGGTATTTGAAGTGTTCCTTATCTAGCCATGTCCATGTATCAGATATACTTTAAGTATTTGCCTGAGAAATAGAAAAAATGGAAAAATACACAATGACATAGCCTTAATACTCAGAACTACATCCACATAAACTCTTTGGATGATGCTCTTGCAAATAAAATTTTCTGGGAAAAATTAAATTAGAAAAGCTGTTTTATTGGAATTTATTTCCAAAGGAATTGAAAAACATGGCCTACAAAATCATATTCACTTTTTAAAGGTACATCTTCAGACTATCAAACATATTTCAGCAGGAGGAAGTCCATAAGAATATGAAGCCAACGCTGGATGACTATCCATTGCTTTTATTTGACACTGTACTATAATTATTTTCTAATAATACTTAAGAAAGAATGCCCAGAGAGAGCCAGGCTCTCAAAGGAAAATATGCAGATCAAGGGGAGGAACTCATAGAAAGAACTGGATCTGACAGATGCCGTATTAGATGAACAAGGAATTTATTTTGCTCCTGGGAAAGTCTTTGCACTTTCAAGCCAGTAGAATTTAACAATTTCTATAAACGCAAAGAAGAAAAGGAAAGATACCCATTTGAATGCAGAGTTCCAAAGAATAACAAGGAGAGATAAGAAAGCCTTCCTCAGTGATCAATGCAAAGAAATACAGGGAAACAATAGAGTGGGAAAGACTAGATCTCGTCAAGAAAATTAGAAATACCAAGGGAACATTGTGTGCAAAGATGAGCACAATTAAGGACAGAAATGGTATGGACCTAACAGAAGTATAAGATATTAAGAAGTTGCTGCTCCTGCTGTCGCTTCAGTCATGTTCGACTCTGTGCGACCCCATAGATGGCAGCCCACCAGGCTCTCCCGTCCCTGGGATTCTCCAGGCAAGAACACTGGAGTGGGTTGCCATTTCCTTCTCCAATGCATGAAAGTGAAAAGTGAAAGTGAAGTCGCTCAGTCGTGTCCGACTCCCAGTGACCCCATGGACTGCAGCCCACCAGG
>NW_011494926.1:451176-460617 GCF_000754665.1 Bison bison bison
GGGCTAGTTTTTAAATTGTTCTCTGAAGGAGAATTAGTAAATGTGCAATTTCGCCTCTAACTCTGAGCGGTAAGAAATGACGGGGAGCTGAAAATATCTGTCAAGCTGCAAATACATAAGAGGCACTCAATAGTATAAATCATTTTGAATATTGTATTTTAAATTGCTCAGTCGTGTCCGACTCCCAGTGACCCCATGGACTGCAGCCCACCAGGCTCCTCCATCCATGGGATTTTCCAGGCAAGAGTACTGGAGTGCGGTGCTATTGCCTTCTCCGATATTAAGAAGACGTGGTAAGAATACACAGAAGACCTATACAAAAACGATCTTCATGACCCAGACAACTACAATGGTGTGATCACTCACCTAGATCCAGACATCCTGGAATGTGAAGTCAAGTGGGCCTTAGGAAGCATCACTACAAACAATGCTAGTGGAGGTGATGGAATTCCAGTTTAGCTATTCAAATCTTAAAAGATGATGCTGTGAAAGTGTTGCACTCAATATGCCAGCAAATTTGGAAAATTCAGCAGTAGCCACAGGACTGGAAAAGGTCAGTCTTTATTCTATTCCCAAAGAAAGGCAATGCCAAAGAATGTTCAAACTACCCACAATTGCACTCATGTTACACACTAACAAAGTAATGCTTGAAATTCTCCAAGCCAGGCTTCAACAATATGTGATCCGTGAACTTCTAGATATTCAACCTGGATTTAAAAAGGTAGAGGAACTAGAGACCAGATTACCAACATCTGCTGGATCATCAAAAAAGCAAGAGAGTTCCAGAAAAACATCTACTTCAACTTCATGGACTACGCCAAAGCCTTTGACCCTGTAGATCACAACAAACTGTGGAAAATCCTTAAAGAGATACGAATACCAGACCACCTGACCTGCCTCCTGAGAAATCTGTATGCAGGTCAAGAAGCAACAGTTAGCACTGGACATGGAAAAACAGACTGGTTCCAAATTGGGAAAGGAGTATGTCAAGGCTGTCTGTTGTCACCCTTATTTAAATTGTATGCAGAGTACATCATGCAAAGCCCTGGGCTAGATGAAGCACATGGTGGAATCAAGATTGCCAAGAAAAATATCAATAACCTCAGATATGCAGATGACACCACCCTTATGGCAAAAAGTGAAGAAGAACTAAAGAACCTCTTGATAAAAGTGAAAGAGGAGAGTGGAAAAGTTGGCTTAACACTCAACATTCAGAAACCCAAGATCATGGCATCTGGTCCCATAACTTCATGGCAAATAGATGGGGAAATAATGGAAACAGTGAGAAACTTTATTTTGGAAAGCTCCAAAATTACTCTAGATTGTGACTGTAGCCATGAAATTAAAAGACGCTTGCTCCTTGGAAGAAAAGTTATGACCAACCTAGACAGCATATTAATAAGCAGAGATATTACTTTGCCAACAAAAGTCCATTTAGTCAAAGCTATGGTTTTTCCAGTAGTCATGTATGGATGTGAGAGTTGGACTATAAAGGAAACTGAGCACTGAAGAATTGATGCTTTTGAACTGTGGTGTTAGAGAAGACTCTTTAGAGTCCCTTGGACTTCAAGGAGATCCAATCAATCCAGCCTAAAGGAAATCATCAGTCCTGAATATTCATTGGAAGGACTGATGTTGAAGCTGAAGCTCCAATACTTTGGCCACCTGATGCTAAGAACTGACTCATTGGAAAAGACCCTGATGCTGGGAAAGATTGAAGGCAGGTGGAGAAGGGGATGATAGGAGGAGATGATTAGATGGCATCACTGATTTGATGGACATGAGTTTGAGTAGGCTCCAGAAGTTAGTGATGGACAGGGACGCCTGGTGTGCCATAGTCTATGGGGTCGCAAATAGTCAGGATGAGCAACTGAACTGATTATATGCATTACATATTCTTTTTTTTTTAATATTCCTTTTTTTTTTAAATTATAGTTTCATGGTTATTCTATGTCTATTATTCTAGTGTATAACAGGCATTTTGTAAGCAATCAACTTGCCTAGATTTATTTTCAATGGATCTCATTTGCTGAGGCTTGAATTAATTATACAATTCTGTTCATGACATATTACCTATATTGACCTGTAAAATCCATTTACACATGAATATATGAGAGCATGACTGTAGGTACTTATGTATATATGTGTTTATGCATATACTTATTTATTTACTTTCTATCTTTCTGAACCAGATGGAGAGGCTCATATGTATGCAATAGGTCCTGGACTTTGAAGCAGGTGTAATAGTGTTGTCTTTCATGTAGGTTGAGTATGATCTTTATTCCAGAGGAATGGTGTGTGTTGATCATTTAAAGGTGAAAGATTGAGAGTATAAAAATGCTTATGGGGCCCTGATATTCTTTCCTTCATTCTTATGTGTTAGTAAAATCCCAGATTATTAGTTGATTCATTCTTATTTGGAAAAAAAAGATTTTCTTGCAACGAGGTATGGCCTCATTTCTACATCTGTGACTACATTTTTAATCAGAGATGCATGTGAAAGTGACAGCAACCAACTTCTAGAAGCTATTAGAAAAAGATGGATTATTATTTATTCCTTGCTTCTTTCCTTCATCACTCCATCCTTCCTGGTGACTATAAGGAGGATTTTGTTTTCCAGGTTGGATTAGTAAAGATGGTTGTGTGGATTTCTGATGATCTTAGGGATGCAATATCAGCCCTGATTGCTTACGTTTGAAATTTATATTTTAGGGAAAGAACCCCTCTCTTATTTAATTCACTCCCATTTTTATCAATTCTAATTGATAAACCTAACATGTTTCATACACAAATTCTACTTTAACCTGGGTACTTACTTTATCATTTTAAAAGGGTGGAGGATAATGCCAAGATAAGAGGACAAAGAATGCATGGTTGTTAAAAACTTTAACCTCATGTAAATTAACAATAATGAGTTTAGTGTTTGGAATATATAACACATCTTATACTTGTTTATTTTTTACATCCATATTTCCCTATTATTATCCTTTAAGAGCTGAGGAAATGGAAAGTTTTAGAGGATAAATAAAAATGCCCTAAATCAAACAACTGATAAATGATTTAACTGGGATATAAACTCAAGCCTGACACAGGGTAGGTGATAATAAATTTAGGCTACGTATACTGTCATTCCTAATAGGAAGTGAGAATTAAATTTAATCATAGAGTAATGACAATTCCTGCCAAAGGTGATGAATGTAGATATCTAGCCAGCACAAATCAATAATTATGATTTCACCAGTCAGGATCAGAAGTTCCAGTAGAAGAGTAGGTGAGAAGAAAACTCTAGGAATACTATATATATATATATAGAGAGAGAGAGAGAGAGAGAGAGAGAAATAAGATACAAGAGACTATAACAGGGTAGACCAACAGAATTAGAGATAATAGAACCTAGATATTATGATGACAAGATTAAATTCAATGGCTTTTCTTGTAGCTCAGCTGGTAAAGAATAAGCAGGAGACCCTGGTTCAATTCCTGGGATGGGAAGATCCCCTAGAGAAGGGATAGACTAACTACTCCAGAATTCTTGGGCTTCCCTGATGGTTCAGACAGTAAAGAATCTGCCTGCAATGTGGGAGACCTGGGTTTGATCCCTGGGTTGGGAAGATCCTCTGGAGAAGAAAACAGCTACCCACTTCAGTATTCTGGCCTAGAGAATTCCATGGACAGAGGAGCCTGGCAGACTATAGTCCATGGATCACAAAGAGTCAGACAATAAAAAGAAAAAGGGGAGTTAGCATAAGAAATGAGAAAACAAAATTGTCATGCAGACATAAAGGAAAGGACATCTCTATGCAAATGAATCTCAGCTGGATAAGTCATTCTTTGGTAACGCTTCTAAATTAAAGAACTTTAGAACTTTAGACACTAAAGAACTTTAAAAATTAATTCATACCAAATGATTAAAACTAATAGTTTTGCTCATTTTAAAATTCAAAATGCTACTAAAGTTTCATAGGTTTGGTTTTAGATGAAGGCATCTTCATAATGCACATTTTATTCAAAAGTGAACCATTAGTTTATGTAGAAAGGAGTTCAGTAAGATCAAATTGTGTTAACAGACATATTTATACTTCATCCTCTTGGAATAATCAATTTTTATCTCTTTTCTACAACTGGATTGTATCAGTTATCATAAAACTTTAAGCATATTGTCATCAATATCTAATTATTAGACAGATAGCCTTGACACCATTATGAAAAAGGAAAAATATGGACCATGTTTAGCTTAAATGAGAAAAATACATTAACTCAGGTTTTTAGTATTTTGGAAACATTCTGAATTTTACTTGCCAGAGGATAGTTAGTAGAATTGTTATGTTAATACATTTTAAAATGGTTGATGCTATTTTTTAGGAAAGAATATTCAGAAATTTGAAAAATTGTTGGCAACATATTTTTTACGCAAATTATCATAAGACCTGCAATAAGTGGAAATATAAACTATGCTATGAGGGATAAAATAATGATCAACAATTTTTACATATTTGTTTTCAGTAAAATTACTTCTACAGTTGTGAAAATTGTCACTTCCTTTGAGTTTATTTTCAAGCCAACCTAAACTATTTTCATCTGCTTCTCTAATTACTATATTTAGATTCCAATTTTACTTCTGACATTTCTCAAAACATTTATGATTCCCCTAATATATGCATCTTTAGTAGAAATTAAAGATTTAAAAACTTTTTAAAACTTACTATGTTATTTAAAATAATATTTAATTTTCTAATTAATTCTACTAACAAAGTATGTGCAAATATGTTAATTGTATCTACAATTTACCTATCTATCTATCTAAACCATGGAATGAAAATGAAATGTTCAACAAATATTAAATACTTGGACAATATATTGATAAGTTATAGGATAGAATTGTCAGGTGAGTGTATTCTCCTCGTTTCTGTCTCTTCTCAACAAATATTTGAAGCAACGGACATTAGAGCCCTTGGCGTGTCATAGCTCTCAGACGGACCATGTTTTAGCTCTTGGGTCTCGAACAGACCATGTTACAGCTCTTAGATCAATGTTACAGTTCCATGTTACAGCTCAGTTTTATTAAGAAAATAGCGGGAAAATACATCCTTGAGGCGTGAGGGCATACCAACCCAAAGACAAAGAGAAGAGAGAGCCCTGGCCCTTTGGCTCCTCTTTTTGTATGTTTTTTCCTCCCCACTTGGCCTGCCCTATGTTAATTGGGCTAGCCAGAAGTGCTGTTTGTTCTACCTGAGGTCCTCACTCTGGTCCTCGGACCTTCCTTTGTTCTGTTTTTGCGGGCTTTTCCCTTCCTTGTCTTTTAGCCACTGCCATTTTGGACTCCGGTTTCCTATTCTAACTACAGAACAGAATCATGTTGGATTATTGAAACATCATTTAGCAAGGAAAAACACATCTGGCGTTTCTGAGTTATCTGAGGTAAGGGTTCAGTTTTCAGATGAAATCTGTGGGCTGCATGTGGTGCTTCCCTTGTAACTACAAAGCATTATTGCAAATCCCATCCAGCAGTCCCTGATCATCTTTCCAATGCTTATATATAGACCTGTTTCATTACCTGATCATCAGTTTACATCATCCCAAACCCTGTGGGACAATATGCTAAATTGGTCTAGATTGGTCTAGATTTTTGAAATAGAAAGCCCTGTTTAGAAGTTATCGAAACAGCCTTCAACAGCTGTCATCTTTTCTTTTGAAGCCCTGATAGCATGAGAGAGATGACCCCTCAAAAAAGATTTCCCAGGTTAATCTCCTAGGAAAGAAGAATAATACCTTTTATTCCTTCCCCAAAATTCCATTATCTAGAGAACACAGCATGATAAAACTACATTTCCAGTAGATGCTACATTAATTTTTAAAAGTGAAAGTGTTAGTTGCTTAGTCGTGTCCTACTCTTTGTGACCCTGTGGACTGTAGTCTGCCAGGCTCCTCTGTCCATGTAACTCTCCAAGCAAGAATGCTGGAGTGGGTAGCCATTCCCTTCTCCAGGGGATCTTCCCAACCCAGGGATTGAACTTAGGTCTCCTGCATTGCAGGCAGATTCTTTACCATCTGAGCCACCAAGGGAGCCTCATTAATTATTGAAAGGAATAATCACTACAAAAAAGCATATCAACTCAGATGTCATTTATGGCATTATCATTATTAATATAGTCTGTCCAAAATCAAACAGATAATTGTGGGTCACCCCTAAAACTGAGACCCTGTAATATTCATTCTAGTGCTTATTTCTATTATGCAAATATTAGTCAATATTTAGATGTAAATGTCCTCAAAATCTTTATTTCTCTGTCTTATGACTAAAATTTACATACAGAGATTCACATACATGTTATCACTAGATTTATTTCTCTTTTTGTAAGTTTCTGAGAAAAACTTTCAGGCAGGGGAGTGGGGACACCGTCTCATTAACTGAGTACACTAGTTTATTTTACTCTTTTAGAACCATGGAAGGCAACACCACTTAGTCACAGTGAGTGTAGGAGGAATCAGAAGTAGCAATTTGTATAAACGCCTCCTGATCTTAATATCTACCCTTGAAAAAGTTATTCAACTAGTAGTGAAACAGATCAAATTGTGAGTCACTACATCAGTTTTTCAACATTATTTTCTATTTATTTAAGTTTTTGAAATTCAGTCAAGTATAAAAGTATACACTTTTAAGATGTGTTTCTTTTTATATTTGCACGGTATAAAAGCAAGTTTGTTATATTTTTCTGTGAAGAAAATATTGCAATAAGACTTTATTCTAATAAAATTATTGGCTAAAGCAAAGGACTTAAGACTGTTTCAAATAAACTGTTGCATAAAATATTCCAATAAATTTAGACAGGTAGTAATCAAGAATATAGATAATTTTAAGTAAATGTAAAACTGACAGCTATGTTCAGTGGCTGATAAACTATCTTCACACACACACACAAAATAAAATTAGAAGCCTAGGGAAAGGATGATATTCTTATATGAAAAATCAAAAGAATTTCACCTTCTGTAATAACCTGCTGTGAGATCAGGGCAGTGTTAAATCCATCAATCATTTACCTTGAAAACTCTTCTAAATGTGTATTTCTTCAGCCTTTACAGTGAAAGACATAATATGTAAAATCAATGAAGGACACACCTTCAATCCATGTCACTTTTTATCTCTTAAATTTAATTTAGTGCTTATATTAATCATTGATTCTAATCACTCTGGGCTTCCCTGGTGGCTCAGGCAGTAAAGAATCTGCCCGCAATGGTGGAAACCCGTGTTTGATCCCTGGGTAGGGAAGATACCCTGGAGAAGAGAATGGCTACCCACTCCTGTATTGTTACTTGGAGAATTCCATGGACAGAGGAGCCTGGCAGTCCATGGAGTCACAAAGAGCCAGACACAACAGAACAACCAATATCTTCACTTAACCTTCTAATCATTCTAACCCTATTCTACTTTTCTTTCCAACCAAATGAGTAATGCAATTTTCAGTTTCCCACTGAAAATAATTCAGGTTTTCATTAGAGATAGTATTATTATTATACAAAGACATGGACCTTGGATACTTATCTTGGCAGTGATTAACTGCAAACTTGCAATATTGTCTGACTAAGTTTTTTTCAAGTGTAAAGCAAGTGCAGTCATTTGTATTTAATATATAAAATAAATAAATAATTTTAATATTTGAAATAAATGCTTATTGAAATATAATGTATCTATAGAAAAATGTCTAAATCATAATGGTCTGGAATATCAAATATTCATAATGTAGACTCATTCATACAACCATGAGTCACATAGAGAAATAGAATGTTACTAGCATGATAGCTACCTCAGACCTCTCACATGTCACTAACCCCTACTTCTGAAAATATCATTACTAATATGGCTGTGACACACTAATTTTTCCTACCCTTGAACTTTATACACTGATATGTAGAATATGTAAATTTATGCATCAGACTTCTTGCTTAACATTATCTTTAATTAATCGCTTAGCAAGACTTAACATACACTTACGTGATGGGTCAGTGATAAAGAATCCACCTGCCAGTGCAGGAGACATGAGTTCAATCCCTGGGTTGGGAAGATCCCCTGGAGAAGGAAATGGCAACCCACTTCAGTATTCTTGGCTGGGAAATCCCAATGGACAGAGGAGCCTAGCAGGCTACAGTCCCTTTTTCAGTTCAATTCAGTTCAGTCGCTCAGTCGTGTCTGACTCTTTGTGACCCCACGAATCACAGCACGCCAGGCCTCCCTGTCCATCACCAACTCCCGGAGTTCACCCAGACACACATGCATCTAGTCGGTGATGTCATCCAGCCATCTCATCCTCTGTGTCCCCTTCTCCTCCTTCCCCCAATCCCTTCCAGCATCAGGGTCTTTTCCAATGAGTCAACTCTTTGCATGAGGTGGCCAAAGTACTGGTGTTTCAGCTTTAGCATCATTCCTTCCAAAGAACACCCAGGATTGATCTCCTTTAGAATGGACTGGTTGGATCTCCTTGTGGTCCAAGGGACTCTCAAGAATCTTCTGCAACACCACAGTTCAAAAGCATCAATTCTTTGGTGCTCAGCTTTCTTCACAGTCCAACTCTCACATCCATACATGACCACTGGAAAAACAATAGTTTTGAGTAGACAGACTTTTGTTGGCAAAGTAATATCTCTGCTTTTCAATATGCTATCTAGATTGGTCATAACTTTCCTTCCAAGGAGTAAGCATCTTTTAATTTCATGGCTACAATCACCATCTGCAGTGATTTTTGGAGCCCCCCCAAAAATAAAGTCAGCCACTGTTTTCACTGTTTCCCCATCTATTTTTCATGAATTGATGGGACCAGATGCCATGATCTTAGTTTTCTGAATGTTGAGCTTTAAGCCATCTTTTTTGGGGCCACAAAATAAGAGTAGGACAAAACTTGACAATTAAACAATAAGACAATATGTATTAGTTAAGACTTCCTAATTTATGTTCCTTCTATAAGTGTGTCTTGGTTATTTCTGACCATCTGTATTCCTCTATAATTTCTCAGAATATATTTGGCTCTCCCCCTCCAAACAGCTATCATTATTTATTAGGAATGCATTGAATCTACAGATCCACTTAACTGGCATCTTTAAATGTCCTCTGATTCATGAACATGCATATTCTTCCCTTAAATTGGATTTTCCTTCATCTTCCTCAATGATGTTTTGTGGTTTAGTGTTAATTAATTTTGTACTGCTATCATCCGAGAAGGCAATGGCACCCCACTCCAGTACTCTTGCCTGGAAACTCCCATGAACGGAGGAGCCTGGTAGGCTGCAGCCCATGGCGTCGCTAAGAGTCGGACACAACTGAGTGACTTCACTTTCACTTTTCACTTTCATGCATTGGAGAAGGAAATGGCAACCCACTCCAGTATTCCTGCCTGGAGAATCCCAGGAATGGGGGAGCCTGGTGGGCTGCTGTCTATGGGGTTGCGCAGA
>NW_011494926.1:460758-463654 GCF_000754665.1 Bison bison bison
CACTCCAGTATTCTTGCCTGGAGAATCCCAGGAATGGGGGAGCCTGGTGGGCTGCTGTCTATGGGGTTGCGCAGAGTCGGACACAACTGAAGTGACTTGGCAGGCACTGCTGTCATAAAATAGTCAGTTCAGTTCAATCACTCAGTCGTGTCCAACTCTTTGCGACCCCAAGGACTGCAGCACGCCAGGCTTCCCTGTCCATCATAAAATAATTGCTATGGATTTCCCTGGTAGCTCAGACGGTAAAACATCTGTCTACAATGCGGGAGACTTGGGTCTGATCCCTTGGTTGGGAAGATTCCCTGGAGAAGGAAATGGCACCCCACTCCAGTACTCTTGCCTAGAAAACCCCATGGATGGAGGAGCCTGGTGTCCATGGGGTCGCAAAGAGTCGGACACGACTGAGGGACTTCACTTCACTTCACATGCAATCACTTTGATAATGCTATATAAATGGTATTCCTTATTTCTCTCATCCTAGGCCCACCCTTTTCACCATGAACTCACCGAGGTTCTACTTCTGATCTCTAAAGTTGTTTTTGGACTTACTTAGTTGTCTTTCCTATTTTCCCCAGAGAGCCTTATTATTGAATTTAAAAATCAAAGACATGAAAAAGGAAATAATAAAGATTTAACAAATGAGTTTGGTTAATTGGCATAGCTATCATGCAATCTGTTGTTTGAAAACAATTTAAGGTATAATTTATTAAATTAGTGTTTATATAACTACTAGTACAAATCAGAAGTTGTAATTCTATAAATATTCAACTAAAAATGAAAAAAATAAAGCCTATAAATGTGCACAATCCAAAAAAAAAAAACAGATCTCTTTTGATTTTCAGTGTGTTTTTATGACTAACTTCATCAGTTTAATCTTCAGTCAAATATATAATGAAAACTCCAAAATAGTCCTTCTTAGTTTTCCTTATAATATTTCAGTGATTAATAACAGTAATCAGAATAAATTGCTAACATAAATTACTAAAAAATATTTAATAATATCCAAAGCTCAGAATAATGCTTAATGATATCAGAGTGGTTTATAGAGATTTGATAGGCAGAGTGAGGGAGAAAAGGGAGACAGACAGGAAGGAAAAAGAGAGACAGGAGAAGGAAAAAGAAGAGGTTACAATTTCAAGCATTTCTTTAATATCACTGACTGATAATGCCAATGGGATTCTTTGCACATTAGGAAAGAAAATTTTCAGAAACCTGCTAATGTCAGAATCATAGTGGGCTAAATAAGAACAGATGCTAACAATTTTGTCCTCATTCAAAAAAAAAAAAAAAAAAAAGCAGAACCAAACGGATTTACCCATATTTGGTAATTTAAATATTTCCAATACATGTTATTCTATTTTATTCTGAAAATCCTAAATCCTAACTGATTTTTCTTTAACTGTTCCCAGGCTTCCTCCTACAACAATTCTATATTTATTGTTACTCCTACTTGATAAACTGTGCTAGCTCCAAAGTGTGTTTCTTCTCCATTTGTTTCAGCATTTCATGCTGTTTGTTAGTCATTAAAATTTCTCTTTTCTTTATACATATAAAAATCACTTGGGAAGCATGCATTATCCTGCTTTATAAAATAATTTTGGTAAGAAAACAGCCAACTGTATTTCTAAATAGCAATTTTCAAAATAAAATGCTGTTCCCTTAAAAAAAGTCAAGAAACTAAATACTTTGTAGATGGAAATGTTAGAATAAATTAACATTAGAATAAATTGTTAGAATAAATTGTTTCATATTGTTTTAATTTGGCCAGAAAATTATATGTGTATCCTTGAAATTTTCATTAGCAGTATTTACTTTGCATATGACTCCAAAGTGGGCCTCAAAGGTGGCACTAGTGGTAAAGAACATTCCTGCCAATGCAGGAAACATAAGAGATGTGGGTTTAATCCCTGGATCAGGAAGATCCCCTGGAGGAGGGCATGGCAACCCACTCCAGTATTCTTGCCTGGAGAATCCCATGAACAGAGGATCTTGGCAGGCTCTATAGGGTAGCAAAGAGTTGAAAACAACTGAAGCTACTTAGCACACATGAATGCATGCCCATTACTCCAAAGTAAAGAGAAGAAATACCAGTGACATTTCAACCATGGCGATAATATTTTTATCTGTTTCAATATATGAGTGAAGACAGAAATATCTTGAGAGTATTTAGAAATAACATGCCAGAAATATATACAATAGTCAGTGTGAAAAATTAATTAAGGATTATTATTATGTCGGTTTTCATTCCAATCCCAAAGAAAGGCAATTCCAAAGAATGCTCAAACTACCACACAATTGCACTCATCTCACATGCTAGTAAAGTAATGCTCAAAATTCTCCAAGCCAGGCTTCAGCAATATGTGAACTGTGAACTTCCTGATGTTCAAGCTGGTTTTAGAAAAGGCAGAGGAACCAGAGATCAAATTGCCAACATCAGCTGGATCATAGAAAAAGCAAGAGAGTTCCAGAAAAACATCTATTTCTGCTTTATTGACTATGCCAAAGCCTTTGACTGTGTGGATCACAATAAACTGTGGAAAATTCTGAAAGAGATGGGAATACCAGACCGCCTGACCTGCCTCTTGAGAAATCTGTATGCAGGTCAGGAAGCAACAGTTAGAACTGGACATGGAACAACAGACTGGTTCCAAATAGGAAAAGGAGTACATCAAGGCTGTATATTGTCACCCTGTTTATTTAACTTATATGCAGAGTACATGATGAGAAATGCTGGACTGGAAGAAACACAAACGGGAATCAAGATTGTCTGGAGAAATATCAATAACCTCAGATATGCAGATGACACCACCCATATGGCAGAAAGTGAAGAGGAACTCAAAAGCCTCTTGATGAAAGTGAAAGTGGAGAGTGAAAATGTTGGCTTAAAGCTCAACAT
>NW_011494926.1:463754-463935 GCF_000754665.1 Bison bison bison
GCAATGGCACCCCACTCCAGTACTCTTGCCTGGAAACTCCCATGAACGGAGGAGCCTGGTAGGCTGCAGCCCATGGCGTCGCTAAGAGTCGGACACAACTGAGTGACTTCACTTTCACTTTTCACTTTCATGCATTGGAGAAGGAAATGGCAACCCACTCCAGTATTCTTGCCTGGAGAAT
>NW_011494926.1:464035-475145 GCF_000754665.1 Bison bison bison
AGACATTACTTTGCGAAAAAAGGTTCATCTAGTCAAGGCTATGGTTTTTCCTGTGGTCATGTATATGGATGTGAGAGTTGGACTGTGAAGAAGGCTGAGTGCCGACGAATTGATGCTTTTGAACTGTGGTGTTGGAGAAGACTCTTGAGAGTCCCTTGGACTGCATGGAGATCCAACCAGTCCATTCTGAAGGAGATCAGCCCTGGGATTTCTTTGGAAGGAATGATGCTAAAGCTGAAACTCCAGTACTTTGGCCACCTCATGCGAAGAGTTGACTCATTGGAAAAGACTCTGATGCTGGGAGGGATTGGGGGCAGGAGGAGAAAGGGACGACAGAGAATGAGATGGCTGGATGGCATCGCTGACTCGATGGACGTGAGTCTCAGTGAACTCTGGGTGTTGGTGATGGACAGGGAGGCCTGGCTGTTGGTGATGGACAGGGAACTCTGGCATGCTTCGATTCATGGGGTCGCAAAGAGTCGGACACGACTGAGCAACTGATCTGATCTGATTATGTCCAGAATTGTCCTAGTAATCATGTAATATATCCATAGTTCATCCTTAACTAAAATGTGTGCATGTACTTTAGTCAGCTGTTTTCTTTTTGCTTTGTGCGGCAGCAGTGAAGCCAATAGCCATCATCAGTTCATATATAAATGGGATGATTGGAAAAAAAATAACAGTAATTTAAAATCAGTGTCATCTTGGCCAATATCAGATAAGAGTCACTTAATGAAGACTGTTTCTAAAGACTTAACTGTCAAATTCACATTCATCAGATTTAATGACTCTTAATGGGATACCTTTGGCTTTTAAAAACATTTTTACTCCTTCCATGTATTGTAATACACAAACCTTTGCTTAAATCTACTTTAAACTACTAAAAATAAAGATTTTCTTCATAATATTTAGCAAAATTGAAATTAAAGTATAATAGTATAATTGTATAGTATATACAGAATATATTGTAGTGTATTGTGTATATATATATATGTATAGAATATATATATAGTATAGCATTATTTAGTACAAATGAAGAATTTACATATTTTTTCTATTCAAAAACATTATTTGCTTGAACTCACAGTACCTGACTTGTAGTTCATTAACTTCACTGTTTTGAGTATTTTTGCCTCGTTTTGACAATTTTCTTAGTAATTTGGCTGATTGTTTTATACAAATAATGACCTTATTAAACATAAAACAAACTTTTCCACATATGGAGCAACCACTTACACTTAATCATTTGTGTGTATGTATGTGTGTGTGTATTCTAAAGAGACTTTATTTTTCCTTTTTATTGCTTTCCTAATTTCTTCTCATTTTATTTCTCTTTTCTATCTACTTGCATCTCCTATTAGTTAGAAGATAATCTAACCCCTTTTGGAATTTTCCTTTTCAATTATATATTTTTCTGTTTGTTTCTTTCATTTGGGGGGGCAGGTTTCACCTCTATGAAAAAGCATTGAATGTGTCATTGATACCTGACTTAAAACTCAACATTAAAAAAATGAAGATTAATGTTTGGCAAAACTAATACAATTATGTAAAGTTTAAAAATAAAATAAAATTTAAAAAAATGAAGATCATGGCATCTGGTCCCATAACTCAATGGCAAATAGAAGGGGAAATAATGGAAACAGTGACAGATTTCATTTCTTGGCCTCCAAAATCCCTTCAGATGGTGACTGCAGCAATGAAATTAAAAGATGCTTGCTCCTTGGAGGAAAAGCTATGACAAACCTAGACAGCATATTAAAAAGCAGAGTCGTTACTTTGCCAACAAAGGTCCATGTAGTCAAAGCTATGGTTTTTCCAGTAGTCATGTATGGATGTGAGAGTTGGACCATAAAGAAAGGTGAGCACCAAAGAATTGATACTTTGAACTTTGGAGTTGGAAAAAACTTCTGAGAGTCACTTGAACTGTAAGGAGATAAAACCAGTCGATCCTAAAAGAAATCAACCCTGAATATTCATTGGAGACTAACGCTGAAGCTGAAGCTCCTATATCTTGGCCACCAGATGCGAAGAAGCTACTTATTGGAGAAGACCCTGATGCTGGGAAAGATAGAAGGCAGGAAGAGAATGGGAAGACAGAGGATGAGATGGTTGGTTAACATCACCAGCTCAATGGACATGAGTTTGAGCAAACTCCAGAAGATGGTGAAGGATAGGGAACCCTGGCATGCTACAGTCCATGGGGCTGCAAAGCAGCCGAACAGCAGCAACACTGAATGTGTCTTCCAAACTTATATGGAATTTTTAAAACAATAATCTTTTACTGTTGAGCATTTATTCTACTAGCTCACTTTCCTCATTTATAGATTTATATTATTACAAAATCTCTCTGAGATGAAAATTAGTGTTTATTGGAATATTTGCCTATAATATTGTTTTTAAAATATAGAAATAAAATGTATCAGTTTAGTTCAGTTGTGTCCGACTCTTTGTGACCCCATGAATCACAGCATGCCAGGCCTCCCTGTCCATCACCAACTCCTAGAGTTCACCCAAACTCATGTCTTGAGTCAGTAATGCCATCCAACCATCTCATTCTCTGTCGTCCCCTTCTCCTCCTACCCCCAATCCCTCCCAGCATCAGGGTCTTTTCCAATGAGTCAACTCTTCGCATGAGGTGGCCAAAGTATTGGAGTTTCAGCTTCAGCATCAGTCCTTCCAATGAACATCCTGGACTGAACTCCTTTAGGATGGACTGGTTGGATCTCCTTGCAGTCCAAGGGACTCTCAAGAGTCTTCTCCAACACCACAGTGCAAAAGCATCAATTCTTCGGCACTCAGCTTTCTTCACAGTCCAACTCTCACATTCATACATGACCACTGGAAAAATCATACCCTTGACTAGACGGTCCTTTGTTGGCAAAGTAATGTCTCTGCTTTTTAATATTCTATCTAAATTAGTCATAGCTTTCCTTCCAATAAAATGTATAACTGTCTCTAAACCTTTTATTTATTATTTTCATAGTTCTTCAAGTATGTCTTCAGTGTTGCTGGTTGATTCATACTTAAGAAAGCATTAATAAAAAAGCTTACTGGGAATTACATGAGCAAGACTGTTTATATGCCAGAATGAATGATAGGATGACCATAAGGTAATTAATCATTATTTTGTAGGATATTGACTTAGATCACGACAGTCCTTAATATTAACCCCATGCATAAGCCAGCATTTCTACCACCTATTGCATTCATAGGTATAATCCATAAGATCTTCAGTGTCAAAGATGGTATCTGGATAAGCCATCAAGGCCAAGTAGTTCACTAGTTTTCATATGCAGTAAACTTTTTGGGTATTGATATGTGATACAAAAGATACACCTTGAATTATTATTGCTATAGATATACCAATGAAACTCTTTCCTAGACCTCTAAAAAAAAAACATTTATTTCCCAATTTCCCTCATCCTTGATTATTGGCACACAGGCCAAACTATTTGGATATGCCCATGATTCCATGTATGTCTTTACTTTGAAGAATCTTTAAACACAAAGCATATAACCACATATACTGCTCAAAGAACACCAAAATCTTTTAGGGCCATGTATGAATAGAACTACAGATTTTTTCCTAGCCAGGGTAATAACATCTTCTTCCTAAACAAAGGTTAAGATTGTTAGCAGGCCCTTGTAAAACTGATATTTCCTAATCTCAGGCTTCCTCAGTGTGACAAAAGAAACCCACTATATTCACAACATCCACCTGAGCCTACCTCTGTATTACTCCCAAGGGATTTTGAGGAAGACAGGAACGGCTGTTGTGTACACGTACCTCAGATGTCTTGCTATGCTGTGAGTAATAAAAACCTTTGTCTCTGAACCAGGAGTCTTCTGTCAGCATCTATGAAATTGTGACAGGATCACTTAAGTTCAAAGTAGGAAAAAATCTTATTTAGCTTATCTTTTCAAGTATTTCTGATTTGTATCCATATATCTGGGCCAGAAGCATAGCTGATCATGCCACTACAATAGAAAGAAATTTTTTAGTTTGAAATTGCTTTTTTTTTTTTTTTTAATCAAGCTTTACCAATTCTTTAAAATAAATCACCTAAGGTAAGCAAAAAAGACAATTCAAAAAAACTTTATTTTCATATTTCATTTAAAAGCACTTTTTGGTGTTAATATGAGGATAATGAAATTAGTGACTGTGTAAGTATGTATTTAAAAGTGCTTGAGAGAAAAATACAGAAATTCAAAAAGTGTTTGGACTGTGAGGCATCATATCAATTATTGGGAATAAATTAAGAACTCACTATATTAAGTCAAATCTGAAATTACTGAATGGCATTTAAACAAAAGTTTTCCTTCAACTGATATAAAAGAGTCTCTTTAGTATATAGAATTGTGGCATTTATTGTTTTTACACTGGAATGAACAGAACAGTAGTTTCGGATATACAAGAGCTCCCGAGTTTGGCCTAGAACTGAGTTACTGAAAATATAACTCTTTGCTAAGTGATAAGTATAGTAATGTTAAACAATTATTTAAAATAATAAAAATAGCCTAATGAGGTTTAGAAATCATTATGTTTAAACATTCCACAAATTATATGCTGATAACTTTAATTAAATCAAATTTCTAATATGGGAACACTTTAAAATAATAGTAACAATTTTCTATACTAGTATTTTCTAAACTAGTATGTCTGTGTGCTCAGTTGTGTTCCTATCTTTGTGACCCCATTGATTGTAGCCACCAGTCTCATCTGTTCAGGGATTTCCCAGGCAAGAACCCTGTAGTGGATAGCCGTTCCCTTCTCCAGGGGATCTTCCCAACCCAGGAATCGAACCCACATCTGCTGGGTCTACACAGGAGACCAGGTAAAGCG
Organism: Bison bison bison; assembly: GCF_000754665.1. NCBI lineage: Eukaryota > Metazoa > Chordata > Mammalia > Artiodactyla > Bovidae > Bison > Bison bison. Next base: position 468,879 of record NW_011494926.1, read on the forward strand.
CTCTTTACCACAGAGCTATATGACAATCCCTCAAAAGTAGTAATAAATATCAAATGTATAATTTCAGTTACTAACTATATGTAAAATGAGTAACCTACACACCCAGGTGAGCATGATGATAGAAAAATGATTGTCACATCTTGAGAATCTGTGCAGGATGACATTCAGCATTGTAGAGAGCACTGGAATTCAGCAACAGTGGATTTGGATGATGCTACACATTCTGTCTAACCTAGAGGCAGACATCCTGGACTGTGAAGTCAAGTGGGCCTTAAGAAGCATCACTAGGAACAAAGCTAGTGCAGGTGATGGAATTCCACTTGAGCTATTCCAAATCCTAAAATATGATGCTGTTAAAGTGCTGCACCCATAATATGCCAGGAAATTTGGAAAACTCAACAGTGGCCACAGGATTGGAAAATGTCAGTTTTCATTCCAATCCCAAAGAAAGTCAATACCAAAAAATGTTCAAACTACTGCACAATTGCCCTCATTTCACATGCTAGCAATGGAGAGGGCAATGGCAGCCCACTCCAGTATTCTGGCCTGGAAAATCCCATGGATGGAGAAGCCTGATGGGCTGCAGTCCATGGGGTCACTAAGAGTCGGACACGACTGAGTGACTTCACTTTCACTTTTCACTTTCATGCACTGGAGGAGGAAATGGCAACCCACTCCAGTGTTCTTGCCTGGAGAATCCCAGGGATGGGGGAGCCTGGTGGGCTGCGGTCTATGGGGTGGCACAGAGCCGGACATGACTGAAGTGACTTAGCAGCAGCAGCAGCACATGCTAGCAAAGTAATGTGCTAGCAAATTTACATAATTTACAGCACATGCCAGCAAATTTCTTCAGGCCAGGCTTCAACATTACGTGAACCTAGAACTTCCTGATGTTCAAGATGCATTTAGAAAAGGCAGAGGAACCAGAAGTTAAATTGAAAACATCCACTGGATCCTAGAAAAAGCAAGAGAGTTCCAGAAAAACATCTGCATCTGTTTTATTGACTATGCCAAAGCCATTCACTGTGTGGATCACAACAAACTAAACTGAACTACACATTCTGTTAATGTATAACCTGGCAATTAATTTCACGAATCTGAAAATTGGTGTCCTAACATATTAATTTAAAATAATAGAAGTTTATGCTCCACTTTTTATACAGTTCAGTTCAGTCACTCAGTCATGTCTGACTCTTTGCGACCCCATGGACTGCAGCACGCCAGGCCTCCCTGTCCTGTCCATCACCAACTCCCGGAGTTTACTCAAACTCATGTCCATCGAGTCAGTGATGCCATCCAACCATCTCATTCTCTGTCATCCCCTCCTCCTCCCACTTTCAATCTTTCCCAAATCAGGGTCTTTTTAATGAGTCAGTTCTTCACATCAGGTGGCCAAAGCATTGGAGTTTCAGCTTCAGCATCAGTCCTTCCAATAAATATTCAGGACAGATTTCCTTTAGTATAGACTGTTGTGATCTCCTTGCTGTCCAAGGGACTAACACCATAGTTCAAAAGCATCAACTCTTTGGCACTCAGCTTTCTTTATAGTCCAACTCTTACATCTATACATGACTACTGGAAAAAGCATAGCTTTGACTACATGGAGCTTTGATGGCAAATTATAATGTCTCTGCTTTTTAATACGCTATCTAGTTTGGTCATAACTTTTATTCCAAGGAGCAAGAGTCTTTTAATTTCATGGCTATAGTCACCATCTGCATTGATTTTGGGAGCCCCCCAAAATGAAGCTTGTCACTATTTCCACTGTTTTTCCATCTATTTTCCATGAAATGATGGGACCAGATGCCATGATACCTTGATCAAATAAGATAATGGATACAGACTCTTCCATATGTTTTGTTTATGTTAGGTTTATAATAAATAGCTTTTTGTACCAAAATCACCTTATACATTTCAGCTTCTCTTACTTTCTCATGAACTGCCAAGACACAGAGACATGATCCTGTTCAATCCTGCAACTCTCAAATACCTAGCACATTCCATGTGTATAATTGATCTTTTTGACAGATCTTATTTTTTAAAACCATGCTGAGAATTCTCATTGAACTTTTACAGTTAGGTATAAGCAGTCTATATAGAATCATTGACTTATTTATTACATCAGACTGAACAAAAATGCATCATATATGTTTTTAACAATTGCTATGGATAACATACCTACATTCCTTTCCAAAAGACATAAGCCTAATATTTAATTATGTCCCTAATCAGGTACTTCAGTTCCTTTACAGGGTTTTCTCATCTGCAATATGAAGATGAACATTTCTATATTTTTGTGTTCTGGATGGGATTAAATTGAAAGAGGTAAAATGTGTCAACATTTGATATGATGAGAAAAAACATAGATTCTAAATGTCTTAATTAGTGATATCATAACCATTTGATAACAAATAGCACATTTCAAGGGATAATTGACCATAGAATCATTAGAAGACATGTGATAAAGTTTCCTTACAAATTAGGTTTTTATTTAGAACAAAGAAGAAAGCAGAATATTAGACTAAAAAAGATTGATAATTTTTAAGATAATTCAAACAAATTGACTTAGCTACAGTTAAGGAAATGGCAACCCACTCCAGTATTCTTGCCTGGAAAAATCCCATGGACGAGAAGCCTGGTAGTCCATGAGGTTGCAAAGAGTTGGACACGACTGAGTGAGTTCACTTCGCAGTATTTACTATTTAAAAATGTCCCAAATCCTTGTTATTTAAATGTAAAGTGAAGTGAAAGTCGTTCAGTGGTGTCTGATTGTTTGTGACCCCATTGACTATAGCCCACCAGGGTCCTCTGTCCATGGTATTCTCTAGGCAAGAATATTGGAGTGGGTAGCCAGTCCCTTCTCCAGAGATCTTCCCAACCCAGGGATGGAACCCTGGTCTCCCACATTGCAAGTGGATTCTTTATCATCTGAGCCACCAGGGAAGCCCATTTAAATGTAAATGGAACACTAAACATCATGGCAGACATGGCATGTGTGTTCATTGGCTAAATACTTTACATTCATCAATAACAAATGGAACTATCCCATTCTCTAGGATAAGTAAAACTACAATAAGATGGTTTCCCTAAAAATAAACTGTAAAATTTTGATTACAGGAACCTGGAATGTAGCTCAAATATGAAATATAAAATAAGCAGTTCTTTAAGGAATAGGTTAGTGTCCTTAAGAGTTGTTGAAGATGCTACATTTATATCTGTTCATGTAAATAAAAATCAATTATAGAGATTTATATATCAAATTTTGAATATTTTATGACTATATTACAACTCACATTTAAGAAGGCCTTGGCCTCAAAATTAATTTTAAGATTAGCTTCGAATGAGTAAAGAGTATTTTGTATTGTACAGAAAACGTTTAACTTTATCTGAACACTGTAATCCTAGAAAATAGTGAAGGTTAAATATCTCCCCACCTTTAGTGCCCCAGAAATTGGGTTACTACAATAACCAGCATTCCTATGTAACTTTGACAAGATTCATGGATGATCCCTTGTTTACCTATGATTATACAGTTGACCTAAAACAAATAGACTGCCTGATATATTTCTTCAGCAAGGATGGGTTTATTTGGAATCAGCTGCTGCTGCTCCTGCTAAGTCGCTTCAGTTGTGTCTGACTCTGTGCGACCCCATAGATGGCAGCCCACCAGGCTTCCCCATCCCTGGGATTTTCCAGGCAAGAGTACTGGAGTGGGTTGCCATTGCCTTAACCGATATGGAATCAGCAGAGAATTGCAATTCATGATCCACAACTATGAAGTACCACGTGCAAGTCCCACACTTCAAGGGAAGGAGAACAGTTTTACAGAGGGATAGAGGAAGGAGGGAGGCCTGTAGTAAAGAGAGTCCATAAATTTTCAGTTGGATAAATCCTTGCCAGGAAAGAAGTCTCTTCTTCCAATTAAGCTTTGCTACAGTCTCAGGGTATGAGAGATCCCCCTTCTAGTCTCTACCTCTATTGGATTGAGGTGTCTGTGGTATGGGCTATATACCCAACAGAATTCAGAGTTCCAGAGAATAGCAAGGAAAGATAAGAAAGCCTTCTTCAAAGAACAGTGCAAAGAAGTAGAGGAAAACAATAGAACGGGAAAGACTAGAGATCTCTGCAAGAAAATTGGAGATATCAAGGGAATATTCCATCCAAGTATGGGCAACATAAAGGACAGAAAGGGTTTAGACCTAAGAAGAGACTAAAAAGATGTGGCAAGAATACATAGAAGAAATATACAAAAAAAAATGTCAATGACCAGGATAACCTTGATGGTGACATCACTCACCTAGAGCAAGACATCCTGGAGTGTGAAGCGAAGTGGACATTCGGAAGCACTGCTACAAACAAAGCCAGTGGACATAATTCCAGCTGAGCTATTTGAAATCCTAAATGATGATGCTGTGGCGGTGTTGTGCTGTCGGGTAGAGAGTAGGATTTGTAAACCCCGGAGCGAGGTTCTACTATCCAAGGCCGCTGGTGTGTGGAGACCCTGGGGAAACCACCATCACCATGTCTGACAAGGAAGCAAAACCTTCAACTGAAGACTTGGGGATAAGAAGGAAGGAGAATATATTAAACTCAAAGTCATTGGACAGGATAGCAGTGAGATTCACTTCAAAGTCGGAATGACGACACATCTCAAGAAACTCAAAGAATTCATACTGTCAAAGACAGGGAGTTCCCATGAATTCACTCAAGTTTATCTTTGAAGGTCAGAGAATTGCTGATAATCACACTCCAAAAGAACTGGGAATGGAGGAAGAAGATGTGATTGAAGTTTATCAGGAACAAACAGGGGGTCATTCAACAGTTTAGTTTTAAAATCTGAGGGTCTGGACCAAAAGAAGAGGAATATCCATTTGGAGTCAAAATGACAGAGAATAATGACTAACTCCTAAGATGGCTTCACTGAAGAGAAAGCATATTAAGATGAAAGAAAAGTCTTGTCAGAAGATCCCAGAAAAGATCTAATTTTCATCATCAGTTAAAGTTATTCATGCAAAAGTGTATACAACAGAACAATGCTCTTTTTGATTTATTTGTACTTTTTGGCCTGGGATATGGGTTTTAAATGGACAGTGTCTGTACCAGCTTCATTAAAATAAACAAAATATTTGTAAAAACTGTACCCATGTTTATTTTATTTTTAACTGTACAGAAAGAAAAAAGAAAATGCTTAAAACATAAGTTTTTTTTTGCATCATATTGGAAATTATTGTTCATACATGGTACAGATTTTTTTCCAGATTGTGTGGTGATGATCATGACTTTGAAGGACTAAGGTCACAAAACCTTCTTAAATACTCACTGTTGTTTTTTTTAAAAAACTTGATATTCCTGTATGGTGCATTTATGTGATACAGTTACCCAATATGTTGAATAAATGGGCATGCCAAAAATTACAAAAAAAATAAATAAATAAAAGATGATGCTGTGAAAGTGCTGTGTTCAATATGTCAGCAAATTTTGGAAAATTCAGCAGTGGCCAGAGGACTGGAAAAAGTCAGTTTTCATTCTAATCCCAAAGAAGGGTAGTGCCAAAGAATGTTCAAACACCAGGCAGTTGTGCTAATCTTGCATGCTAGTAAGGTTATGGTCAAAATCCTTCAGGCTTGGCTGCAGCACTATGTGAACCGAGAACTACTAGACGTTAAAACTGAATTTAAAAAAGGTGGAGGAACCAGAGATACAATTGCCAAAATTTGTTGGATCATGGGAAAGCAAGGGGATTCAAGAAAAAGTGTATACTTCTGTTTCACTGACTATACTGAACCCTTTGTGTGGGTGACAACAAACTGGAAAATTCTAAAAGAGATGGGAATACCAGACCACCTTACCTGTCTCCTGAGATACCTGTTTGCAGGTCAAGAAGCAACTGTTAGAACCAGACATGGAACTATGGACTGGTTCCAAACTGGGAAAGGAGAACAACCAGCCTGGATATTATCACCTGCTTATTTAACTTATACGCAGAGTATATCATCTGAAATGCCAGGCTGGATGAATCACAAGCTGGAATCAAGATTGACGGGAGAAATATCAATAACCTCAGATATGCAGATGATACCACCGTTATGACAGAAAGCAAAGAGGAATTAAAGAGCCTCTTGATGAGGGTAAAAGGGGAGAATGAAAAAGCTGGCTTAAAACCCAACATTCCAAAATCTAAGATCATGGCATCCAGTCCCATCACTTCATGACAAATAAAAGGGAAAAAAGTAGAAGCAGTCAGATTTTATTTTCTTGGGTTCCAAC
>NW_011494926.1:475245-478882 GCF_000754665.1 Bison bison bison
TATCGGAGAAGGCAATGGCACCCTACTCCAGTACTCCTGCCTGGAAAATCCCATGATGGAGGAGCCTGGCAGGCTGCAATCCATGGGGTCTCTGAGGGTCGGACACGACTGAGCGACTTCACTTTCACTTTTCACTTTCATGCATTGGAGAAGGAAATGGCAACCCACTCCAGTGTTCTTGCCTGGAGAATCCCAGGGACGGGGGAGCCTGGTGGGCTGCCATTTGTGGGGTCATACAGAGTTGGACACGACTGAAGTGACTTAGCAGCAGCAGCAGCAACATCACTGTGGACAGTGACTGCAACCATGAAATTAAAAGACACTTGCTCCTTGGGAGGAAAGCTGTGACCAATCTAGATAGTATATTAAAATGCAAAGACATCACTTTGTCAGCAAAGGTTCATATAGTCAAAGCTGTGGTTTTTCCAGTAGTCATGTATGGATGTGAGAGTTGGACCTTACAGAAGACTGAGTGCTGAAGAATTGATGCTTTCAAAGTGTGGTGCTATAAAAGACTCTTGAGTGTCCTGGACAGCAAGGAGATCAAACGAGTCAATCCTAAAGGAAATCAAACTGAATATTCATTGGAGTGACTGATGCTGAAGCTGAAACTCCAATGTTTGCCCACATGATGGGCAGAGTGGACTCACTGGAAAAGACCCTGATTCTGGGAAAGATTCAAGCAAAAAGAGAAGAGGTTTGCAGAGGATGAGATGGTTAGATAACATCATCGAGTCAATGGAAATGAATTTAAGCAAACTCTGGGATAACAGTGAAGGACAGGGAAGCCTGGCATGCTTTAGTCAAAGGGGTCGCAGAGTCACAAGTTAGCTACTGAACAGCAAACAATGATCTGTTAGTTTTTTACAATACCAAACACAGACTTTTCCTATCCTCATTCTTTATCTCATGATTAATTAGCTAAACTGCTTGTTACTGTTGATCATTTGGCTTCGGCATACTCTTAGCCTAATCTAAGAAGATCCCCTGCAGAAGGGAATGGCTACCCACTCTAGTATTCTTGCCTGGAGAATTCCATGGACAGAGGAGCCTGGTGAGCTGCAGTCCACTGGGTCACAGAGTCAGACACGACTGAGTGACTAACACTTTGGTCACTTCAGTCCTTCCTTAAGGAGCCTGCCTGAAAAAAGGGGAGCCTCAGGTTAAAATATCTCAGATTTACTATCTGTTCACACTTGCATCCCACTCTTTCACACTTATAATCTCATATGCTTCTCTAATCTTATATTCTTACTTCTACTCTCTAATCTTATATTCTTCTTCTATGAAAAAAAAAAAAAAAAAAAACCTTTTGATAATGACCTCAGCAAAATGGCCAAATAAGGCATCCCTGACATGAATTCCTCCTTCAACAACCCTAATTTGGTATCAACCCAAGAGATTTCATGGGATCTGTGGCTTCCAGATACACATATGTATAATGCAGACAAATTTCTTTGCCGTTGTTGTTCAGTCACTAAGTACTGTTCAACTCTGTGACACCATGGGCTGCTCTGTTCTTCACTTTGTCTCGTACTTTGCTCAAATTTATGTCCACTGAATCAGTGGTGCCATCTAACCATTTATCTTTATTTTCTGCTTCCCCCTGTTCTCTTTCCCTTCAATCTTTCCCAGCATCAGGATCTTTTCCAGTGAGCTGGCTCTTCACATCAGGTAGACAAAGTATTGGAGCTTCAGCCTCAGCATCAGTTTTTCCAATCAGTATTTAGGGTTGATGTCCTTTAAGATTGACTAGTTTTATCTTCAATTCAAAAGTGTCAATTCATAAGTGCTCAGTTCTTTATGGTTCAATTCTCATGCCCATGCATGACCACTGGAAAAAACATAGCTTTTGACTGTAGTATATATAGAGAGTCAAATTTCTACTAGGTATTTTTTTCATGGGTACAGTCTGAAATGTAAAAAACTAGCAATGATAGAAAAAATGAAGGATGTTTAAAACTGAATTAATTTGAACATCAGAGCAGCACATATGAAAAACATTATGAATGCATAACATATCTAGTATAGAGGTAGGTGTATTATGACCCACAGTCAAAATCTGTTTTACTTGCATGTTTTGCCAAATAAGTTATTTTGCTTCACACCTGTTATTATTCATCTACAGCTACTTTTTGTGTTATAAGAGTAGATTTGAGTAGTTACAACAGAGATAGTACATCCCAGAAAGCCTGAAATTATTTATTGTCTGAAACTTTATAGAAAACAATTGCTGACCTCTGGTCTACTAAAATCAGTTCAGTTCAGTTCAGTCACTCAGTCCTGTCAGACTCTTTGCAACCCCATGAATCCTCAAACTCATGCCCATCGAGTCAGTGATGCCATCCAGCCATCTCATCCTCTGTCGTCCCCTTTTCCTCCTGCCCTCAATCCCTCCTAGCATAAGAGTCTTTTCCAATGAGTCAACTCTTCACATGAGGTGGCCAAAGTACTGGAGTTTCAGCTTTAGCATCATTCCTTCCAAAGAACACTTAGGGCTGATCTCCTTCAGAATGGACTGGTTGGATCTCCTTGCAGTCCAAGGGACTCTCAAGAGTCTTCTCCAACACCACAGTGCAAAAGCATCAATTCTTCGGTGCTCAGCTTTCTTCACAGTCCAACTCTTACATCCATACATGACCACTGGAAAAACCATAGCCTTGACTAGATGAACCTTTGCTGACAAAGTAATGTCTCTGCTTTTCAATATGCTATCTAGGTTGGTCATAACTTTTCTTCCAAGGAGTGAGAATTTTTTACTTTCATGGCTGCAGTCGCCATCTGCAGTGATTTTGGAGCCCAAAGAACTAAAGTCTAACACTGTTTCCACTGTTTCCCCTTCTATTTCCCATGAAGTGATGGGACCAGATGCCATGATCTTAGTTTTCTGAATGTTGAGCTTTAAGCCAACTTTTCCACTCTCCTCTTTCACTTTCATCAAGAGGCTTTAGAGTTCCTCTTCATTTTCTGCCATATGGGTGGTGTCATCTGCATACCTGAGGTTACTGATATTTCTCCCGGAAATCCTGATTCCAGCTTGTGCTTCTTCCAGCCCAGGACTTCTCATGATGTACTCTGCATATAAGTTAAATAAACAGGGTGACAGTATACAGCCTTGATGTACTCCTCTTCCTATTTGGAACCAGTCTGTTGTTCCATGTCCAGTTCTAACTGTTGCTTCCTGACCTGCATATAGGTTTCTCAAGAGGCAGATCAGGTGGTCTGGTATTCCCATCTCTTTCAGAATTTTCCACAGTTTATTGTGATCCACACGGTCAAAGGCTTTGCATAGTCAATAAAGCAGAAACAGATGTTTTTCTGGAACTCTCTTGCTTTTTCCATGATTCAGCAGATGTTGGCAATTTGATCTCTGGTTCCTCTGCCTTTTCTAAAACCAGCTTGAACATCTGGAAGTTCATGGTTCACGTATTGCTGAAGCCTTCCTTGGAGAATTTTGAGCGTTACTTTGCTAGCGTGTGAGATGAGTACAGTTGTGTGGTAGTTTGAGCATTTCTTGCCATTGCCTTTGTTTGGGATTGGAATGAAAACTGACATTTTCCAGTCCTGTGGCCACTGCTGAGTTTTCCAAATGTGCTGGCATATTGAGCGTAGCACTTTCACAGCATCATCTTTCAGG
>NW_011494926.1:479069-500607 GCF_000754665.1 Bison bison bison
CCCATTCTTATGTTTTCCTCTATTTCTTTGCATTGATCACTGAGGAAGGCTTTCTTATCTCTCCTTGCTCTTCTTTGGAACTCTGCATTCAGATGCTTATATGCTTCCTTTTCTCCTTTTCTTTTCACTTCTCTTCTTTTCACAGCTCTTTGTAAGGCCTCCCCAGACAGGCATTTTGCTTTTTTGCATTTCTTTTCCATGGGGTTGGTCTTGTTCCCTGTCTCCTGTACCATGTGATGAACCTCAGTCCATAGTTTATCAAGCACTCTATCTATCAGATCTAGTCCCTTAAATCTATTTCTCACTTCCACTGTATAATTATAGGGTCTACTATAACAGAAATTAGTAAATATTTCTACCAGATTTTTAGGAAAAATGAATCAATCTAGAGTTAAAGACAAACATTATATGTAGTTGAAAAAAAAGTATCTACACCCAAGCTATAATTAGGCCACAAGCGTTCTCTGGGTGAATTCTAATAAACCAATAAGTAACAGCTAATTAATTATATTATGCATAGTATTATATTTCAAAGAATGCTATACAAAAAGATAATATTATACAACACTGGTATAACCTAAAACTATATTTAGGCAAGAATATCACAGAATTTAAAAGTTTCAGTTAAAAAAAGATCATAAAATCTTATATCAAATATTAGAAAATGAATTCCAGTAGAATATTAAAATCATAACCAATTGCAAATTTGGTTAATTTTGGCAAACAAGATCAGTCAGTAAGTGAAAAATTAATTATAGGTGTCCTTTTTTAGGAACATTTTCAATGTTTTCATACCTGAAGTTTATTTTATTATTTTAGAAAGAAAATTGGCTTTATTCAATCTAACCAAACTGATTGAATAAATCTAATGTAATCTACGTGTTGAAGTCAAAGTGGGGAGACACAGAAGCCAAGATACCTTTCTTCCATGGATATTTTACCAAAGAAATCTGGGTGGAGGACTTCCTTTAAGAAACATTAATATATACAAAATAGTTAACTAAATAAGAGCTTGGGCTTCCCAGCTGGCTTTATGGTAAAATATCCACCTGCCATTGCAGGAGATGCAGGAGACACAGGTCTGATACCTGGGTTGGGAGGGTCTCCTGGAGAAGGAAATTGGCAACCCACTCCAGAATTCTTGCAGGCTAGAGTCCATGGGCTCACAAAGAGTGGGAATGACTGAGGGACTGAGCACACACAGTATGAACTTATGGTATAGCACAGGAAACTCTACTCAATACTCCATAATGACCTATACGTGAAAAGAATCTAAAAATGTGTGCAACAATATATGCATATAGCTGATTCATTTTACTGTACACCTGAAATTAATACAGTGTTGTAAATCAACCATATTCCATTTTTTAAGTTAAAAAAATAAAACAAATGGAAATAGCACTTTACCAAGGGCTTCAAAATCTTGGTCACTGACTAGGGACTATTTGTTGTTGTTCAGTGGCTAATTCTCTGTGACCCCATGGACTGCAGTATGCCAGGCTTCCCTGTCCTTCACCATCTCCTGGAGTTTGCTCAAACTCATGCTCATTGAGTTGATCATGCCATCCAACTGTCTCTGTTCTGTCACCCCCTTTTCTTTCTGCCCTTAATCTTCCCAAGCATCAGGGTCTTTTCCAATGAATTGGCTCTTTGCATCAGGTGTCCAAAGAACTGGAGCTTCAGCTGCAGCTTCTGTATCAGATCTTCCAATAAATATTCAGGGTTAATTTCTTTTAGGATGTACTGGTTTGATCTCCTTGTTGGCCAAGGGATTCTCGAGAGTCTTCTCCAACACCACAGTTGGATAGTATCAATTCTTTGGTGCTCACCTTTATGGTCCAACTCTCACATCCATATTTGTGTACTGGAAAACCCATAACTTTGACTGTATAGACCTTTGTTGGCAAAGTGATGTCTCTGCTTTTCAATATGCTATCTAGAGTCATCTAGGTTTGTGGGCTTCCTTGGTGCCTCAGATGGTAAATAATCTGCCTGCAGTTCAGGAGACCCAAGTTCATTGCCTTGGTTGGGAAGATCCCCTGGAGAATGGAATGGCTACCTGCTCCAGCATTCTTGCCTGGAGAATTCCATGGGCAGAGGAGCCTGGCCAGTTATAGTCCATAGGTTTGCAAAGAGTTGGGTATGGCTGAATGACTAACACACACACTAGGAACTACTGGGTAAAGAAATTTTATTCATTCACTTTAACAGAATAGGAAATTTATTGGAATATACATATATTACCTGCATACATATATGATATAAATATGATGATATGAAAGGAAAGTGTTAGTCACTCAATCGTGTTCGACTCTGCGACCCCATGGAGTGTAAATCACCAGGCTCCTTTGTCCATGGAATTCTCCAGTCAAGAATTCTGGAGTGGGTAGTGATTCCCTTCTCCAGGGGACCTTGCCAACCCAGGAATCAAACCCAGTCTCCTGCATTGCAGATTCTTTACTGTCTGAGCCACGAGGGAAGCCCATGATGATATACTTTTATATAATAAAACTTAAATAGAGGAAGAGAGAAAAGATTAAGCATTATCTAGTTAAAATTTAAGCACAGTCTCAGCACACATAGAGAAGTCAGGACATACTCTTATAAAATATCATTAAGTACTAAATATCCTGCATGGTGATTTTTCCAGATCTTATCCCCAATTCATTTCCCCCACTCTCTTACTACACCCTAATTTTCTAAACAAAGTTTGTTAAACTTCAAATTTCAGCCCTATTTCTCACATACCCTGTCCCATGATTGATATAAAGTAAGTCCTCCCCATACCTTCTGATCTGTGAAGAATTCTGACAACAAAACTGAAATTAAATACTGTGCCCTGTGTATGTGTATTTGTGTGGGTGTGTATATAAGGTCACATATTTTCCTTTTACTTTTATCTCAGACTTGAATTTTTAAACATGTGCTGTATATGAGCTTCAGGTTTGGCGTCTCCCTTTTACGAATGATAAGTATTGCATAATTTAAAAATCCATATTTATCACTTTATATAAGTAATAAATATTATATAAGGTATGATTTATATTGCTCTAGTGTTCCATGGTGGGATACTCAAAGAAATATTAGAGAAATTTTGCTCTATATATTATGTTTACTCCTTGTATTTTTCTAATGATAATAAAATGAGGGGATATATAAAATTATATTCTTAGAAAATATACAGCTGCATAACAATATATGCTACTACTATTACTGCTTGCTGTTTAGACATTGACTTCCAAATTCAGTTGTAAGTATGAGAGTAATAAAAAAATGGATTCATAACATCAAACAGGTTAATTCATTTTGCTTATTTTATTTATTTTAATTGGAGGCTGATTACTTTACAATATTGTATTGATTTTGCCATACATCAACAAGAACCCACCACGGGTGTACACGTGTTCCCCATCCTGAACCCCTCTCCTACCTCCCTCCCCATCCCATCCCACTGGGTCATCACAGTGCACCAGCCCCAAGCATCCTGTATCCTGCCTAGTCTTCCAAATTCGTGTTATTTTGTTTGCTATTTTATTTATTTGTTTATTTGGTAAATGTGTGGACAAATAAAGAGTTTGACATATTCTTGGAATGAACATAAATAGATATTATATACATTTATTTAAAATCTATATATCAGACCTTTTTATGTTTAGTTATTGCTTTAAGATCCACTCTAGTGAGTAAATTAATTTACCTGTATTTCAATTTTTCTTTCTAAATATACCAACACTGAATAGACCGGCTTATTACTAGTAGTATTATTATTATGTGAAATCAGAAAAGTAAAAGGATAGAATGATATGAAGATCTGAACCCACTACAAATGTTTTAAATGCAGTAATGAAACAAATGACAGGCATCAATTTAATTATAGCTGACAAAAGCACAGGATCCTACACTGTAATGATTTTTAGCACGGTTGGTTTATGACACTTTTGTGTATCTATAATAGCAAACAAGAATTTCCAGGTGTGTATCTCTAGAGCAACAGCTTATGCACTTCTCCAGGAAGTGAGCTGAGCAGATTGTAATGAGCTGTAAAACAGAATCCTTGCTGTAACTAATTTGTACTTAAGAACTGTTTCAGGAAAAAAAAAATTTTCTTCATTTATAATATAATTGCATCTAAAATTCAAGGATAATTGAACTTAATAAAATTCAACACTGGTAAGTTACCAAAATATTTTTTGTAAGCCCATGTTAACCGCATGATTCACAATCATCAAAAATGATTCACATTTTTCAGGTAACAGAAAAAAATCATACTATGTCCAGATAGTTTCTTGTGTTTCCATATTTCATTGAAAGGTCTATGATGGCAAAAGTCATTGTAATTAGGCCATCAATTACAGTGCATAGGCTGGCATTATGAATAAATTAAAAAGCTATGCCTAACAAAAAAAAAATACTGATAGCATGATATTTCTGAAAATAAATAGCAAGGACCCAAAAATGATGTAATTTGACCTAAAATCCCTTTTCTTTTGTAATGACCTTATTAAATATTACTACTATGATCATGCTGGCTTTGTAAAACAAAGTTTCTGTTAATTTTTTGTGTGCTTGTAAATTTTGTGTTATCATGTTGCTCTTTCTTAAATGCATGTGATAGTATATTCAACAGGACCCAAAGTTTCCTTTGTGGAAATAGTTTCAATTAAAAATTTAATTTCTTCAATAAATATGAGGCTGTATCTGTTTTCTATTTTATTAGTTTTTTCACTGACTTCAACTTTATCTAAAATTTCAAACGTATCATCATAATACTGTACATGAAATACTGTTACAGGATCTTATTTCATAAAGTCATTCAGGAAATACTCATCAGGGGTTGGAATGGGGATAATAATTCTCTGTTTAGTCTTGATTTCTCACTTAAACCCAGTCTGGTGAGAGAACACATTTTCATTATTTCAGCCTAACTTTTGGTATTTATTTGTTAAGGCTTATATTATGGGCTAAAGAATGGTCACTTTGTGAATTGTTCCATACACACTTCAGTGAATATGTATCAAGCTTTCCGATGTAATGTTTAACATGCATCCTTTAAATCAATCGTGTGAATCATGTTTACCAAATGTACATGTTTTTGATTGTCAGTTTATATACACTACAACTTACTGAATGTGATTTATTAACATCTCACGGTAGTTTGTGTGAGTTTGTGTTTCTCCTAGTTCTCTTAATTTTCCTTGCATAATTAGATATGTTATCTCAGGTGACTCAGTGGTAAAGAATCAGCTTGTCAATACAGGAGATGCAGAAGACTCGGGTTCCATCTCTGGGTCAAGAAGATTTCCTGGATAATCAAGAAGATTCTTGCCTGGATAATTCCATGGACAGAGGAGCCTGGCGGACTACAGTCCATGGTGTTACTAAAGAGTCGGACATGACTGAGCAACTAAACAACAACAAATATATATTTTTAGATATTGAAACTGTGTCCCATAGAGTTAAAAAAAACTCATCCCGAAAACACAGCCCATAGGATTAACAGAAACTTGTGACTAAGAGAAATTCTTGAGCTTGCCTTACAGGACAGAGAAGGAAACAGCTTGTTAAAAATCCCTCAGTTTGTAACACAACAAAACTGATCGAAACCTGCTGCTGCTGCTGCTGCTGCTGCTGCTAAGTCGCTTCAGTCGTGTCCAACTTTGTGCGACCCCATAGATGGCAGCCCAACAGGCTCCCCCGTCCCTGGGATTCTCCAGGCAAGAACACTGGAGTGGGTTGCCATTTCCTTCTCCAATGCATGAAAGTGAAAAGTGAAAGTGAAGTCGCTCAGTCGTGTCTGACTCTTAGCGACCCCATGGACTGCAGCCCACCAGGCCTCTCTGTCCATGGGATTTTCCAGGCAAGAATACTAGAGTGGGTTGACATTGCGTTCTCCGGATGGAAACCTAATGGAACTATATTCTGAGCGTATGTCCCATGAAGAAGCACCCACGCAGAAAAGCAATTACCTCACCTTTCTTCTGCCTCCAGTCACCTTCCCTTGCCTCTCTTACCACCCTGTACTTTTCACCCATAAATATCCCAAACACCTCATCTTCAAGATCAACAGATCTGTTTTCTGGTTTCCTTTCTTGGCTGCTTTATGAATGATGAACTTTTCACTGCTGCAAACCTCAGGACCTCAGTGTTTGGCTTGCTGTATGTCAGACAAGCAAACCTGCTCAGTAGTCATATTACTTTACTAGAGCCAAATCAGCTTGCTTTTGGTTAGTTTCATTTTATTTTTTTTTCCATCTTTCTTTTCAGCTATCTATACTTATATTAGTGGTTCAATATGGTATTCTCAGTACCTTTCTATTTACAGCATCTCACTTAAAATCATTTGGTGGTAACGATAACCCTGTATGCAAGACAGCAAAAGAGACACAGATGTATAGAACAGTCTTTTAGACTCTGTGGGAGAGGGAGAGGGTGGGATGATTTGGGAGAATGGCATTGAAACATGTGTAATATCATATATGAAATGAATCACCAGTCTAGGTTCGATGCAGGATACAGGTTGCTTGGGGCTGGTGCACTGGGGTGACCCAGAGGGATAATATGGGGAGGGAGGTGGGAGGGAGGTGTACACCCATGGCAGATTCATGTTGATGTATGGCAAAACTGATACAATATTGTAAAGTAATTAGCATCCAATTAAAATAAATAAAAATAAATAAAATCATCTTGAAACATCCCTGGCAGTCTAGTGGTAAGACTACATTTTCACTGCAGGGGCTGAATGTTTAATACCTGGTCTGGGAACTAAGATCAAACGTGCCACTGGGCATGACTCCCCAAAATTAAAAAAGTATCTTTTTTTTAATCCTCATTTCTGTCCCTCAGTGTTTATTAGATGATGATTTGCTTTTGTAGTTGATTTGTATTTTATCTGTTATTTTCATTGCTTTAAATCCACCCATATGGGAAACTGCAATTCTCTTCCTGTCTCTCTTTAGTCTACATCTAATGTTCCAATAAAATATCCACTCTCTCTTGTTACCAGTGACCTCCAATTTTTCACGCCAAAGGGTATTCATTTAAATCTCATGAAGTTTGACAGTTCACCTCTATTTGTAACAATATTTATCTTTCCTCATGAAAACTTCTCTTTTGGTTTTCAGAACATCTAGATCTCATAGTTTTATTTCTATAATTGGGTCACTATTCAGTTAATTTTATTCATTTCATTTTTTACAATTCTACAAATCTCCTTCAGATCAATCAAAACAACCTATGCTTACGATGATTATGTTTACTAAGGTTGCCTTCATGCTAAGTCACTTCAGTAGTGTCTGACTCTTTGCGACCCTATGGACTGTAGCCTGCCAGGCTCCTCTGTCCATGGGATTCTCTAGGCAAGAATACTGGAGTGGGTTGTCATGCCCTCCTCCAGGGTATCTTCCCAACCCAGAGATCAAACCCGTGGCTCCTGCATTGCAGGCAAATTCTTTACTGCTGAGCCACCAGGGAAGCCCTTACTAAGGTTATATGCTTAATGTTAGACTCTAATCACATGGATGGCCCTGGCTGTTTGTATACCACTGTCAATCAGTGTCAACTGAATAATAAATACTGTATTACATTCCACGTTGACAATATTCAAGTGAAAGTATTCTACCTCGATTATCTAACTAATTTGAAAAGGCCATCAAATCATTAAATGTCAAGTCAGATTATAAATTCTGTGTTAAATTAAACAAAATCTACTGATAAAATTCTTCCTACAACATTTGATAATTCCATAATATTACACCTTTTATATAATCAAGAACACAGGGGAAACCAGGGAAGAAATAAAAGATGAAATGAGAGCTAACCTAAAAGAACATATAAAGCAATTTACATAAAGCATAGAAGGGAGAGGAATTAGGGATACATGCATATTTTTAATCCATTTTTTGCCCCCAAATTATGCTTGATCAGGGAAACATTTAAAAATCTGAAAAAAGATGAATGGCTTTAATTTGGAATGTTGGTATACAGATTGTATCAGATTAGGTCACGGAATCACTAAGTTTTCTTTTTAAGGGATTTCATTCTGATGTGAAAAGGAGCTATCCAAAGAAAGAATGTTGATTCATATTGAAAAAAAAAACACAGATATAATTTTAGGTCTTACTTGAATATATGAAAGAAAATATGACCCCACTGCTGTTTTTCTTCTTCAGAATACATCCAAACACAGGTTTCAGGAAAATTCAGAAATTAGAACAAACTCCTTGTGTTTAGAAATATTCAGAAGTTATTTAAATTCACATATGAGAAGTTCCATGTAAATTCTAAATATAAAAATGAAAACCCTTCAGAAATAACTAGTAAACAAAATATTTAAATGAAATAGGAGTCACAAATAATAAACTTGAAGAAATCACAGTGAAAGCTATATATATATATGTTTTTTATTCATTTATTTTAACAATATTTTCAATTAAATATTCTTATTCTTCCTCTCATTTTGCTTTTCCTCTCTTACATATTCATCTCATAGGTTTGCTGTAAATATTTAAGTATATTAATTAAGGCTGACTAGTAAGTTCACCTTTGTTCATACCAAACATGTTTTTAAAATGTATTTATTTTTTAATTAAAGGATAATTGCTTTACAAAATTTTGTTGGTTTCTCCCAAACATCAGCATGAATCAGCCATAGATACACATATATCCCCTCCCTCTTAAACCTCCCTCCCACCCTTCTAGGTTGTTACAGAGCCCTGGTTTGAGTTCCCTGAGTCATACAGCAAATTCCCATTGTCTGTCTATTTTAATATGGTAATGTAAGTTTCCATGTTACTCTCTTCATACATCCCACACTCTCCTTCCTCTCCGACCCCATGTCCATAAGTCTGTTTTCCATGTCTGTGTCTCCATTGTTGCCCTACGAATAATTTCATCAGTACCATCTTTCTAGATTTCATATATATATGCATTAGTATACAATATTTATTTTACATTAGTATACAATATTTATTTTTATTTTTCTGACTTATTTCACTCTATATAATAGGCTCTACTTTCATCCACCTCATTAGAACTGACTCAAATATGTCCCTTTGTACAGCTGAGTAATATTCCATTGTATATAGGTACCACAACTTCTTTATCCATTCATCTGCCAGTGGACATCTAGGTTGCCTCCATGATCTAGCTAGTGTAAATAGTGCTGCAATGAACAATGGGGTACAGATATTATCATTAACTTCCAGATCACTTACATTTATGTTTGCTTGCAAAATACTTAAGAGAGGAAGTCTCAATTATACTAAGAGTAGTAATGAATGATAGAATTTACTCTAGAAATGACACTTTTTCAGTTATCATGAGCTTATTTATTTTATAAACATTAAGGCTTGAATCTTTTTAGAAGTTAATAGTTACATTGAATGCATCACATATAAATGTAAAATAAAATGTAGTTAAAAAAAAAAAAAAAGCTTTTACACAAAATATGTCTGTAGAACAAGATATGGAAAGGAAATCACCGGACTTGGATTGTGAAGATATACATTCTAGGATTATGTGACATGAAAAGTGTTAGTCGCTCAGTTATGTCCAACTATTTGCAACCCCATGTTAGCCTGCCAGGCTCCTCTGTTCTTGGAATTCTCCATGCAAGAATACTGTGGTGGGTTGCCACTCCCTTCTCCAGAGTGTCTTCCCAAGCCAAGGATTGAACACAGATCTCCCACATTGCAGGCAGATTCTTTACCATGGGAGCCACCAGGGAATATGCTGGATATTTATTTTCATGACCTTCAATAATATGTTTAACCTTGAGGAGACTTAGTCTTCTAAGCTTTGACCTGAACCAGAAGGTGGGACTAATCTCATTGCCTAATATTTCACAAAACATAAAGTGCAGTCCTCATAGATTCTGTTCTCAGTTACACATTTCAGATTGAGTGCCCTTATCCTCTTGAAATTTAATAACAGTTCAGACAGAATGCTGCCTTGAGAGAGATAATAATCAAAAGAAAAGAGAAAGCCTGCATGTACAAATCCAGGCAGAGGTACTATAAGAAACTCTTAAAAAGGGGGGGCCAAAACATACTTCTAATGTTCTAGTGATCTATCATGTTGAAAGATGTGTTAGATACCTTAAACAGCTATAAAGTCTAAAGTAAAGCTGCTCCAGAGCTAAGCATATTCTTCATACATGGCAATCCCAGCCATCTTGTTTTGTTTTTCTGTGTTTTTGCACTTAGTGACCAAAAAATAGCCTCCAATTTTGCTGCATTTGAATGTGTGCATGTGCTTTTTTCTCTTCCTTTTCTAACTGATACACAGGATCTACTACTTTCCCAAGAAGTATCTTCAACACTTTCCATGAGAGACGAAATGAAAAGATTCAAGAAATCTAGTGAATTTAGAACTATGGAGTGTTACGTAGGTTCTGAACATCATCACACACTGAAGGCCCAGACAGGGAATATAGTAGAAGATATCTCAGGACATGTTGTGAAGATGAGGTATCAGATTGTTTTAACTGGGGTCCTTCACAATGTGAACTCTACTGATATTTCAATAAGCAAATTTACAGTATTATCTGGGTAAAGGCTTATGTATAGAATATTGTTTAAATACTGAGTGAAAGAGGCTCTGCTAAGTGTTAAATGGTCATTTATCTCTTAAACTCACAGAAATACTTATTCTCCAGTCTCTCCTGTAGTTTAGAGGATCTATATAATGAGATTGGGCAAAAGAATGGGAACAGAGGTACCTGGGTCACTTATGGATCCTGCTTACCCTGTGCTGTGTCCCTTGAAGTCTTTGAACTGGAAGCAAAGGACTCCTGTGACAGAGCCACATAACAGGAGGTCCTTGACTCCCTGAGAAATTGCCTGAAAGATCCGACCCACCTACTTTCACTGTGATATTAGTGAGAAACTTATACAATGACACATTTCCTCTTCACTTTAAAATAAGCATAGTAAAGAGAAACTAAACTATTAAAACACCTAAGAAATATGGCTAACAAAATTTAGACCATTCGAAGGAAACCCAAATTGCATTCCTGTACTAATAATGTGACACAGTTGGCAAAGAATCCACCTGCCAATGCAGGAGATGCAAGAGACATGGGTTCTATCTCTGGATCAGAAAGATCCCCATGAGAAGGAAAAGACAACCCACTCCAGTATTCCTGTCTGGAGAATCCCATGGAAGAAGCCTGGCAGGCTACAGTCCTTGGGGTTGCAAAGAGTCAGACATGACTGAGCACACACACTCCCACACTAATAATGAAGCAATCTCTATATAATGATGCTTCACATCTTCAGGTGGAGAAATATATTTTTGTACCATTTTTATTTTCATTTTTTAAATATAATAATACCAGCCCCTCTTGTACCTTTTACTTTTTCAACTCCACTTTTTATTCCCCCTAGGGTCCTTCAAATACTTTCCTCTTCATTGTCACATCAACGTCTGTTCTCAGAATAGTGTTCTGTAATTTTTTTTAGATATGAGATGTATTCTGCTTTAAATTTTGTGATAAAGAAGAAAATAGCTATACCTCTTTGCCAATGTAACATAAGATAAGGTTCTTGTGAAATATATTTTTGGTTTCCATTGTAAAGGGTGGAGATATATTACTCCCACCAGTATTCTTGCCTGGAGAATCCTGTGGACAGAAGAGCCTGGTGGGCTGCTGTCCACAGGGTCGCACAGAGTCGGACATGACTGAAGTGACTTAGCAAGCATGCATATAATAAATGAGTATTATACACTTAGTAGAGTTGTCATACAGTTATTTGCTACTTGGCACTGGTCAAATTTCAGTGCACCACAAATGACAAAATGCCATCTATTTTCCAATTCCTTTTGTAATTTTCTAATGTCAAACATTTAATATGGACCCTTTTTTGGTAATGTTTATACTTTGTCAGTAGGAGAAAAAAGCCTTATGAATTTCATACTATTCAATATAGATAACTATCAAATGTACCATTTCGGCCTCAAAGGACAACTCATTTGACAACTCAGTTGTCAAAGTACAACTGATATGAGAAAGGAAAAATTTGCAAACCCATTATGAGGTTTAAACAGTCTTAGGTTCAGCTCGTGTGTGATAAATAGTTGCTACATAACAGAATGAATGAAGGTACAATTCTAGCAATCATTTACGAGGGTAGCCCATCCAGCCCCTGTTTCCCCTGATACTACTTGTCAGCCATTTTTCCACAGTGCATCTAAATATGTATGTCTTCCCATGTTTATAACCTCAAAATATATTTCAAGTATTCTCAAAGTAGAAATGGAAATCCTTACATGATACACAACCCCAGCATAATCTGCTTGCTATTGATTTCTCAGCATCCTCTCTTAGCCTCTCTCCATACAGCAACCACACCAGCATTTTTATCATCAACAACCATTTTGGGGCTTTCCTGGTACTCAGATGGTAAAGAATCTGCCGGCAATGTAGGAGACCCAGGTTTGATTCCTGGATCGGGAAGATTTCCTGGAGAAGGGAATGGCAAACCACTCCATTATTCTTATCTGGAGAATTCCATGGACAGAGGAGCCTGGTGGGCTACAGTCCATGGGTCTGGGATCTCAAAGAGTCTCCCAAGACAGAAAAACTAACACTTTCACTTTCATCCATTATTAGAAGTCTTTTTCTCATTTTGTTTGTCTTCTTTTTAAAAAACTATTTTCTCTTACCTCTGGCCATTCAGATTCACTGATTTTTAATGCCATCAATGTAGAAATTGATTTCTCAGATAATCTGGAATCTCCTTCTGATTTTAGAATATGACATGGTCCCCACTCATAACTTTATTCTTTCTCATACTCATCATATTTATGTTTCATTATCTTTCTTATTCATTCACCATGTTTTTTCAACATTTACTGTTCATTCATATGTTAAATACATCTGTGTGTATGTGTGTGTGCACCAGAGACAGAAAGGGAGGGAAAGAGTGCAAGAGGACTATAAGAATTAAATGAACTTTGGGGCAAGAGAAAAACAGTCAAAACTTGAGACAGCTGTATCTCAGTACACAATAACAAAAATAGCTCTATTTTCACCTGAGAATTAATTTATTATTAATTTATAAATGCTATGAATCAAATATCAATATGTTTCTCTGTGCAAGATAAAAAATACAAAATCAAAAAATTGCCTACATTAGTAAAAAGATTTTGAAAAGGAAATCTTTCATTAATTCTTATTATTAACATTAGTATATGTAAAAAATATTATACTACTATTTATTTATACAGTATTTTTGCCTTATTTTATTAAATGTTTTAAATAAAAATTTCATTTTGTTTCTGAAAGGATGTATAAGGCATCACATATAAGAAAAGGAGGAAAGATAAGGAGAAGGTAAAACATTATTATTTTTCTTTTTTCTCTCTGTTTTTCAACCATGGTTATAAAGTTCCTGAAGTCTTTTGAAAATAAAAAAGAGAAGGGTAATAACAATATATTCAGAAGTAAAACATTCAGTAAAAATATGTCTCAATTTTCTATCTGAAATAGTCAATAAATCTGAAAATATATTATCAAACTGATATTCAATATAATTAATTTCATTTTATATACCCTTATGAATAACATAATGCAAGTTTAAAAAATCGATCATTTTATATGAAATATATGGATCATATGGATTTATAGGTTATTTGATTTTTTCAATTATCATCACTGCCTGAATGACACACATTTCATGTCTACAAAATAAAAAAATAACTGTTATTTGAGAAAATCGAAGATTCAAAAATGATTGATACAATATTTAGGATCTTACATGTTCAATTAAATTACTCTATTATTTTGCATAGTTTAGTCAATACATAGTTTTCTTGGCTATCTAAAAGAGGTTTTGCAGCACCCAGGGGATGTTTTTGTGTGTTAGTCAGTCAATTGTGTCTGACTCTTTTCGACTCCATGGACTGTAGTTCACCATTCTCCTTTGTCCATGGGATTCTCCAGGCAAGAATACTGGAGTGGGTTGCCATTTCCTTCTCCAAGGGCTCTTCCCAACCCAGGGATTGAGCCCGGGTCTCCTGTATTTCAGGCAGATTATTTACCAGGGAAGGATCTTACGCCACCAGGGAAGGGGATGTTTTTATTAAATCAGAAAACACTTACCTTGTGTTTACTGAAATGTTAATATTCATTGCAACACTGGCAGCTCAAACTTTTGCCATTTTGTTAAAGGTAAGTGACAAGAGATTATTTAAACTTATAAGAAAGGTAACTTAGGCAGTAAAATGCTTTGTTTAGGTGGAGTGCATTTAATAATGTAGAAGTAAAAAACAGCTGAATTCCCACTATTAGTAACTGGTCATTCACAGACCAAATAACGTGGGTTTAATTTAACCTCCAGATAACTCATTGTTTTCATGTTTATATATGAAATTTTGTCAGTGGAAACTGTTCCTATATGAGAAGATGAAATACACTTCAGTTGATTTGAACTGAAGCCTACATGATCATTTATACTTACTCATCAAGTTATATTTAGCAATTTTTAGCAATTTTAATATAGATGTATTATTCTGGTAAAATAAGTTATGAACAGAACTTTCTCTTTTTAGAGCTCATGTGGAGTATTGCTTTCAGTGATTTTTTTTTTAACAGGCATGTTAAGTAAATCCCTTGGATTGACTTTAGCAATGATGTATTTCCCTAAATAATTGACCGTATACCTAATACCATATTTATCTTCATTTCCTTCCAATTAATCCAGTGATCTTGATAATTCCCATAGCTTTAAGTATCATGCTTTTTTACATTTGTAAAGTATTTAATTTGTTAATATTTCCAGGCAATATTATAACATAAAAAACTCTAGTGCAATGTCTGAATGATTTTAAACTTATTCTAATTCATATTTTCCCACATTAAAATAGTGTGATTTTGCATGAGGATTTCTTATCTTTTGTCAAGGATATTCTAAATCTTTCTCCCATGGTTAAGATAAGTGAAAGTGATTATTTTCAAGATTGAAGGGGGAGATTATGTGAATAAGAGGTTAATATTTAAAAGCAGAGAAAACATTATGAATCCTTAGGTTACTAGAACAATGAATAATCATATTTTCCCCTCCTTTTAATAGCCACTTATGATCACTGAGAGATGTTACTGTTACTGAAAGATGATGCTGTGAAAGTGTTCCACTCAATATGCCAGCAAATTCAGAAAACTCAGCAGTTTCCAGGACTGGAAAAGGCCAGTTTTCATTCCAATCCCAAAGAAAGGCAATGCCAAAGAATGTCCAAACTACCGCACAATTGCACTCATCTCACATGCTAGTAAAGTAATGCTCAAAATTCTCCAAGGCAGGCTTCAGCAGTACGTGAACCATGAACCTCCTGATGTTCAAGCTGGTTTTAGAAAAGGCAGAGGAACCAGAGATCAAATTGCCAACATCTGCTGGATCATCGAAAAAGCAAGAGAGTTCCAGAAAAGTATCTATTTCTGCTTTATTGACTATGCCAAAGCCTTTGACTGTGTGGATCACAATAAACTGTGGAAAATTCTTCAAGAAATGGGAATACCAGACCACCTGACCTGCCTCTTGAGAAATCTGTATGCAGGTCAGGAAGCAACAGTTAGAACTGGACATGGAACAACAGACTGGTTCCAAATAGGAAAAGGAGTACGTCAAGGCTGTATATTGTCACTCTGCTTATTTAACTTATATGCAGAGTATATCATGAGAAACGCTGGACTGGAAGAAACACAAACTGGAATCAAGATTGCCGGGAGAAATATCAATAACCTCAGATATGCAGATGACACCACCCTTATGGCAGAAAGTGAAGAGGAACTCAAAAGCCTCTTGATGAAAGTGAAAGTGGAGAGTGAAAAAGTTGGCTTAAAGCTCAACATTCAGAAAATGAAGATCATGGCCTCCAGTCCCATCACTTCATGGGGAATAGATGGGGAAACAGTGGAAACAGTGTCAGACTTTATTTTTCTGGGCTCCAAAATCATTACAGATGGTGACTGCAGTCATGAAATTAAAAGACGCTTACTCCTTAGAAGAAAAGTTATGACCAACCAAGATAGCATATTCAAAAGTAGAGACATTAGTTTGCCAGCAAAGGTCCGTCTAGTCAAGGCTGTGGTTTTTCCAGTGGTCATGTATGGATGTGAGAGTTGGACTGTGAAGAAGGCTGAGCACTGAAGAATTGATGCTCTTGAACTGTGGTGATGGAGAAGACTCTTGAGAGTCCCTTGGACTGCAAGGAGATCCAACCAGTTCATTCTGAAGGAGATCAGCCCTGGGATTTCTTTGGAAGGAATGATGCTAAAGCTGAAACTCCAGTACTTTGGCCACCTCATGTGAAGAGTTGACTCATTGGAAAAGACTCTGATGCTGGGAGGGATTGGGGGCAGGAGGAGAAGGGGACGATAGAGGATGAGATGGCTGGATGGCATCACTGACTCAATGGACGTGAGTCTGAGTGAAGTCCGGGAGTTGGTGATGGACAGGGAGGCCTGGCATGCTGTGATTCTTGGGGTCGCAGAGAATCAGACATGACTGAGGGACTGAACTGAACTGAACTGAGAGATCTAGAGCTAAGAATGAATATTGTATAGAAGGAAAAGTTTAGCAATAAATAAGTAGGGCAAAGCCTGGAAATAATGTGGAAGACAGGAATTTGTTTTAGGACTAAAGATATTAGTTTGAGGTTTTTTTTGATGGAAACATTCAGAATAAAAAAGTTCAGGCAGGAAAAAAAAAGAATGAGACAGGGGTAACTATATATTGTTTATCTATAGTTACTATCACAGAGAATGTTGTAGGTGGGAAGGGAGTACCTGTAACAGGGATCAATTTAGGGCATTTGTTCAGCAGTATGTGAACCAAAAGCTTTCAGATTTACAAGCTGGGTTTCAAAGAGGCAGAGGAAACAGGTAAAATTGCCAGTGTTCACTGGATCACGGAGAAAGCAAGGGAGTTCCAGGAAAATGTCTATTTCTGCCTCATTGACTATGCAAAAACCTTTGACTGTGTTGGTCACAACAAATTTTGAAAAATTCTTAAAAAGATGGGATTACTAGGCCACTTTACCTGTCTCCTAAGAAGTCTGTATACAGATCAAAAAACAACAGTTAGAACCGGACATAGAACAACAGACTGGGAAATTTGTACTCCTTTCAAAATTGGGAAAGGAGTACAAGGCTGTATATTGTCACTCTGCTTATTAATTTATACTCAGAGCACATCCTGCAAAGTGATGAGCTGGATGAATCACAGGCTGGAATCAAGATTGCCAGGAGAAATATCAACAACCTCAGATATGCAGATGACACCACTTTAAAGGCAGGAAGTGAAGAGGAACAAAAGAGCTCCTTGATGAGGGTGAAAGAGAAATGTGAAAAGCTGGATAAAACTCAGCGTTCAAAAAACT
The DNA here is from genome assembly GCF_000754665.1 of Bison bison bison. Classification (NCBI taxonomy): domain Eukaryota; kingdom Metazoa; phylum Chordata; class Mammalia; order Artiodactyla; family Bovidae; genus Bison; species Bison bison. The sequence continues at coordinate 496,446 of NW_011494926.1, forward strand.
AAGATCATGGTATCTGGTCCCATCAGTTCATGGCAAATGGAAGGGGGAAGAGTGGAAAAAGTGAGAAGCTTTGTTTTCTTGGGCTTAAAAATCACTGTGGACAGTAACTGCAGCCCTGAAATTGAAAGATGCTTGCTTCCATGGACTGTATAGTTCATGGGGTCGCAAAGAGTCGGACACGACTTTCACTTTCACTGCTCCCTGGAAGGAAAGCTATGACAAACCCAGATAGCATATTGAAAAACAAAAACATCACTTTGACAGCAAAGATCCAGATAGTCCAAGCTATGGTTTTTCCAGTAGCCACATACAAATGTGATAGAATTGATACTTTCTAATTGTGGTGCTGGAGAAGACTCTTGGAGAGTCCCTTGAAAGTATGTGCATGTGTGCGTGAGTGTGCGTGTGTGCAAGTGCACGTGAGTCGCTCAGTCATGTCTGACTCTTTACAATCCCATGGACTGTAAAGCCTGCCAGGCTCCTCTATCCATGGGATTATCTTTCCGTGGGATTCTCCAGGCAAGGATACTGGACTGAATTGCCATTCCCTTCTCCAGGGTGAGAGTATGTGTAACAAGGATCAATTTAAGGAATTTGTTCTCCCTGTCTCTGTCTCTCCCTTTCTCTCTCGCTCTCTGCCCTGTCTTCCCCACTCCTCTGCTTTCTTTTTCTCTTTGGCCATCAGCTGTTTTCTATCTGATCTAGCAAATTTAATCCAATAATAAGGAAAGAAGATAGTGAGTCAGGTTGGAGAGCTAAGACCTGATAATTGAGGCAGTCGAGTCAGATATAGAATCAAGTATATTTGCATGAACACAGTGCATACAGGATAATGAGGTGCTTGCTCAGAGTAGGAAAAACGAAATAAAGACCTAAAAAAGTCCTTGAAGTTCAAATATAAAAGCCCAGGCAATCATTCCATTTTGCTGGAGCAATTAGTAGTTTTATTTGTCCCTTTTACTAGTATCTCATCTTCATGAGTACGGCTTTCAGAAAAACAAATGTGGCTTCCTTATTATTGGCTGGGAAGTACATGGGACTTTTGAACTGATTCTGTGAATAACGCTACAATGATTATCTTGCTGTCACAGCACCTGAATTCTGGTCTTTCTTTTCTCAGGTAACAGAGACAGCTTTTACTGAAAATGAAGTTGCTAGTTTTACTTTATAGACTTTTTATTTTGCATAAATATAACCCAGAAAGCATGGTGAGCTTCTTATATGTTATTATTCATGTCTGTGTTTCTAGTGATTAAAGTTTGTGATTGAAACACAAGAATGTTTCAAAGAATAGTGGAAACCCAAGATAGGCTTATCCCTTTTCAAAGCACATACAGTTTATAACACTTTCAATGCAGGGCACTTTTGAGAATGAAAGTATAATACTGTTGGTCTTACTAAAATAACTGGTATCATTTGAGGATCACTTTCATAAAATGGCATCCATCTTTAAAGTAAGTAAAATTCATTATTATTCTCCTAAATCTATGACATTATCTGAACAAATTTGATCTAGAGGCTTTCACTTAGGGTTGCCAGATAAAACACAAAAAGCCTAATTAGATTTGAGCTTCAATATAGCAAATATATTTTATATGAGTATGTCCCAAATATTGCATGAGTATGTTTCTACTAAAACAAAAAATAGTTGTTGAATATCTGAAATTCAAATTTAACTGAGTGCCTTGTATTTTTATTTGCTTAGCCTGGCAACTTTATTATAATAAATCTCTACAAAATAGTCTGGGTAGATCTAGTTTGCATTCAGATGGAATGGGAACAAGGAGTATTCAGTGGCATTTTGACTGCCTTTCTTTAAGGGTTTATATCATTAACATTTATAAAGTACCTCATGGAAAAGGAAAATTGAAAACTCGTAACACTGAAGTTTTCCTCACTGAAAATTCAATTCTTCCATAAATACTTCAATTGTTTTATTATGTATTTTCTGAATTAGTGCATTTTCATTAATGCAAAACATATTGGGTTTAATTATGACTAAAAAGTTGGCAAAGTTAGTGAATATTTACAAACTTTTTTATATGCATATTATAAAATATCCCCCTGCAAGGAAATGGGTCTAAAGTTGCTACACACTGGTATGTTTTAATTATCTGAATTATTATATTTCTTAATTGCACAGCATAAATCAAGCAGTGTCAATAACATGTTAACCAATTTTTTTTATCATAAGGCTCTGGAGTGGCCATGCCCATGTAGTTCATTAGGGGTACCATACTGGTCAAAGTAATACAAATTCTTCATCTTTTATGAGAACAGAAGAATTGCTTTTAAAACTTTGAAGAACATAGATATTTTAATATTAAAAAAATAAAGAATAGAGTCATAGGATTTTATGTGATATATTTCATCCTGTCCATGGGGTCACCAAGAGTTAGACACAACTGAATGATTAACACTTTAATGTTGGTTTATGGTATTGCTTAAAAAGACTATTGAAATATAATGTGTACATAAAATTATGAATAAAATAAAACATTTCACCGAAGATATCATGTGAATAGCTCAAATAAAAAGGGAACCAAGAAAAGCTATGGCAGATGTAGAGAGTACTAAAAAGCAGAGATATCATTTTGCTGACAAAGTTTCATATAGTCAAAGCTATGCTTTTCCAGGAGTCATGTATAGCTGTGGGAGTTGGACCTAGAAAGATGGTAACAATAACCCGGTGTACGAGACAGCAAAAGAGACACTGATGTATAGAACAGTCTTATGGACTCTGTGGGAGAGGGAGAGGGTGGGAAGATTTGGGAGAATGACATTGAAACATGTAAAATATCATGTAAGAAATGAGATGCCAGTCCAGGTTCAATGCACGATACTGGATGCTTAGGGCTAGTGCACTGGGACGACCCAGAGGGATGGTATGGGGAGGGAGGAGGGAGGAGGGTTCAGGATGGGGAACACATGTATACCTGTGGTGGATTCATTTTGATATTTTGCAGAACTAATACAATTATGTAAAGTTTAAAAATAAAATAAAATTTAAAAAAAAAGAGAAATACTGGAGAAATTAAAAAAAAAAAAATAATGAAAAAAAAAAAAGCAGGATGAGCACCAAAGAATTGATGCTTTTGAACTGTGGTGCTAGAGAAAACTCTTGAGAACCTCGTGGACAGCAAGGAGATCGAATCAGTCAATCCTAAAGGAAATCAACCCTGAGTATTCACTGGAAGGACTGATGCTAAAGCTGAAGCTCCAGTACTTTGGCCACTTGATGCAAAGAGCTCACTTATTGGAAAAGACCCTGATGCTGGGAAAGATTGTGAGCAAGAGGAGAAGGAGGCAACAGAGGATGAGATGGTTGGATGGCATCAATGACTCAATTGATATGAGTTGAGCAAACTCAGGGAGATAGTGAAGGACAGGAAAGCCTGGCATGCTGCAGTTCATGGGATTGCGGAGAGTCAGACTCGATTTAGATAAACAACAAGAACAAACTATAGCTTGAATAGTTCATAAAATCACAAGGTTGACAAATAAAACCATGAAAACACATACAGGAAAGAATATTGCTTCCACTGCTGCTTACTCACGCTACCTCTCTGTAAGTTTAGCACATTTATTTATGTTTTTCACAAGTGTTTTTATGCAAATCTATGAACACACATACTCTCTCCTTTCATATATTGAAAGCAGTTTTTTTGTCATACCTCTTAATTTTTTTAACTTAATATATCTTGGAGATTTTGAGAGAAAGAGGAAATCATTCCTTCTAAAAATACTTGGCAATATTTTCTTCTCCCAAGTTCAGACCAGTCACTCAGTCATGTCTGACTCTTTACAACACCATGGAATGCAGCATGCCAAGCTTCCCTGTCCATCACCAACTCCCAGAGCATGCTCAAACTCATGTCCTTTGAGTCAGTGATGCCATCCAACCATCTCATCCTCTGTCATCCCCTTCTTCTCCCGCCTTCAATCTTTTCCAGAATCAGAGTTTTTGCCAATGAGTCAGTTCTTCATATCAGGTAGCCAGAGTATTGGAGTTTTAGCTTTAGTATATGTCCTTTCAATGAATATTCAGACTTATTTCCTTCAGGCTTGACTGACTTAATCTCCTTGCTGTCCAAGGGACTCTCAAGAGTCTTCTCCAACACCACAGTTCAAAAGCATCAATTCTTCGGCACTCAGCTTTTAT